>NC_068343.1:1725035-2063785 GCF_014633365.1 Diospyros lotus | reverse complement strand
AATCTATTTTAGTGAAGTGAGCTCTTCTCACCGGAGCTCAAGTGGATGTAGCCCTATTTTTGGGTGAACCACTATAAAATCTTGCGCCTCTTGTTTCTGGTTTACGTTTCAAATACTGTCAATATTGGCTGCGTTTAAATTTTTCAGTTCGTGTGATTTCATCTGTGTGGGATTTTGACAGTGTGTTTTGTGTTTGGAGATTTTGCTATCTCTGTTTGTTTGTAACAGTGGTATCAGAGCTCTCTGGTTTATCGTATCCAACGTTTTAGGATCAAAATCTCGACCGACTCTGTTTTTTTCGAAAACCTAGGGTTTCCTTTCCTTACTGTGTCGGTGTTGTTTTTTTATAAGAACTCTAGGGTTTTCTGAAGAAAGTCTGTCAGCGTGAGTTTGCTGTACAGGTCTCAGTCAGTAAACTAGGGTTTTTTGTTTTGTGAAATTTTTGTGTATTACGAAAATGACAACAACCCGATTTGAAATCGGTACATTTGATGGAAAGGGGGATTTCGGTAGTTGGAAAAAGAAGATGAGGGTACTTCTCTCTCATCACAAAGTGCTTATAGCACTTGAGACAGATGACCGGAAATTGTCACCTGAGCAGCTGGCCCGAACTGATGAAATCAGAGAAGAGGCATTTAATCTGATTTTTCTTCATCTTGGTGACTCTGTAATCCGTAAGGTTGACGGTATATCTCTACCTCTTAAACTTTGGAATAGATTAGAATCTTTATATTCTGTAATGTCTGCTCCAAATTTAGTTTATTTAAAAGGCATGTTGTTTAACTTTAAAATGAATACATCTAAGTCTATGGATGAAAACATAGATGAATTTACTAAACTCACCTTGTTATTGAGAGGTACTGATCAGGCTTTAGGAGATACTAGTGAGGCAATGATTTTGTTAAATTCCTTACCTGATGATTATGATGTAGTGAAACATGCTTTACGTTACACTGGTATAGTACTTAATATGGAACTTGTTATATCTGGTATTAAAGCTAGAGAACTAGAACTTAGTACATCTAAGAAATCTGGCAACAATTTGTTTGTTAAAGGGAATACAAATAAAAGAAATTATACTGTGAATACTGAACAACACAATGGGTCAGGGTATAAGGGAAAAAAGAAGGAAAAGAAGGGAAAATAAAAACAAAAGTGGAAATGTTACCACTGTGGGAAAGAAGGTCATATAAAGAAATACTGTTATGATTACTTGAAAAAACAAAAGTAAGGGGGAAATGTAACAGTAGCAGCTAGTAGTTCTAATTGTTTGGCTGAGGTGCTTAATGTTTCCTCAAGCTCAGTTTTAAATGAATGGATTATGGACTCTGGCTGTTCTTTTCATATGTGTCCTAATATTAACTGGTTTCACAACTTTAATAACAGAGAAAGTGGAATAGTGTACATGGGAAACAACCAATCTTGTAATGTTCAGGGTAGAGGAGACATAACTCTTAAGTTGCATGACAACAAAATTAGAACTCTTACTGATGTAAGATATGTCCCTGATCTTAAAAGAAATTTAATCTCACTTGGTACACTTGATGAGTTGGGATTCTCATACAAAGCTGAAAATGGTTCCTTGAATGTTTTTAAAGGAGATGAACTAATCTTAATTGGTTTAAAGAAAAATGGTTTATATGTTTTAAAGGGCTATTTTCATTCCTTTGTTATATCAAATTCTGCATGCTATGTTAACACTGATAAGACTGATCTGTGGCACTTGAGACTTGGCCATATGAGCCTGAGAGGTATGCAGGCACTGTCAAACCAAGGATACCTTGGTCCAGTGTCTGCTGAAACTCTCGATTTTTGTGAACCATGTGTGCTTGGCAAGTAACACAGGATGAGTTTCCATAAGGGAACTCACCTGGCGAAGGCATGCCTTGAGTACTTACATGCAGATCTGTGGGGACCCTCCCAGGTCCCCACCCATGGTGGCAACAAGTACTTCCTTTCTATTATTGATGATTATACTAGGAAGGTGTGGGTTTTTCTGTTAAAATCAAAAGATCAAACATTAGAAAAATTTAAAACCTGGAAGACCTTAATAGAAAACCAAGCTGATAGGAGAATCAAAACTCTTAGAACAGACAATGGTTTAGAATTCTGTAATAAAGAGTTTGATGATTTCTGTAACTCCCAAGGAATAAATAGGCATAAGACTGTTAGGAATACACCCCAACAAAATGGGGTGGCTGAAAGAATGAACCGGACTCTCCTTGAAAAAGTGAGGTGCCTTTTGTTCACATCTGGCTTGCCTAAATCCTTTTGGGGAGAGGCCTTAGCAACAGCCTCACACCTAGTAAATAGAAGCCCCTCCACAGCCCTTAATTTAAAATGCCCTGAAGAAAAGTGGATTGGAAGAAAATTAAACTTCAACTACTTAAGAACCTTTGGCTGTGAAGCCTATGCTCATCAGTCAGAAGGTAAGCTGGAACCTAGATCCACTAAGTGTGTTTTTGTTGGGTACCAGGAAGGAACTAAGGGATATAGGCTATGGGAAAGGCAATCTAAGGGTGTAAAAATTATCATCAGCCGAGATGTTATATTTAATGAATCAATCTTCCCTTGCAAATTATCTAAAACTGATGACATAGACAATTCCACCAGTTTAGGAGATACCCAAATAGAGGTGGAGCATCAAGTTATAGATAACAATCCTTCAAATGCTCCAGCTATACTAGTCCTTCAATCTGAAGGAGACCCTACATCAAACCAAGACCAGACCTCTGATCATGAATCTGATCATGAGGAACAAAATGATGAAACAGAAATTGAGGTGGAGCAATTTGACACCCCTCAACATAATCTGGAAAATTATCAACTTGCTTGAGATAGAAGCAGGAGGTTTATTAGACCACCTTCAAGGTATAATTTCTCAGATTTGGTGTTTTGTGCCCTAGTGGCAGGTGTTGAGATGAGGAGCAGTGAGCCTTCCTCTTATGAGGAGGCTGTCAGCTCAAAGGAAAGTAAAAAATGGCAACAAGCCATGGATGAGGAAATGGCCTCTCTAATGGCAAATGGAACTTGGGTACTTGTCTCTCGTCCAGAAAATCATAAACTGATCCAATGTAAGTGGCTGTTCAAATTAAAGGAAGGTATATCCCTAGATGACCCTATTAGATATAAAGCAAGACTAGTAGCTAAGGGGTTCACACAAAGGGAAATGATAGATTACACTAAATTTTTTCTCCTGTGGTCAAATTTAAGACAATTCGCATGATGCTTGCAGTAGTAGTTCAATTTGACTTAGAACTTGAACAATTGGATGTTAAAACTGCATTTTTGCATGGAGACCTAGATGAACACATTTACATGGTTCAGCCTAATGGTTATGTTGTGTCTGAAAAACCTGATCATGTTTGTTTGCTGAAAAAATCTTTGTATGGCTTAAAACAGGCCCCAAGGCAATGGTACAAAAAATTTGATAATTTTGTTCTAGGGGCCGGGTTTATTAGAAGTCAATATGACAACTGCTTCTATTTCATGCTTACAGAAATTCCTGTTTATCTACTGCTTTATGTAGATGATATCCTTCTTATTAGCAAATCTAAGTCAAAGATTAATGAGTTAAAATCTATGTTAAATTCAGTTTTTGACATGAAAGACTTAGGTCATGCTAAGAAAATACTAGGAATGAAGATTGAGAGAAATAGAAGCAACAATAGCCTTAAGATACATCAGCATGATTACTTGGTGAAAGCTGTTCACAAATTTGGAATGGGAAATTGTAAAACTGTCATAGTTCCATTGGCAGGACATTTTATTTTATCAAAATTACAATGTCCCACATCCAACTCTGAATTAATAGAAATGGAAAATGTCCCTTATGCAAATGTAATTGGAACAATTATGTACGCAATGATAAGCATTAGGCCTGACCTTGCATATTCAATTTCATTACTCAGTCGATATATGTCTAAACCTGGTAAAACTCATTGGGATGCCTTAAAACATTTGCTTAGGTACATAAATGGTACTGCATGCATTGGTTTAAATTTTAAGAAAAGATTTGAACTCTAAATCTTGCTGGTTATGTTGACTGATTTTGCTGGAGATAGAGACTCCAGAAAATCCACCATTGCTTACTATTTTACTTTGGGTGGAAATTGTATAAGCTGGAAGTCTCAGTTACAGCCTCTTGTAGCTCTGTCCTCCACTGAGGCAGAGTATGTGGCTGTAACAGATGCCTTTAAGGAAGCCATATGGCTTCAAGGCATACTAAAAGAAATTCACTTGCTTCAAAGCAAAGTGATGGTTTTCTCGGATAGTCAAAGTGCCATCTACTTGTCCAAAAATCCTGTATATCATGATAGGACCAAACATGTGGATGTGAAGTATCACTATGTAAGAGAAATGATAGCCAACAGAACTGTGGGAATTCAGAAAGTATCTTCAGCCAACAATCCAGCTGACATGGGTACCAAGGTATTAACTGCAACTAAATTTAAGCATTGCTTAAAATTGTTGCATATTGATGATGGCTAATTTTCTGGTCATCTAGAGCTATGAAGGTGAGGATTGTAGCATGCTTTACTTATATTTTCATATCTGATTACTTATTCATTTTATGTTTCAAGGTGGAGTTTGTTATATTTTGTAAAACATAAAAAGAGGCCCAAGTCTGGGGGGCCTCTTGTGGCAACCTGGGCTGCCCTTTTGGGCGCCCACTGGAGGGCCACAAGATGCAGCCAGCTTGGGCCAGCCCTCTTCTCTTATCCTTTGATCTGTTGTCGTTTTGTCTTCTGCTGCTCCTTTTGCATGATTTAATCCAGACATTCGACGCTGCTTTTTCTGAGGCAATCCAAGCCATTCATTTCGATTATATCTCGCCTCGAGATCACCGTTTTCTGATGGATTGAAGACGAGTTTGATAGAGGGGTTCGGTAGAGAGTCAGTCATTTTTAGGGTTTCATTTTTGCCCTCTCTCTCGTTCTGTCTCTGTAAATGTTGTATAGTTTGTCTTCTGTAAGCGTTCCTTGTTTTTGTTTTGTGTAAGGTAAGCTCCTAATCTGTAAGTGATTTCGTGGCTTATTGTTTAGAAAATCAGGGTTGTTTTTGTTATCGTTTTTGTTGTAATCAGATTGAATCTATTTTAGTGAAGTGAGCTCTTCTCACCGGAGCTCAAGTGGATGTAGTCCTATTTTTTGGTGAACCACTATAAAATCTTGCGCTTCTTGTTTCTGGTTTACGTTTCAAATACTGTCAATATTGGCTGCGTTTAAATTTTTCAGTTCGTGTGATTTCATCTGTGTGAGATTTTGACGATGTGTTTTGTGTTTGAAGATTTTGCTATCTCTGTTTGTTTGTAACAAGAAATGAGCGTTTTACACTTCAGCATTTATTCTGTGATCCAAAAAGGTTGAAGAGATAAGGACCATCAGTTATTTTCCATGTGCCAATCGCTACTGCTCAGTTTATCTTTTTGCGTTTGTACATTTAAAAAGGCAGGATTTATGCTTTCTCTTCCGGTTTCCCTGTTTTGGTGGTTAATTTTGAATGCCATGAACTGAGGTACAAGCACACATCCAAAGAAGATGATTATGACTTTAGGTTAAAAAATTATTTGGTTATGGTGTTCTTTATTGCAGAAAAGATAAAGCAGCTGTTTCTTGGATTATCAGAATTACCACAAGCCAGATTAGCTCTGTAGATCACCACATCCTGGGAGTTCTGCAGGTGGATTCCATCTGTATTGGGGTTGTCACCACTCGATGAAATGCTCACATAAAAAACTTGAACTTTTACGCAGTTGTCAAATTTGAGGTGAGTTCGAGGACTGCTTTGAATTGTTATCCCTGTTACTGTGACATCTGAACTGCCATAGAACCTGACTCCCTGCGCACACCACGTGCACTTCAAATTTTTAAGATCCAAGTTAGAGGTTGGTTTGGTGCTCAGCATCTTCCCCGCGGCCTTGTTACTTCCCTGCCAGTGTTGAGGCCATGAGAAGACATTGTTATTCTGTTTTAGTTCATGAATGGCTGTCGCTGCTTAGTTTTAACACACACACACACACACGTATATATAACAAAAGTTTGGGCGGCTCACCACATCCTGTGAGCTGCTATTGTTTGAATCTTTTGCTGAAGGTGCAACTGATTCTAACTCTCTGTTCCACCAGACTGAGTCTTGTCCATCAATGATCCCTTCACCTCTGATTGTAATCCCTTTGAGCTTTGTGAATTCTAGCCATTGCAGGAGACCGGTTCCCCACCCAAGCCTCTGGGCTTGTTGGAGCTATAATTTTACCATCCAACTGCAACGGATTAGAGAAACCAGCCTGAGTTCCAATTACTTAAAACGATTTTTTTCTCACTTTGAGAAGTTGGAGATGGTTTGGAATTCACCTGAAATACAATGTTTGGTTGGCAAGTAGGACCTGAAAAGGAGATGGGTTTGACTAGGAACACAGACCCTGCCGGAACCACCATTGTTGATGCCTCTACTTTACATGCATCAGCCCAAGCTGCTTCAAATGTCGTACCATCTTGCACGTCAATTAGTAGAAATTGTGATATTTCTACATAATTGTTATATGGAAACTAATTCCAAAGGAAATGTATTTATCCATTTATAAACTATTTTAATGGATTTTGTACATTCCATGTACAAATGTGAATGACGATGATGTAGCGATAATATTTTTATAATTATAAGGTGTAATTTAGATAATTTATATTTTGTCAAATTTAAGGAGACTTAAGGTGTAACGACCCGTTAGTGGGTCTAGAGTTTTATTGGAATTATGATTTTCTATGTGTGATAAATTAGTCTCAAGAATTAGATGTTATAAAAATTGTGAGGTGCCTAATTTAAGGGATTGGGCTTTTAAAGAAAACTTGGGTTGGAACCATTTGTTTTGGGTTGTGTTTTATTTAAGAGTGAGGTTGTGAAGTCCTTGGGTCTAAGAATATATATTGGGCCCATTGTGTTGGGCTAATGAAATGGGCATTGGGCCCATGAGCATAAAGATTTGTGTATTTTAATTTATCAAAATGAATGAATTATGAAAAGTCTAATAAGGGCTTAATGTTATGTTGAGGCCCTTTTGGTGGGCTAATAGAAATGGGCCATTATAATTAATTGAGCCAATGAGTTGGGCTTGGGCCTATGTAAGTGTATGAGTGGATTTTTGAATTTGGGCTTAGGCCCATGTGTAAAATATGAGAGATGGAATTTAATAAATGAAATTATATATATTTGTATTTTGTGGATTAAAAGAAAAGAAGAAAAGAGTTATAAAATGCAAAGTGACCAAATGGTCCTTATTTTATTGAAAAAGGTGAGGGCAATTGGGAAATTTCATAATGAGGTTGAATAAAGAAAATGAGAAAGAAATAAGGAAAATGAGAAATTCCAAAATTAGGCATTTGATATTTTGAATTGTGTGAGTGTGCAAGGTGGGCAAAAAGGTAAAATTGGCCAAGGGAGTGGTTGGAAAGTTGATGGGCGGGCATCTTTCCCCCATGCTTTTTTTTCCTTTGCCTTTTCTCCATTCTTTTCTTCCTCTTTCTTCTTCCTTTCGGCAGAAACTTCTTTTTCTTCTTTTCTTCTTCTTCTTCTCCATTTTGATGTCCATGAAAGCTTGAAGTGAAGTTGCAGCTGGGTGCATTCTTCTTCATTGAGTTTTTCTTCATCAAAGGCAAGTTCTTCTTGCATTTCTTTTTAGTTATGCAAGTTCTCTTACCTCATTGTTTCGTTTTGGAGGCAAGCTCTCATTCTAAATGCAAGTTATTATTCCTCCGATGTTGTTTCATTGCAAATTCATGTTGATATTCCTTGTTAATGTAAGCCTTTGGTTCTTTTTCCCTTGAGTCAAGTTGGTTTCCTTCTTGGTTCCCTTGTCTTCGAATCTTCTATTTTATTAGAAGATCTAATCATGGGTTTATATTGATTGGTGGATTATTTTCTCATTTCCTTAACTTGGTGTTTTATCATCGATGGGTCTTTTTATGAGTTTTCATTAGGGTTTAGTTCACCCTAAATTCTCAAAGGAATGACACTTGATTGATTAGGAATGTTAGAGAAGCAAGATTTGGTGTATCTTGCTTGGGAGGTTGAGTTTTGTGGGTTATCGTTGTTATTTTTAAGTTTTAGGCCTCTGTCGGTCAACCAAGTGATAATTTAAGCTTTTGTTAGTCGACCAAGTGGTTTCAATCGGTCGACCAAGTAATAATATAAGCCTCTGTTAGTCGACCAAGTATTTCAGTCGGTCGACCAAGTGTTTTAGTCGGTTGACCAAGTGGGTTGTTAGTCGACCAAGTGGTTTCAGTCGATTGACCAAGTGATAATATAAGTCTCTGTTAGTCGACCAAGTATTTCAGTCAGTCGACCAAGTGTTTTAGTCGGTTGACCAAGTGATTTCAGTCGGTCGACCAAGTGATAAAATAAGTCTTTGTTAGTCGACCAAGTGTTTTTACTCGGTCGACCAAGTCCCTATTTAGTCGACTAAGCCTTTTTCATCAGTTGACTAACTCTTTTATTCGGTCAACCAACATAATGTAATGATTCTTTCTTTTTGGTCCGATTCTTTTCTAATGCTTGAAATTCTTCCCCAAAGCTCTTGTGATGTCTTAGTTGGCTTCAAAAACCATCTCGTGGATATGTAGGTGTTCCAAAAATGGGGAAATTAATTAATGGTGAGAATTAAAAATAAAAATCATGAGCTGTTAATGGTGAATTCATGTAATCAACTTGTTTGACGTTGAGAAATAGTATGAAAATGAATCCCAATGAATAATGCTAAATCTCGTGGTAAAAATACCATTAGTTTATGTGAGGATATAATCTTGAAATGTCTAAATGTGCATGATGATTATGATAAGAACATTTCTAATAATGAAGTATGTCGATATGTTTACTTGAAAACCTTAATGAGCATTGCATGGTATTATCATTTATGGTATGAAAATGAATCTCAATGAATGATGCGAAATCATGTGATGAAAATATCATTGGCTCATGTGAGGATATAATCTTGAAATGTCTAAGTGCGCATGATGATTATGATGAGAATATTGCTAATAATGAAGCATGTTTGATATGTTCATTTGAAACTTGCATGAGCATTGCATGGTATTATTATTTGCGCACTTATTATTTTGCGCGGTGGTTATGTACCGCGGGGTGAGAAAATGATATCTTAAAGAGCACCTGACGCGAGAAAGGTGGCCATAGACCTGGTAGGCGATGCTCAAGTCAAATGAATGGTTAAATGATTTTTCTATGTATATGTATGCATGCATGTGAATGAAAGGCCTTGAGGGTTGATATGCTGCATAGAAAATTATATGTATTTATGAGAAATGAAATGATGCATGAATTGCATAACGCCAATGGCATGGAAATGATCATAATGATTGAGAAATGAAATGATGCATGAAGCATAACGCCAATGGCATGGAAATGATCATAATGATTGAGAAATGAAATGATGCATCAATTGCATAATGCCAATGACATGGAAATGATCATGATGATTGGGAAATGAAATGATGCATGAAATGCATAATGACGATGGCATGAGAATGATAATAATAATGGGATCTAATGGGAAATGTTACTCGTACTTGGGGAGTCGGGTCTATTCTATTTTGATTTATCCATGCCTTGACTCTATTGTCTTTATTTGTTGTGATATATACTTGTTGAGCCCTGTGACTCACCTTGCTTATTCATGTCATTCCAGGTAAGGGATAAGCTATTGTTGAGGGCGAGTACAATAAGGTTAGAGCCCGGGTTTAGTTGTGTACAGGAATGTACCAGCCTCAAGATCTATGAGTGTAATGTTGAGGGCAGGAAATAGAGGATTTAATTTGTTGTTAGAACCTTAATGTCCTTTATTTGAAAAATGTATGGGCGGTAAGCTTAGGATGATAATGTTAAGGGTGTGTAATATTTAATTTGAGCTCCTATTGATATTGAGCAAATGTAGAGATGTTTTATTTTGGCTCCTAATTATCAGTGAGCAAGTAAAAAAAAAAAAAGGGATTGGTCAGAAATCCGAGTTATTATTTCTGTATCCATTTTGTGACGACCTCTTTTTGAATTTTCTATGTTATCGGGATGATCCGGGAGAGAGTCGCTACACCAGGAGTTATAAGTGTTTAATTAATCTTATATTCATTTTCTTATCAAGTTTAACGATGTTCAAGTAAGTCACTTGTATATAACTTTAGTTGCCAACAAACACAAATGAATTAGATATTATTCACGCACCACTTTTTCAATAAAAACTTTCTCGATCAAGTGAAGGGTTATTGGTCGCAAGTCAAACTTACCACCTTATACAAAAAAACATTGTACCATTTTTGTCATTTGATGGCCGGATTTGAAACTCATAAAACTTTGAAGGAAAACAAAAGGTTCTTAGGGAGAGGGAACTTGTGAAATCACCTTTGTGTCATCTGCAAGGCCGTCACCTTTAGCACCATATCTCAATCCATTAAAAATGGCCGAGCCCCCACCACTTGCAGGTGGCGCAGGCTGTGGCGATCCATTGTGCCACCGGAGCTTCCCTTCTCTAGCGGCCCAAGCACCAGAGCTCAAAGACAAATCCAGTAAACCAAATAGAATCATTATATATACACACACACACATTATAAGCTCTGAGAATGAGCTAGCTACTCGTCTTGCGTTGATCAGTTCGATCGCTTTCTTGCAAGCGTTACAAGTCACTAAAAAATCAACGGCAATAACCTGCCAAGACGGGCGCTATGTGTGTACTGTAGCTGCTGAGAGTTGCCACCTTGATGATATTGATGCCATTGTTAAACGTTTCTTTTTGGATTACATCGCATTCTCAGCCACCCTGATCCTAAAACAACGAGGAAGTAAATCAATGGATATGCCCAAATAATCAAGATGGTAAGTCTTAGCACCACTAATATCACTCCTAAGGTCCTCCCCCAGAAAAAAGTATTTTGCTTCCCCTAAGAATCGAACCCACATTAGGAATCTCTAAACAGACTTTCAGTCTACCCCTTTATCACTTGACTATGCCCGGGGGCCATTGTTAAACGTTTCTTGACTTAGGAGATGCTTTATTTTGTTATTTATTTTCATTTATTTATAATACTAAATAAGTGGTCTCCTAATAATACTAAAAAAATAAATTTTTATTTACGCTGCTAGTATAAATATATATATGTATATGTGTGGACGAGCAACATAACATTCTAAAATTCAGTTAATAAATTGAATTTTCAAAAGAGGGCTCATATGATTTGTTTGGAAAAAACTAAAAATAGCTATACCGAGTTGTCCCATAATATTTAAACTCATAAGCTATACAATTACAATAAATTTTAAAATAATTTTATCACTATATGGCGACTCTTTCATGTTTAAATTTATTCAAATAAATTAAAAATTAAAATGTAATTCGAATACAATGAGCATTTATCAAAAAAAATAATTTTATATTTATTTGTGCATAGTATAATCCATGCCTCAATTCATTTTTTTTTTGGTGATGTCATAAGCAAAAATCATTAAAAAAAACCAGAAAAGCCTACAAATTTAAAATAACTTTTTTGACTACAAATTTATACTTTTTCCAGATGAGGGACAAAACACAAATAAAACAACTCTAACATTTAAAAATCTCTTGAATAAATATATCAATCATTTGGGAATTCTTCAAGCTTTGGCAAATGGGACAAAATTAGTTTTGAAAGAAAATTTTCTTCTGTTTAGATCATAGAGTTTTATGAAAAAAATAAATATTATTTATAAATATCTTAATTTTAATAGATCTCAAAATGTTAAAATAAACGTTATCCATAAAAATATTAATTGTAGTGGATCTCGTAATATTAGAATAAATATTATTTGAATGAATTTTAATTCTAGTAGATTTGAAAAAGTCTCGTACTTCTTTATAAATATACAGATATTTATTTCAAAAAAATATATGTCTCTTATACTAGTTTTAATATGTCATTCAAGTCTTTATTGTTTGATTTAAATATTGGTGTTTGAGCACTAATTTTTATGCATATTCTGATCGTTCTTTTTCTTATAGAGTTTGATCAGTTTGACAACGATATTCACACTCGATAAATTTATTATTGTATTCGAACGATAATATTATGTAAATATTAAATTAAATAAGGTGGAAATATTTATTTTGTTATAAATAAAAAAAATAAAAAAAAATAGATTTTACTCTTTCAAAAAGGCAGTTGTTAAATAAGGCTCTTCCTCTAATCTGTAGTGAAAAGAGGAAGAGCCGCGTAAAGATGGTCTTGGTTCAGCCTTTTTGGTCCTTTGTTACAAAATATTTGATTTGAACGGCACGGCCAAGTCTCATCTAATGCCGTACTTGGCAACATCAAGACGATTGAAACTCAAAATTAATTAATGCTGCTTTGTACGGAACAAATATTTACTTTCTTGGGATAACAAAATATATATTATTTCATTTGTTAATTAAAATATAAATTAAAAAATATTTTTAATTATATTTATCTGAAAATTTTTAAAAAATAAATTATGTGACTTCTTATCTTAATTTATTTAATAAATTTAATTTAATTTTTATAAATAAAAAATAATGACACGTGTATTATCTAATTTATTATAAATATATTATTATAATAAGAATACAATTGATATGATAATGGTTTTAAGGTCCACTCATCATATCTTGTCTTGAAAGTAGTGTTACAATAATTGTACCTGCAAAAGAAAAATATGTTACTTAGAGAGTTACGCGTGTAAAAGAAGGAAGCGGGTGGCTTGGCTTTTGGCACTTGAGTTAGTGAAGAAACAATCTGTATTGACTTTATAAAAACAATAATTACAAGCAAATCTAAGTTAAATCTCCTATCTTTGAAAAAGTTTCGGCTCTTATAAGATGACTACAGGTGGGGTCCGAGATTCTAAACTCACATCTTCTAGGTTTTGAGATAATTTTTCAAATTTAAAGACGAGTTCAGAAAATAGGATCAAGTTCTCCTCATCTCATCTGTTTTAGATTATTTGATATTTAGATTTAAGTCTTCATTTTGATATTCTCGCCTATCTTATTTTAAAAATTAAAATTTATCTCTTAAATTTTTGTGAGAGAAAACAACACCCGTCACTTTTAGAGATCTTGAGATTAGGATATGTTGAGTTGATTGACCATGATATATTGGAGTAGAGAACATACCATTAGGGTTGCATTTTCTTTGTTTTTTAATTTTTAATTTTAAATTTTAAATTTATTTTGAATTTTTTGTTTTAGTAGTCTATTTTTAGAAAATAATATTTTTTATCACTTTTGAAAACTATTTTTCAAAACAAAAAAAAACTAAAAAACACGTTTTTTTTGAAATTTTGAAAATAAATTTTTAATTACATTTTATTAAATATATTTAATTATTCAAAAATTAAATGTATTTAATTTTAAATAAATAAACTTAAAAAATAAAAAATATGATCATAATGTGATTATAAATAGGAAATATTAAAATAAAAAAAAACATAAACTAATATTACATAATGTGATTATAAATGATAAGATTGCATTATTATAAAACGTGTTTATTTTTGAATTTTAAGAAAATTTATTTTATAATATTTTATTTAATCAATTTAATTATTAAATGATAAAATTAACTATTTTTAATAAAATTTTATTATTAAAATAAAATAATAAATTTAATTAATAAATTACTGACATTTGAATCATAATTTATATTAAATATTATTATACATAATATGCGTAATCTACTTAATAATATATTATATGTTATCTTATATTTTTAATTATAATATAAATATACTATATATTTCTAATTTTTAAATAAATATATTATTTAAAAAAAATAAGAATAAATATTTGTTCTCCTTTCTTTTTTTTTTTTAGAACCAAAAATATGAAAAATATATTGTATTTTCCATGTTTTAGATTTAGAGATTGTTTTGATTGAATACAATAAAAATAACATTTTGTTATTTTGAGTTTTCTTTATAAATTTGTTTTCTTATTCTTGAAAATACATTTTTAAAAATGATAAAATAAACGTATTTTTATTATTTTATAAAATTAAAAACTAAAAATGATTTGAAAACAATAAAAATAACACATCCTTATTTTTTTTTAGGGATGTTTTGATAATCTTGTAATATCACATCATGGTTTAGTTGATTGAATCAATCAAAGATAAATTATTAAAGTATAGCAACTACAAAATAAATAAATTCAACAAGTTGAACAAAAAGAATAAGAAAAATACTTGCACATGATATGAATTTAATTTGAAATTTAAAGATTTTTATTCGGACATATCAAACGGATCACGCAATGCTAGGTGTTATAAATAATCAAAAATTTAAGTCAAGCAAATTAAAAAATAAATATATTACCATAGTTGTCTTTATATTTGAAAGGATTTGTAGTTCTTAAGATAATAAATATAGATTTGTTATACATTTGTGTTTTATGAAAATAAACAAAAATGTTATTTGAATATTTATTTATGATTTTATTTGATAATATTTAAATGTTAATATGTTGTATATTTATAATAATGTGATCTGAAATATAATATATCAATATAAATACGTTAATATATGTTGTATATTTATATTAATGTGATATAAAATATATCAATATATTAGTGTTATAAATAAATATATAAAAATAATAAATAAGGTAAAGGGAGTGTTAAAAGTTAAACAATAAACGAAATAATATAAATGGTCTATCGTACACATTAAAAAGTTTGAGATATTACAAGATTATAAATTTGATTTTATTTTCATATAAGAATGCGCAATCAATTCTGACTACTTAAGGGACTAGATTTTTAGGATTCGGCTTATAGCGAATATGTCCATTTAACTAGAGCTCCATGGCAAGTGGGCCATAAATTTTTAAAATGGTAAAATATGTATGGATCAAATGTTAATTGTGATAAGGATTTATTGAATTTTTTATATTATAAAAAAAATAAGAAATTAAATATTTTTTTTAATAAAATTATTATAAACAGCTATAATTTATAATTTAGAGTTTAAGATTAGGATTTAAATTTAAAATTAATCAAAAATCCATAAAATCTAAATTTAAATTTTGCCAACTGAAATTAAATTCTTTAAATTTAAATTTATTATATTAAACGGGTCTAGATAGACCCGTTGGATAATGAGACCGGCCCAGAGCCATTAGCCATCCTCAGTCTCTCTCAATCTCCATTTCTCCCTGAAATCAAAGGCAAGAAGGGGACTGGAGTTTCCAGCCACCGCCAACCGACCTGGGCCACCGCCAACTATCTCCGACACTTCTCCTTTCTCCGATCAACCCGACGCCTCCATCTCCGGCACCGCGAGCCTCGGCCGACTATCTGCGACACTTCTCCGTTCTCCGCTCAGGCCAACGCCTCCATCTCTGGCACCGGGAGCCTTGGTCGACCATCTTCCTCCTCTCCGTTCTCCGCTCAGCCCGACGCCACCATCTCCGGCACCACGAGCCTCCGCCGGCCACTGCACCCATCTGCCATCTCCATTCTCCTTGGATCTGAACCCTCCGTCATTTGCTCGGTACATCTGCACTCTCAGAACTTTTTTTTTTTTCCTTCTAAGATCTGTTCTTTATGATTTTGTTTTTTTTCTTTGATTAGGGTTTTTCATCAACCATTATTGTCAAAATGAGATGCAATAGACGGTGAATTCATAAAGTTCCTCAACTCACCTATAGTTACAAGCCCCAAGTACGGAGCTAAAGTGCAATAGCTGGCTGCATTTGCAGACCTAAGTGAGCTATTAAACACTTTTTCTTGGTTTAATTTAAGTGATACCTGAGTTTAATTTAAGCTATTCTGATTCTTTTTCTTTTCCAGTGCAAGACACTAAACGTAGTGAAAGACACGAAGCCTATTAGGGTCCTGCGTTTAATTGATTGCTTTTGTTTTGTACTTAGTTATCATATATATTAATGTTGTTGATGTTAATATTATTATTTGGGAGGCGTAGTCAATACCACTATGGAATTTTCATGTGATCAAACTCAACTAGCTATAGGCTCTATGGCAATATTTTAGTTGATATAGAAACATGATCAATATCAATCAAGGAAGGGTGTATATGAGCTTCACATCAAACGATCAAGGAATCATGTCCCTTAGGGTGATTGAACCTAACCGTGCTATGCTTGACCGATATATATATATATATATAATATTTAATTGGTTTTTTTCTTCCTTTCTTGTTTCTTTTACTATTAGTATTATTGCTTATATTATTTTAAGGTTTATTGCTTTAAGTTGGGTATCGAGACTTGAGAGGATATATGTGTGCATATATATATATATATATATGACAGTACTACAGTTAGCTAACTCGTCACTTGTTGTTTCTTGCTTCCTTTCAATTAATTTATGAAAATGAAGGGTACATACATACAAGCAAACGAAAGTAAAAAGAAAAATATCAATAATCAATTCCTGGATAGGACAAATTTGAAAAACCAAGTGAAGCCTGTTATGAAATGAATGCCTCAACTTTATTGATGAATGGAAAACAGAACTTATATACAGAAGAAAGGAGGGGGAAAAAAACAGAAACAAAATTTCTGTTTCTAACTAATCTAACTAACCGAAATTAGTTTAGCTAATTAACAATAATCAGAAACTGATTTAACAACTTTTTCCTTCTTAACACTCCCCCTCAAGACAAGCATATATGTTATGAATGCTCATCTTGACCATTAAACTGTGAAATTGAGATGGATGCAACGCCTTTGTAAGCATGTCTGCTAGCTGGAGATTAGTCTTCAAATGCAACGGCTTTATCACTCCTGTAAGAATATTTTCTCTGACAAAATGACAATCCAACTCAATATGCTTTGTTCTTTCATAAAACACTGGATTCTTTGAGATATGCAATGCTGAAACATTATCACAATATAAATGCACTGATCCCTCATGACGAATTTTGAAGTCATTTAACAGATAAATCAGCCACATAACCTCACATGTTGTCACAACCATTGCCCTATACTCTGCTTCAGCAGAACTTCTTGCCACTGTTCACTGTTTCTTTGACTTCCAACTAACCAAAGCATCTCTATAGTCTTCCAGCAACTCGAGTATACTTTCTTTGAGATAATGAGATTCCATGCTTGGATCTGGCTATTTCAAGCCCAAGGAAATATTTCAGTTCACCTAAATCTTTAAGCTTAAAGCAGGAGCTCAAGTATTTCTTTAGATCTTCAATAAGAACAGTTTTGTTGCTTGCTATAATAATGTCATCAACATAAACCAATAAAGCAACAATATTTTGTCCCATATGTTTAGTGAACAAAGAGTAATCTGACTTTGATTGAATAAATTCACAGTGAAGCAAACACTCAGTAAACTTGGCATTCCACTGTCTGGAAGCTTGCTTTAAACCATACAATGATGTCTGTAATTTGCACACAAGCTTAATTTCTTTAGACTGTGAGCTACCATATGCAATAGCAGTCTCCCCCAGAAGCTAATAGCCAAGGGGAAGATCCATATAAACTTCGTTGGGAAGATCCCCATTAAGAAATGCATTATTAACATCAAGTTGAGAAAGGTACCAGTTATTAGCAGCAACAAGAGCAAGAAATACTAACAGTTGTGTGCTTGGCAACATGACTAAATGTCTCGTGATGGTCAAAGCCCTCCTTTTGATTAAAACCCTTAGCAATCAAACGAGCTTTGTACCTCTCAATGCTACTATTTGCCTTAAACTTAGTTTTGTACACCCATTTGCAACCAATGGCATGTTTACCCGAGGGTAAAGGAACAATCCGCCATGTGTTGTTGTCCTCTAAAGCTTTTAGTTCTTCTTGCATGGCATGTTGCCAATGAGCAAACTGACTTGCTTGAGCATAAGTGGTTGGTTCAAAAGTGGTGGAGATGGACAAGGTAAAAGCTTTGTACTGTGGGGACAGGTTATCATACGAAACAAAGTGTTAAATAGAATAGAAAGTACAACCATTGGATGAGGAAGGTAGAGAATCAGAAAACTGTAGGTTGGTGTGGTAGTCCTTGAGGTAAGAAGGTGGTTTGATAGGTCTAGTGCTGCGTCTAGGCTATAAAAAGGTAATAGGTGGGGATTCAGGTATAGTAGGAACATGATCAATTAAATCTGCAGTAGAATTAGGAGAAGCAACAAGAGAAGGAGAAGAAAAAGATAGATCAATAGATTGAGAATATGGATAAGGAGAAACAAAATCAATAGAGGGTGTTGAAGGAAAGGATGGAAGAATCAAATTAGGAACATTTAGTCCATTAAGAAACCCAAATGCATTATCTTTGAGTTGAGCATCAACAAACTTCTGAAAACATGCTTTGTTACATGAACCACACACACAATGTGGCAAAGGTCTAAATTTTTGCAATTCTTCCCCTACTCCATTGAGTTCAGTAAAATAAGAGTCAACGGACTTCGTACCTTGATTAATAGTGCATAAGAGATGCTGTAGATGACAAATTCTAGATTCATTTGGTTGAGAAAACCTTTGAAGTAATGTATCCCAAATGAGATGTGTATCCTCCATGTAAAACACCGTTGAAGCAATCGATGGTGAAATAGAACGCAACAACCATGCCACAATCAGATTGTTGCATCGTATCCACGGCAAGTAGAGAGGATCTTCTGGATCTGGTTTAGCTAGAGAACCATCCATGAACCTTGGCTTATTCCTAATAGAAACAACAAGCAAGAACGAGTGTTTCCAAGAAGTGAAATTTGTGGATGTAAGCTCTGGAGTAACAATCACAGAACTATGATTCTCAGAATGATGAAGATAATATGGTGAGAAAGGATCTTCAATAGGATTGAGTCTGGAGGCCGTGGTTGCTATTGAGGAAGTCAAAGGAAAAGCAATAGAAAATATCGGAAAGGAAGAAATGAAGCTTACAGAACAATCAAAGCTGCAATGGTTGTATCATAGAGAGAAGAGACGAGCACCAAGAGCTCTGATACCATGTTATGAAATGAATGCCTCAACTTTATTGATGAATGGAAAACATAACTTATATACAGAAGAAAGGAGGGGAAAAAAACAGAAACAAAAATTTTGTTTCTAACTAACTGAAATTAGTTTAGCTAATTAACAATAATCAAAAACTGATTTAACAACTTTCTCCTTCTTAACAAAGCCAAAATCTCTTTTTTAGTGGTTTATTCATATTTATTTTTCTGGTTAAAGAAATTATTTTGTTCTCTTTTGTTGGACTTAATAAAGACATATGTATACCATATCGTCTTTCTGTCCATGGTATTTCCTCTTCTTCATTCTTTGATTGGCAACTTAAAGAGTCGAATATGTTCTTTGCCTGTAGGAATAATCTAGCAGGCAAGATTCCAGAGTCTCTATCTCAGTGTGATAATCTTCAGGCTCTTGACCTTTCTTACGATAACTTGAACCGGGACCCACTTGCTCTTCCCATACTTTGTCAAATCTTTTAGTGCCTTATAGAAGGTGACCTAAGAAGAGTGGACAACAGAAAACTAATAATAAAAGTGATAACTCTTCTAAAACAAAAAACAAAGATAAACTATAAAAACATTAATCGATTTAAGTTTATCTAGCTAGAATTAGAAAGGAGTAGAAGCAGAATTTCACATATTCCTTGTTTAGGTGACATGATTGAAATGTGTTCATTTACGCTGTGTTCATGTCTTGAGTCCATGCCCACACTTCATAGTATGGATAATATGTTTGCAAGCTTTTTTCCTTTTTATCTGTACAAATATATATAATTAGCGAGTTAGAATCCATACTATTGACGCACCTAGTGGGTTTTAAGGTGGTAGTTGTTGTATCAAATATAAAGGAAGAAATTAAATTTGGTATTCCCCTAAAAGTAAGATTTTGTATATCCTTGTCTTGCCTTACCTTAGATTTCCTTCATCAATACATCAATCAAAAACCAAATGATATTATGATATTTAGTTAATTAACTTCAAAACAGTCCATCTAAGTGAAAATGCATAATTTATGAAATGACAACACATAATTTATGAAAACAGTCCATCTAAGTGATCCAAGGGATGACAACACATTTCGTTCAAATCCAACAATTGAAAGCCAACTTGAGTTTTGTCTTCTATTGTTCTATTTTCACTAAAACGACAAATTGATGTATCATTATCCGATGTGGCATGTGTAGAGGAGATTTTCCACCTTAGATTGTGCTTTCAGTTTCTCGTTGACCAAAATTGCCTTCCTTCATCCACTTCTCCTTTTCAGTTTGATTCTTGCCTCCCCCCCCCCCCCCCTCTCTCTCTCAACCAAAATCTAGTCTTTTCGCTCTCTTATTTCTGTATCTGTTTGTATGCAAGTTGTATGCTTTTTCGTTCTTTGCCGAATTTCTTTGTGTTTTCTTGGCAATTTTTTTATTTCAATTGCCTAGCTCTTTAAGCATTTCTAATGTTTCAAGGATAGTTTCGGAGGAGCGAAGTACATTTATCGATTTTGTCGAGGAGTTCAGCAATTTGTTGATTCTCGAAGCTTGAGGTAAGGTCTCTTTCAGTAGTTGAATTTGCTGGTTTAAAGCATAATTCTTGTTTGTATGACTGTTGGGTTATTCAATTGAAGCCATGTGGTGTTGAGTCTAGGTATTGGAATTTGATGAAGTAAGAGTTGCTAGGGTTTTTATTTTCTAGTGTTTTCTCCCCTTTTTTGGGTTTAATTTTGACAAGGTAAAGCATTTAATCCGGTGAATTAGGGTTTGTGGGGTTTAAGATAGGTTGGACTTTGTTTAGTTACGAAGAGTTGCTTGTAACAATGTTGTCACTTGTTCTGCCAATTCTCATCATTTTTTATTTTTGAAACCGACAAATTCTGTTGTTCCAAAAGCTCCATCTGGTTATGGAACTATTTTTCAAAATGCCAAAATAAGCCTTTTTTCTTGCATGCTGATTTCTAAAACGGATTTTGTTGAATAGTAATTCACATGATTTGTAAACTAAAATTAGGAATTCGAGTGAGATGAACATAAGAAAGGACTATGTTTCTCTTCTTTCACTGTCTTGCTTGATTATCTTTCATGAAATTCTTTTAAGTGTTTAGACGTTTCCCATATACAGTGGGAGTCTCCCCCCGCCCCCATCTCTTTCTTTAGGAGAGATCAGACTTCACATATTTTTCATTGTTCTATAAGTTAATAAATATTTACATTTGATTTGAAGTTAATTAACTAAATATCGTAATATCATTTCATTTTTGATTGTTTTGTTTATAAAGGAAATTTAAGGTAAGGCAAGGATCTCCAAAATTTTACTTTAGGGGAATACCAAATTTAATTTCTTCCTTTATATATCAGTACAACAATTACCACCTTAAAACCCACTAGGTGGGCCAGCAGTTTGGATTCTAACTCGCTAATTATATATATTTGTACGAATAAAAAAGAAAAAAGCTTGCAAACATATCATCTATACTATGAAGCATGGATTTGGACTCGAGACATGAATACAACAGAAATGAACGAATTGATTGCTTCAGTTTTCAGAAAATCAGAAAAATCTTCAATCTTCCATATGACACTATACCATGGCAATGACACATAAGTTATTTTCTTAACTTAAAATATGTTTCATGTGTGTTTGAGTGATGGAGGTAATATGTTTCCATAGGTTATTTTCTTGACTTACAATATGTTCCACGTGTGTTTGAGTGATGGAGGTAATATGTTCCTATACTCTCCATGATGGATTTTGTTATCCCCTAACTGTTCATAAATGTCAAGTTCTGGATCATTGTCATAATCCTAACTTTTATGTCAACTAGCTGGGGTTTATGGCCATATCTTTTGTAAAACCATTATATTCCGTATCATGTTTAAAAATTTTCATTGAGTTCTGTTTTGATCTTCCTCTTACTCAATTTGGTCGTCGTTGTTGCTTCAAACTTCTTTCATTTTATCCACTTTGCAGACCATTATTATTATTACTATTATATTTTGATTTTATTTTGTTTAAATGAGGAAAATACTACATCTATGTATCATATGGTCTTGTGGATTTATGAATCTTAAAAATCTGCATGTCAAGCCAGAGGACCAATGGTAATGAGTTTTGTTAATAATTCCTCTAATGGTAATGCAATCCCCTGGTCCTCTTAAATTTTTTGGTCTCCAATTTCTGGAATTATTCTATACTTTCTTGTTGCATTACCCCGCTTTGCCTAAAGAAAAGAGGAATGAAAGGAAGAATGATAAAATGAAATAAAAATGATTTCTTGAATCATTTTGCCAAGTGCAGCTTAACATATTGTCTTTCCCCCCCTCTCCTTAGGTTCATGATGACTTATAACTTTTGCTTCAGGTCTACATTATGTGTTGCTCAATTGTTCCAACTCTTTTCATCCATTTCTTATAGAGCTCAGAACCTGTCCCTGGAGGAAAAGTGGAGTCTGCAAAATGGTACGTGTATTTACTCATGCAACCTCAAGTTTAATCTCTATTCTTTTATTACTACAAGATTATTGTTTCTAAATTAGCATAATCCTTGGTAACCAATCTTGGTTGGTAATCCAAGGTGAAAATGTTATCCTTGTGGTCAACTATTTTAACTGCAATTTGTTTTCCTTTCTCTTATGATTTCTTCCAAATTGTAGGTGGATGGCAATGCCTCTGGGGAAGAGAATGACAACATTGACTGGGATACTGAAGATGAACTGGAAATTCTGGACTTTCCCTTGTCGTCTTGTTCAAGTTTGACAAATCCTGGTTCAACTGTGACTAATCCAGGTGGAAAAGCTACTGTAGATACTGGAGAGGTAAATATTATCTTTGTATGGAAGAATCCATGGTGGAAATTATATACGTAACTAAAGTTGATATGCAAATTGTGTGCAAACATTGTTAAATGTTTTTACTGTATGCATTTATAGAATTATTTATTGGGTAAATATAGGTCTTAATGTATCACTTAATTGATCGCCTTGTAAAAATGAAGCAAAGAAGGTAGCTGTGCATGGGATGATGCAAATTTTATGCAAACATGGTTAAATGTTTTTACTGCATGCTTTTGTAGAATTGTTTATTGGGTCATCATGTTTATGTACACTTCATTGAGGTAGGTAATAAAGCAAAGTCTAAGGCTTGTAAAAATTTGTACCGTTAAATTGATATAAAAGATTGAAAAAAAGATGTATGGAAGCTGGCTAAAGAAAAAGAAAGAAGGACAAGGGATGTAAGCCAAGTCCATTGAATAAGGGGCAAAAGGTGCTATTAAATAAGAGGGTGGTTAAAAAGAGATGGAAGGAATACTTCAATATATTTAATGAATGTGGAGAAACAAATTTTATATTATGGCATTTTAGCAATTCAGAAAAAGATATAAATTATATGTTCTATAGACATTTTACTATGAAGAAGATATAATGAGGTTTCTTGACAACTGGAGAAATAACACTAATGCCTAGAGCCCAGTTACAAGAATAAAGGAGATACTCAATGTTATGGAAATTATAGGTTTATATAGTACAGAATATTGGGCAATAAAGTACCAATGTGTGAAAAATATGAGCATGACCAAGATGATGATACTAAGATCGATGTGTTTCCATACAAGAGAAGATAAAATTAGAAATGAGGTTATTCTTGATAAGGTTGGAGTGGAAGACCACTAGAGACTTCTGTGAGGAGAGTTGATGGCATGGATCAGGTGGTTTAGAAAAGAGGTAAGAGGAAGACCGAAAAGAAAACATGTTGGGAGACACTTAGGTTTGATATTCAATATATGGGCCTTACTGAAGAAAATGCAATGGATAGAAATGAATGGAAATCTAGAATTTAAGTCGCTGAACCCACATAGCCGGATAAAAACGTGATATGTTGTTGTTTATCTATCATGTAGAAGCTATAAATGCTTTCTTTACATTGGTTTTCTTGTGTAATGGAGCTTGGGGATTTTTCTTCATTTTTGTATCACATTTGTTATGCTCATTGTTTTCTATCCATACTATGAACTTACCGTTGACTCCTTTTGTCTTCTAAAGGCAAGCTCATCAACGGGTCCTTCTCACTCCAAGTTGATTCATCATTTTGTAGCAATGGGGTTTCCTGAGAATCTGGTTGAAAAGGCTATTAAGGAAAATGGTAAATGCAGTTTTACTTCTTTTTACATGGTAGTTTTCAGCTTGAAAGTGTACTTTATGACTTCTTTTTATTTTTTAAAAAATGTGCAGGAGAAGGAAATACAGACTTAATCCTAGAAACTTTACTTACATATTCGGTGAGTCATTCATGCCTCATTCTCAAATTCTGTTGCTATTTTATCTGAATTCTTGAGTTTCATAATCACACCTGTCCCTTTCCCACCACATTGGCTCACCCACCACACTCAACTTCCTGAAGAAAAAGGAACAAGAGGGGGAAAAAACCTGCCAGGGAGTAGAAACATGACCTTAGATATGACAGAAAAAACCATCTGTATATGTTTTTTCCGTCAGTAATTTGAAGAATCATACTAACGAGGATATATTTTTAGATATATAGACTTCCTAGAATTGGTGTCCCAGGACTGGTTCCAAAAGTGGCTTTTCCTGAGAGTTGTTACATCAATTAGGATAGTTTCTCTGGTCACATATTGTCCATGATGATAAAAGTTACTAGTTTTTACGTTTCAAATTACGAGGAGTGCTAGCTCCTCCATGTTTAGCAGATATGAAAGTGGACTGTGGTAATATGCTAATATGCAAACCAAAATGTTCACGTTTCTTGCTTCCATTGATGCATGAATTTCAATTGGTCTAAAGGTTGTGGAAATGAAAATGATTTGGACATGACCATATCTACTTGCAGTTTCCCTTATATAATACTGGAACTATTTGACAGAGGTTCCATGCTAGGCAGTTATTTCTGTTGCTTTATTTGCAAGAATTTGGAGTGAGTTATAATTGGTAATTATTTTGTTTTTTTTATCCGGAGGAAAGTAATAGTGAACGAAATTTGAGCCACAAGTTATTTTTTTGTGAAGATGGCCACAATAAATTTTGCCCCATCGTATATCCAGTCTGGCAAAGATGAAGTAGCTTAGTTTGGTCAAGAGGCAGTCTAACAATGACCTGGCACCCCCGCCCCCCAACAAGCACACATGCATGCACAATACAAAAAGAGATAATTAAGCAAATGTTTTATCTAAAAGTGTGCCTTAAGTAGGATTAGGATCTAAATGACAGCCCCACCTTGGCCTATAATACTACACCAATCAGTGTGATCACTTCCATGAAAGTGGGTCTTAGGATGGAACAATCTCATCAAAATTGAGATTTTTATAACTATGCTTGGTGCTCACCTTCTTCAACTTCAAGTAAGCATGTGCTTAGTGCATCTTCATGCTATTTCACATTATGGATTTGATCACTTATCCATTAATCAAGTTTGGGCTTGCCTCTAATGAGCAATATTGTCTACACAGAACTCTTAATCTTTCTAAGTTGAACCTTTGATCTCTAATTGGAGTGGTTTCTCCTATGTAAGGTATTTGTATGCAGTTTGGCATTCACAATTTTCTAATTTTTCTAGGCTATTGAAAGCTCTTCGGAGCAACAGCAACAGCAAGAGCAAGCTGTCGATTCGGACCAGTGCTCTTCAGAATATGGTGAAAACATTCTTGATGATCTCTCTGATTCATATAGTTGGTCTGAAGATGAGGTAGGTATATCCTTCTGGTTACAATTAACACGTAGTTAATTGTTGCATGTATTGCTCGACCACTTAAATCACCTAATATCCTTCTGAAAATAGTCAACAACCAGCAAATAGTCATTGCTCCTTACCAGAACTGTCTTAATGGCATATGTGGGATGTAATAATGTAAATTATTTGAAGATGCATGGTTACTGTTACTTCTTTTTGAGTAACTAAAATATTGTTGTAAGTTGTATCACTGCATCCCTGTCATTACATAGGGGAGCATACAAACTTTTGGTGGATCTAGCTTTGGACTGGTTATAATTGAATATTTCAATCTATTTTAAGGCCTTATGTGTTGCATGGTTATGGATAAATTGACTAGGCATGTATAGAAATTAGGTACCATAGAATATGCTATTTTTTAATGACATTGTTTTAGTGAATCAAACAAGATAAATAGGTAAAGATTAAGTTAAGAAATTCATACTGTAGATCTAGAAATGGCAAGTTTTAAGAAATTTGGACCATAACTGAATATACAGAATGTAACTTTAGTGAAAATGAAGTAGGAACAAAGCAGTAGTCATAATTGAAGGCTGAGGATACCAAAAAGTGAGCAATTCCAGTATCTAGGGCATGAGGATGGATAGATTTAATGAAGGATCCTAAGAGACTGAATGGAAAATTTTATAGGACAATTAAAAGCCCAATCATGTATTTTAGTATCAAGTAAAATGTTAGTAAAATGATGTGGTTGAGGCAAGGATGCTAAGATGAAGTATGGAAAAAGGGGATAGGGTAGGATTTAATGGATCTTTGAGAAGATGAAGGCAGCATCTATGAATAAATGATGAGTGAAAGTTGGTTAAGATGGTTGGAGTATGGGCAACAAAAACCAATAAAAGCCCTAATTAGAAAATTGACATTATTCACAATGAAGGTAATGGTTGAGGACGAGGAAGAAATTACCTTGGACTGAGATAATAAAAAACATGATCTATTGTGGTTAGCTAAACTGTTGCCACTACTAGAGCTGAAGGAATTAGAGGATGCATATAGCAAACCCGAAGTAATAGGGAACGATTATTGAGTTGAATTTATTTCAATTTATATGACAGCAATTTTAGCATCAGACAGGGTAGGATCTAGAACTGTCAAAACAGACTCCATAATTGCCAGCATGTCTTAAACAGTTTGGTGATGGTGGTAATGATAACTTCCAGTATCTAGAAGGTTCCATAATGACAGACGTGAATGGTTTTTTCAATTAGTTTGTTCAGGTGGACTTCTTTTCAGGTAGTAAATTTTCTTGATAGGCTAAGTCAGTCTTGTCTGATAAGTCTGTAATCTTTTAAGCTTTTGAAAATAGTAGCATTCCTACTAGTTGTGTGATGATTGTTTGATCTAGCACTCTTGAATTTGCCTAAAGATGTAGTTTCTTTTTGGTTTTCCTGTATGCTTTGCTCTTTGTAATTGATTTCTCTTTGCAGGAAAATACAGATTCCTTGTCTGATAAGGATAAAACCTTGTTATCCCTGGCAAATATGGGCTACACAGTTGAAGAGGCCTCTATAGCTATGGATAGATGTGGTGTGTCATTGATGAGGCATTTGTTTTATGCTGCTGTAGTAAGCAACTTTGTCAATGATTGATATGCTGTCTTTGTCAATGATTGTAGTATGTAACTCTTGTCCTGAAAGCAGTTAATTTTTTTTTCTTTATATAAGTGATGATTTTATATAAAAAACTGCCTTAAGTGCAGAGTAATCAAAACATCTAAGTTGAAAGAAAGAAACAAGGGTAAATGGGGCTTGTTTTCTTAACCAAGAGAATATGGAAATTAGAAATCTTCCCTTTAGTCCAGAACCATGGATCTTCAGCTGTTTCTTTTGCATCACAACCCTCACATCACCAAAAAGGGCAGCGAGACTCCAAGCAAATCTCCCACTTCTAAAAGGGCAATTGCTTGGGGAGTGGAACAGTTCTGGGGCTGGCGTTTTTCGCCTGCCTGTTTTCCTTAAACATGTGAAAAGTTGGTTTGGTTTTCCAGTTTAACTGTCTAGTCTTCAGTCTTCCCTCATGGAGCTTAAACACTTGCAGTTTCTTTACATTCATCAAAGACTCAGATATGTTTTCTGAATGTCATGGGTACTTCTGTTCTACTGAGTTCGCCGATTAAAGTTATGCATTGGGTCACCTTCCAGTCCATGTGATGTCTTTCCTTCCAGTCCATGTGATATCTTTCTCATACTGCTGGTCCTTGATGCTTGCTACTACAGTAGTTTAACTGCTGTATTGCAAATGTACTATCATGACATTATACAGGTTATTTGCCACAGTTTCTCTCTCTCTACAAACTGTACCATGAAAAAATTATCCTCTGAATAGTTGTAGATTAGAATCAGTAGATCTCTGTTCAGGTTATATACTTTGACTAGATTATGCACCCATTGATTCTGAACCTTTCAACTGCATGTTGATAACAGTGTTTGAGTCCAATTTTATCTAATTTGTAGAGAAATATACTCATTTAGGATAGGGGAAAGTTGAATTGGAGTAGTTCTTATTATTTAGGTCGTAAATGTAACACCTCTAATATGAACTGGTTTCTTTTCACTCCGTTGTATATGTTAGTTAATGGGATTCAAGCTTGAGTCTCTTTAAAGTTAAAGTGTAACTGACTTCATTTGATATAATTTCTTCTTCTTTGTCTTCCTGATGTGTGCTATAAATTCTAATGAATGAACAATGAATGAATCTTGTAATTGGTTCTGGCATTGGGTAGCCTCACCTTTCGTATGCTCTGGAATACTGTCAAATTAATGCACTGGAAGTCTGAAATGAAAGTTCCGCATGCCACTTTACTTGATATTAATTGTCATATGTGGAAGTTTTGGGATATAATTTGTGCTGAGTGATACAACAAACTTTGTTTTTTCTCCTTTTATATTGTAGTTGCATCTTCATCGTTATTGAGCTTTTTATTCTATAATGCCTTCAAAATACTGCAGGTCCACATGCCTCCATTGGTGAGCTAACAGATTTCATATGTGCTGCTCAAATGGCAAAGGCAGCAGATCCCTATCTACCTGATGATACAAAGGTATGTTTTCACTTTTTTTCTTTCTTACCCTTTCAACCTTTCCTCTTACAACCATAAGGTTCAATTAACCCTATTGGAATGTAAGGCCTTGCTCTCTTTGCTGTTTTCAGCTCGTTTTGAATTTTTAATTTTTCAAAATACTAAAAATGTGTTTACTTTACTATTTTCAAAAACGCATTTTTGAAAATAAAGAAAAATTTTGTAGAAAAAAAACCCGAAACAACATTTGAGTGTTTTCAGTCAAAACTAATTGAAAACACAAAACGCGGAAAACACCACCCCCACCCCCACCCCCACCCCCAAACCCAATCTTGAACCCATCATCTCTTTCTCACTCTTTCTTTCCTCTCGTCTATCCTTTCTTCTCTCTTCTTGTTGTCGTCAGCCTCGCTCGCCACCGCCGCTGACTCCTCTTTCCTCCTTCATCCTCCATCGTTGGCGGCCACATGAAGCCAACAATGATGGCTTGATGATGTCGATGGTGGCTTGATGAGGCTTGGCAAACGACGGTCATGGTAAAGCAAGTAGGCAATGATGGCTTGATGACCCAATGCCTACCAAGCAACATCCAAACGACGGTTGATGGCCTGAAACCATCGGCCACGCTGGTCAGTGGTGACTGACTGCGTTTTTTAAGTTTGACTGAAAATTAAAAATCAGATTTATCAAAATCTAACCGTTAAATCTGATCCATTTTTATGTATTTTAACCCTCTTGGCTTGGCCTTTCTAATGGTAGACTCTGATCGTGTGAATCTTTGGTCGACGGTAATTGCCGGCGATGGAGAAGAAGTAGGTGCCGGAGATAATAGAAAGAGAAAAATAAAAAAGAAAAGAAGAAAAAAAAAGAAAAATTTATTCTTAAATTTAGAAAATAAAATTATATATTTATTTAAAATTTTAAAAATGTAGTATATATATATTATAATTAAAAATATATATTGGGTATAGTATATTAGTAAGTGTATTACACATGTATAATAAACAACAACAACAACAACATATCCAGCCTTTATTCCACTATGTGGGGTCGGCTACATGAATTCTAGACTTCCATGTATTTCTGTCTTTTGTCATATCCTCATTTAGATCTATATATTTCATATCAAATTTTAATGTCTCTCCCAAAGTCTTCTTGGGTCTATCTCTACCTCTTTTTGTGACTAATTGTTCCATTTCATCAACTTTCCTCACAGGAGCGTCTCTTACTCTCCTTTTCACATGACCAAACCATCTTAGTCTAGTCTCTCTCATCTTCTCCTTGATTGGCACTACTCCTACCTTATTACGAATAACTTCATTTCTAATTTTATCCTTTCTTGTATGTCCGCACATCCATCTTAAAATCCTCATCTCCGCTACTCTCATCTTTTGCTCATGCTGGTATTTGACTGCCCAACATTCTGAGCCATACAGCAAGACTGGTCTTATAACTGTCTTATAAAATTTTCTTTTCAATTTTAATGGGATTTTACCATCACATAACACCTCGATGAAGTTGATTTTATTATTTAATAATCAAATTTCTTAAATAAAATATCATAAAATAACATTTTACAAAATTTCAAAGTAAATTCGTTTTCTAATTTTCTGTTTTAAGAAATAGTTTTTTAGAATGATAAAAAAAAATGCGTTTTTAAAATTTTCAAAATAGACATTCAAAATATAAAATTGAAAATGAATTCAAAACTCAAAACTGAATCATAAAGAGAACACCACTTAAATTTTTTACAGCTTTGTAGAGATTATGTTGATTATTATTCTTTTTAGTAAATTTCTCCATATTTGGCACCTTCTCTATATTTACAGCCAAAACCAAAGCTAATATTCCACAAAGGTAAGCCCAAGAGGAAACTTTTTGACAGTGAACTGTTGGGAAGGAAAAGACAGAGGGAGATTGATGATGAGGCGATTCATCTTCCAAATCCAATGATTGGGTATGGGGTCCCTACCGAAACGTCTCCAACCCTTCGTAGAAGCCTTCCAGAGGCAGCCATCGGGCCTCCCTACTTCTATTACGAGAATGTGGCACTAGCTCCCAAAGGAGTGTGGGACACTATTAAGAGATTCTTATATGATGTTGAGCCAGAGTTCGTCGACTCAAAGTATTTTTGTGCATCGGCAAGGAAAAGAGGCTACGTTCACAATCTCCCGGTTGAGAACAGATTTCCTCTTGTGCCACTCCCTCCTCGCACCATTTATGAAGCATTTCCCTTAACAAGGAGATGGTGGCCTTCTTGGGATACAAGAACAAAGCTGAATTGCATACAGACTTGCATTGCAAGCGCAAAACTGACTGATAGGATCCGAAAGGCTCTGGAGGAGTGGGATGACGAGCCACCCTTGCACGTGCAGAAGTACGTACTTGATCAGTGTCGAAAGTGGAATCTAGTATGGGTAGGAAGGTGCAAGGTTGCGCCTCTGGAGCCTGATGAAGTGGAAATGCTGTTGGGGTTCCCAAGGAACCATACAAGGGGAGGTGGTATTAGCAGAACCGACAGATATAAATCCCTCGGTAATTCATTCCAGGTGAGCGGTTAGGTCATCATTCTCCCAGTTGAGCATTCCCTTTCTCTGTTCTTTCCCGTTTTGTCAAATTTTGTCGAATGATCCTTTATTTTTTCGGGTTTTTGCTTCAGGTGGACACCGTGGCCTATCACTTCTCTGTCTTGAAGGAAATGTTCCCGGGAGGCATCAACCTTTTGTCCCTTTTCTCTGGAATTGGGGGCGCAGAAGTTGCGCTTCATCGGCTTGGTATCCCCTTAAAGACTGTTGTGTCGGTTGAGATCTCTGAAGTCAACAGGAACATCGTCCGAAGTTGGTGGGAACAAACCAACCAAAAGGGAAAGCTGATCGACTTTGAGGATGTTCAGCAGTTGAACGGTGACCGGCTGGAGCAGATCATCAACTCAGTTGGCGGCTTCGATCTTGTCGTCGGTGGAAGCCCCTGCAACAACCTCACCGGGAGCAACCGGTACAGCCGGGACGGCCTTGAGGGCAAAGATTCTGCTCTATTCTACGATTATTTTCGTATACTCGACTTGGTCAAATGTATTATGGGGAAATAACAACAATAATTTGAGGTCAAACTCAAAAGGGAAGGGCCGTCCCATTTTCCCTAACTGTACTTGTTGTATCTTATTTCAATCTATTGGGCCCTTCTTTGGTACAGCATAGCCAACTCCCATCATTTAGTTTGAATTGAATTTTGAAATGCTGGAAAAGCAAGGCATGTCTCCTCTCCTCTGTTGATTTTTTTCTCTAATTGTTTTGGTATTGTGAGTTAAAACTCCTGATATACCCAAGAAGAGAGGACTTGATTATTTTAACACTCAAGTTTAATACTTTTATTGGTATTTTTGTATTGAAATTTTATACTTTTGCATTAATACGATACATAATATAAGACAATAATATAGAATGTTGTCGTAATTATGAGTATTTAAATGACATTTTTGTTGTTTATATATGTTATTTGAGGCAGTGATGAACTAATAGTAAATTATATTCAAAGCTTTCAATGGATCAAATTTCCTTTTGGAGGCAATTAGCTTTTTTATTTTTTTTTATAAGAAATTTAAGAGATCCTCGTAACATAATTAGTCTTTGATCTAATACATTTCATCTGACTCTAAAATTCGCAATCTGCCTCGCTTCATTTCAAGGTATATGAACAAATGATTCGCGAGTTGAAATTTGAGAGTTTAATATCTCAAAATTAACACAAATTATTACAATTTGCATGGAGATAGACTTTAATTCACAATTTTACAATAGTTTAAGCTCTCAAATGTGTATGACGAATCATTTGCATTACTCCAAAGGGTTACATGAGCCAATTAGTTAATTTTTTTGCATTAAATTTTTTTCTTATTATTTGATCAGAGTGGTTTGATTACGTTGTTTTTAGAAAAATAAAAATAATAATAAAACCTAAAATACAATCAAACAAGCCTTCTTAGTGACTTTGTGTTGTATAGAAATATTTTATCAATTTATTTTGTCTAAAACAATGTTAATTACTATTCTTATAAAAATGTTTAGAGTACGATAAATATATCTTATAACTTATGTTATTATTTGATATTTAATTAAATTTAATATAATAAATTTATATTTATAATTAATTTAATTAAATTATTATTTCATTTTGATAAAACGATGTTAATTATCATTACTATTAATATTTACTTTAGAATTTGGTAATGAAAGAGATATTTATCACTTGATGGCTTGGTCAAAATAAATAATATATAATAATTTCAATTAATAAACATATATTGCATTGAATGTGTAATAATTATTAAAAAATATCATATCTTAATTAATATAATTAAATTATAATTATGTATTGCGTTAACAAAATAACATGAAATCATCGTTAAAATGTCACCCATGTTAGCAGGGTTGCTTTTATTGACTTAAACGTTGACAAGTCCTAGCAAATGAACCATGGTTAGATCATGACTTAACCATGGTTACATTGTCTGCCACTCGGTGCTATAAATATCTCCTTCCGTCCCGCTTTGTTGTTCCTCCGCTGCGCTTCCTTCTGGCCATCGGAAGCGTTTATTCCTCCCTCTATTTGTGCGAGTCTCCGAGCTCAGATTTCATTTGTACGCATAATAGTGAGAAATTGAGAGAGAGAGAGAGAGAGAGAGAGGTCGTTAGAAGCGGAGCATTTCTCGCAACCTGAGGTAAAATCCCTTCGACGAATCTCGAAATTTTGTTAGGGTTTCTTCGAATTGTCTCGGATCTGTGTGGAACCGTTTAATGCGTGCGTATGGCAGGTGGTTCCGTAATCTAGGGTTTCGAATTAGGGTTTTTGGAGGTCGATTGTTGTTCCGAAGTGTATGATCGGAAGGTTATGAGTTAGGTATTCGAAATCTGACCATTAATTCGTGGTCGGGTTGTATAAGTCGATTGCGGTTGTTTTTCAAATCTGGAAGTTACGAGCATTTGCCAATTACATTTTAGATTGAGATTTGTGTTTAATCTATGCATGCATGAGTTTTGTTTATCCATAGGTATCTCTTTTATTCCATTTGGGGCTTGCGGTGATGTTCACTCTTTTAATCTAATTTTGTGGTTGGTGAGGCTGGTTACTTTGGTATGCTTCACATTCATCAATTACTCGTGGTAAGATGTGGGTAGTTGGATGTTCTTGTACGTCTTATTTGCTTTGAAGTTGGTGTTTTCAATATACATGATACTCTCATAACTTTTTTGTTTCTTTCTCGGCTTGAAAAATAATGGTGGGGACTCTGCTCTGTTCTTCACTTTGTAACACACAATTGCTTTCCTTGGACATCTTTACTACAGAGATGTTCTTCTGGATTTATTTGTCAAATCAGGGCCTTCTGTCCTTGTGTGATTTACTTAAGTTGTAGATTTGGAGTTTTAGTTCTTACGGGGTTTGTTTGTCAAGTTAGAGTCTATGTACTTGATTGGTTAAATTTATTTGTGTAGTTATGGTTTTTGCCCTTTTATCTTATATGCTAACTTGATATCTTTTGTACTAAGATATCCTCCGATGCTTAAGTGTTAGTTTTCTTTTTATCTGTACATGGATTGAGAAAATCATCAATTGCGTTTGTTGCATGTTTCTGTCTTTTGATGCTGCAGATCCTCAATTTTGAAGCTCTTTTATGATGGCTACTGCAACAGCTGGTCCACGTTATGCTCCAGAGGACCCGACTCTTCCCAAACCTTGGAGAGGCCTGGTTGATGGTAAAACAGGTTTCCTTTACTTTTGGAATCCAGAGACCAATGTCACTCAGTATGAGAGGCCTGTTGCATCTTCACAGTCAGATTCAGCCCCATCAAGGAAGCTGCATTCAGCATCCATAAGTTCTTCTGTTCAAGTTCAACAATCTTCTCAAGGACATCGTGACAGTGGATACAATGACGATGATTATAAATATAGCAATGGTGGATCAAAACATGCTTCAGGAACAAGGAGTTACCAGGTTTTTTTCTGTCATGTTTGCAATTTTTTTTTTTTTTTGTTCTTAGCAGAGGGGCCAGTTAATATTGCAGAACTCTTCTAATATATCTGTTCATATATAACTTATCAACTTCTTGGGATGTTTCAAGTTGCTTGATGATTCTTCTGTTAGGCTCCTATGTCCCAATCTCTTTCTAGCCTTTGCTTGCTTGGGTTAAGTATGGGCGAAGTTAACAGAACCAGTGCCACTGGACTGGATTTCAATAAATTTAAATTCTCTTTCATTGCAGTTAGTTTAGTCAAAGGTGAGCAAGGTGCTCACCTAGGTGCTTGGGCCCCTCAAGCAACCATGGAAGCGCTCTGTCTACCTCTAGTAAAGGCAACTTCAATCAAGCAATGCCTATGCAAGTGCTTCAGATGAGGCAACAAGTGTCAGAGTGCTTGCCTAGGTGTAAAAAAAAGGGAAAAATGAATTGACACCGAAAATCTGGAGGCATGTGAAAATGCACTAAGAGTCCTAAAACAAAGAGGAAGAAACATCACTATCTAATAGTTGCTACTTTTCAGGCGATTAACCTAAGTTGCCTTCTCAGTTTCTTGTTTTGTCTCTCTTCATTTGTAGCTAGAAAGGTTATGTTGACAGATCATGGGGGGAATTCAGAGAAGAGTCACTAGAGGTCGGCTAGAGCTCTCACAGGCTAAGGGTTTCTAGTGAGTGATATCACTCTCTATTGAAAATCATAGCGTATGATGGCATGTGACTAGCCTTTTCTGTTACTGATTTTCGCTATCAGGCTCGCTGATGGTAGGCAATCTCATTGATGGCTATCCCTTTTGGGGATGAGCATTATACAGTAAAAATCAAATTTTCGAATCAAACGGGCAAATTTCAATTTTATTTGTTCATGTTTTTGGTTAATTTATTTGAGTTCAGTTTTGAATTTTCAAAGTTTTGGTTTTCAATTTTGAAGATTATATTTAGTTTTAACCAAATAGATCAAAGTAATCAAAATTTATGATTGTTTAAAAAGATATTACTAAATTTTATGCTATTTAGAAAATTACCACTAAAGTAAACATAAGTTGATATCTATGACGATAATTACACTTACTAAAATGTTTCATATTCCTAGTAATTTTTAATATTGGTCATTTTGAATACAAATTTGATTATTTTGGTTAATTTCAATCATTTTGGTTAAATTGATTTTTTTTAATTTTAATTTGATTTCGTTATATTTAACTATTGTAAATTTGGTTTGGTTGTCAAATTGCTCTATAACTGACTGAATGAATTCAATTCTCACCCCTTGCAACTGGCACTCCAATCTTTATGTTTCTTCTTTTTATAATTCTAATTTTGTACTTTCTTTGGGCTTATAATTATGCTATTTATGGCTATTATAATACCCTATTAGTTTTATTTTTCTGTTCATTTTTTATTTGCTTTATAATTGTATTGCAATTTTTTTTTCCCACTATTGTTACTATGGCTCAAATGAATGGGTTCTGAATCTTTCATTAAATGGAAGTGGGAAAAAAATGTCCAGAAAGTTGCATTGGGGTATTGAAGTGGAAAGAGGAGATGTTCAAGGTTCAAGGCTAGATGAAGGTTAAATTGGAATGTAATTTTTAAAAAATTACATAAAACATTAAAATAAAAAAATTAATTTCGTTGCATTATACTTAATAGATTTAAAAAATGTATCAAGTAACATTGTCCTAAAATTAGAAAAAAATTGATTCGACAATATTAATGCAAAATTTATGATGAAAATAAAATAAAACTCCAGATCAGTTACTGAAATTACAAAAAATTGTATATGCATTAACAAAACAATAGATGGTATCCAAATAGTTGAACACCAAGTCTTTCCAATTATTTCAATTCACTATTATGTTTCCTAACATCTCAAAATAAATTAGGAAAGACAAAAAACTGGCAGTTCATATAAGTCCCCTTCAACTGACTGTTCGAATGGTTCAATACACATTTTATTTTTGTGGTAAATTACGCCTAGAAACCCTGAGGTTTGTCAAAATAACGATACCTTGATTGACATTTAAGGATTGACAAAGGCACCTTTATTGTTCAAAAATAGGCAAAAAGACCATTTTAGTGGTGGTTGCTGGCTGTCTGTCGTTGTCCACCGCCAGCAGCCAAAAATGAAACCCCAGCAGTGCTGGTCTTCATTGGTGGAAGACAGACGGTCATTGAACCCAAATGGTGCTGATGTTCTGGTCACCCGGGGGGGGGGGGGGGGAGGTGAGAGAGAGAAAGAGAACCGACCTTCCTCATCTTCTATTATGCAACTTCATCATCTTCTACCCCAGATCTGGTTGTCCTCAGGCTGCGCCCAATTTCTTCATCTTTTGCCCTATCATGATGGGGTTTTTTCCCCCTTTATCGAACCCATAGTTGTCAAAGGCGCACCTAGGCCCAAGTCACAGCTCTGTGTGCCTCATCACCACTGAGGCGTAGCGCCCATGTTTGAGGCTCTGCTTAGGCATGTGCCTCATGCAAGGCTCAAGGTGCATTCCTTGTATATGTAAGTGTGTTAAAACCCTATTTTTTGTCCATTTTTCGTGTTAGATCTTATTTTTTGTTCATTTGATTGTATATTCTTGTATATCGGTGAGAAGCAAACCTAGCAGTGTAAGCAGGAGGTCTATCGGATCTCCTACTCATGTTTGCGTTTTGCTTCATTTTTGTTTTTTTCTTCTAATTTCTCTTGCAATTTAGAAGAAACTAATTCTATACTGTAATTGCTTTTCACTATCTAATTGTCATGACTCTAGGATTTAGCTAGGGTCTTAGAAGGAATTGGAAGGAATTTGGGGAAGAACAGAGAAGAAATGAAGGGGGAGATTGAACAGAATTAGGGAGAAAGTAAAGAGAAATGAGCGGGAGAATGGAGAGAAATTTAGAGAGAAATCAGAATATTCATTTATCATTCAAAACATAATCATCTCCTCTTACAATTGGCCTTTTTATAGGTATAGGTAACTCCTTAACTAATCTCTAACAGCACCCATGTGCTCCTAACAAATAATCAAATATCTCCTAACAAACTAATATAAGTCTATTACAATATTACCCCTTTATTATATCCCTATCACAATATTACCTTTCTAATCCTTATAGGGATGTGACAGCTATGTGTTTTACTATATATTTTTTTTTCTTTCTTTGAATTTCTTTCTAAATTAGAAGAAACTAGTTTTATTGTAACTTTTTTTTCTTATGTGTTCTCCTATAATTTTTTTTTCTTTTTTCTAATCGCAAAAAAAAAAAAAATAGAAGAAACTAATTGTTTTCCTATAATTATTTTTTGTTGTGTGTTCTGTTATAATTTTTTCTTTGTTATAATTTTTTCTTTCCTCTAATCTCTTTTGCAATTAGAAGAATAATAATTTTTTTGGCAATAATATTAGTTGTTATTATAGGGTTGGTTAGTTGTCATTTATGATTTTTTGAGTTTGCATCTACCTTGCGAACTAATGTATATGTATTTTATAATCATTTTGAATAAATGTGCACCTCATGTGCCTGAGGCTTGCGCTTTGCCTTGCGCCTCGGGCCTAGGGCCCAAGCACTAATTTGTGCCTCAGTTCGCAAGGCCAAACTCTAATTTGTTACAAGGTCCTCATGATGTTTGTGTGATCTTTATTCATTTTTTCAATATTCCAAAGTTATTCGTTTGAATGTTATTAAAAGAAATTGGATTAGAGTATTTTAAAAGTTTTATCTGATTGCCTTTTTCATGTTAAATGTGGTTATTATTATTATTTTTTTGAATTTAATGCCTTGCATCAGTCAAGCGAACACTTTTTTTGTGTGCCTAATGCCTCGAGCAATATAATGCCATAGCGAGTTTGAGGCACCATTCAGCTTTGATTACCTTGTTTAGAGTTATCAGTCTTTATCGACTGGTGACTAGTGACCTGGCCTGATTTTAAGATCTGAAAGGGCTTTTGTTATGAGATTAATAATATTTTTCTGTTTCATTCCATCTTTAATTGGGTTTTTGCCTTTTCTTTTTATATGATGAGATTTATTATTGCAATCCAACTATTCTTACATAATTGGCTTAATTGATATTTCAGATTGAGTGTTCCTAATCTAGACATTTTTTGTTTTCCTTAGGTATAGAAACAGATTTACTTTGTTTAAATCATTTGGACAGCATGCACTGGAATTTGACAGTGCTTAAAAAATTCTCTGTAATAGCATAGATCTATGTTAAATGGATACATCTTAGTTGGTATATTGTGGTCCATGCAAGTTGTGCGAAAACTGCTAGGAAAAGATTGAGTCTGGCAGTGATCAAGCATTTGTGTATCTGATCTAAAAATTTCTTTTTTTTTTTAATTTTTATAAAAAGTGGCTCAGAATTCCAGTATTATCTCGCAGATATTTTTTTAATTTTATCCTGTTGCTTCTGTAGTTCCTGGTTTTACTTTTCTCATGGATCTTTCTTGTTCTTTTTGGGTGCTAATTCAATTAGACTTTTATTTCCAGAGTGGAAAGGGTGGATCAGATCATTTGCACATTGTTCCTAATGGGGAAATAGATGCTGGGCATGGGGCATCTTCTGGCAAGGGTTATGGGTCTTCAGGTGGAAATGGTGTATCTGCAGACGCTTATCGCCATCGGCATGAAATAACAGTTACTGTAAGTATATGATGAATTTTTTGTGTTGATGCTTACTATAATTTTAATCAACTCAACAATTGATACTGCATTTTACTTCAATTACTTTAACCGGACTTAATTGTCTTTAATCTCTGGTCACTTATTGATACTATTTTTGAAGATTATGAAGAGATAAAGATCATCAGTAGATCATACTTGCTCTGAGTGCAGGATAGTATGATAAAAGTTAATATGCAATAGTTACTGTCAGAATATTTTTCCTTTCTTTCACCTGGGACTTGTATGTGGACATGCTGGATCTGGGTACAAGGCCTTATTTTCTGTCTGTAGTTTTGTCTGAAAGTACATTGGATTGCCTTTAGTTTTCCAAATAACTACCCTATCTACAGTTCTGTTACTTATTTATGATCTTATGATGGATTTGGGGTGGTTTTTCTTGTCAACATTAAACAGGGAGATAATGTGCCCCCTCCTTTCACATCATTTGAAGCTACTGGTTTTCCTTCAGAGATTCTTAGAGAGGTATGAATTTCTGTATCTCTATGCAACTTTACATGCCTTGATGCCATGTAAGTATACTGTTTGAATGTCATTTGAGTGTTTTCTGTAACTTCTGTGATTGTTGGAGGTCCAATACCAAGCTTTAGGACTCATGTTCATTGTTTTCCCATCTGTACTTTTTGTCGCAGGTGCGATATTTGCTCCAGGGAGGAGCTAAATGTCGTACGCTGTGCTGCCCTCTTTCAGGGGGCTTGCATATTTTTGGAGTGCCCTTGTCGGTGGACCAATTTTGAGAGGGGCTTTCCGAATCACCCAAGTCCGTGGCGGAGATTGCCGTTGGTGATGATTCAGTCTGCCACTTGGTCCGAAACAGAAGAGGCGTCCTCCTGCTCTATCGCTTGCATCAGCAAGCATTGGCTGCCTTTATGTGGCAGATGATGCTTCTTCTTACATCACCACTCGCATAAGACCAAAAAGAAACACCAGAAATCTTGAAGCCGGTACCTCTGCTTATGGGGGTTGCTGGTTTTTGCTTTTCCAGGTACAACAAGCTGGGTTCTCTGCTCCTACTCCAATACAGGCACAGTCATGGCCACTTGCTCTTCAAAGTCGCGACATTGTAGCCATTGCAAAGACAGGTTCAGGGAAAACATTGGGATACTTGGTACCAGGATTTATTCATCTCAAGCGCTGCCGCAAGAATCCCCAACTGGGTCCAACTGTTTTGGTTTTGTCACCGACAAGGGAGTTGGCCACACAAATTCAGGATGAAGCTGTGAAGTTTGGAAAATCATCAAGAATATCTTGCACGGTGAGATGCTTCACAATATATACTGGAGTTGCTTAATTTAACCCCTGGAGGGGGGAGGGGAGGTTAAATATATTAGGATTGCTGTATCTTAATCTTCATTGAAATTTTATTCTACTTTGGTTTCTCGGCATTTTGCTGGATGCCAGGTATTTACTGGGGTGTCCTGTTTGGTATTCCCGCATAGCTTTGTATCAGTTCCTGAACATGCATAAGAAAACGAGAACTGGGAAAAAAAAACTACTCTATTGATAGTAGATGCAATATTGAGTAGTGTGTAATTTTGTTTCCTATTATAGTGGTGCAGTTGATGAATTTGGATGGCATTACAATGATGTTATTCTTTTATCATTGTCAAATGTGCCCTTTTGTATAATGTCTGGACTCATAAAAATCTTTTCTCAGCAACATTTGTTTCCATTTTCTTTACTCATGTTTTCTTCTAGTATTCTTTGTCCTCCTAAGGCCTTGTGATGGCTGAATAACTTGTTTAGTTCTTACTGTTTTGGGATTTTTTATAAGAATGCTCAACATATTAATGCACAACTAAGGTGATATAATTCTTCATTGAACAGTATACATGTTATGTGCTCATATATTTCATGACTGATGTTTGTCTTTTATTTTCTTTTTGTGATGAAAGTGTTTGTATGGAGGAGCACCGAAGGCACCCCAATTAAGAGAGTTAGACAGAGGTGTGGATATTGTGGTTGCCACTCCTGGCCGCCTGAATGATATTTTGGAGATGAAACGAGTGAGCCTCCGTCAAGTCTCTTATTTGGTGTTAGATGAGGCAGACCGGATGCTGGACATGGGTTTTGAACCACAGATTCGGAAGATTGTGAAGGAGGTGCCTAGCCGCCGCCAGACTCTAATGTACACAGCAACATGGCCCAAGGAGGTTCGCAAAATTGCAGCTGATCTACTGGTCAATCCTGTGCAGGTTAACATTGGGAATGTTGATGAACTTGTTGCCAACAAGGCTATCACCCAGGTAAATTTTTGCCTTAACATAGATTGGTATGCATGTGTGTGTTGCTCTTTTTGCTTTTGCTACTTTCTTTAGCCACCCTATTTTGAGGGGTGTTAGGATTTGTCATAATAATGTTATTTTGTGGTTCAGTTGCTTGGATATAACACTGTTGTTTGGGGTTTTAGTATAAGCTTACAGGTCCTATTTCTATGTAATCTCCAATAATTAGTTTTTGTGTTTGCTTGCAGCATGTTGAAGTTTTGGCACCTATGGAGAAACAGAGGCGCCTCGAGCAGATACTGCGATCCCAAGAACCGGGGTCTAAGATCATTGTCTTTTGTTCAACCAAGAAGATGTGCGATCAACTTGCTCGTACCTTGACCCGACAGTTTGGAGCTGCTGCCATTCATGGAGATAAATCTCAGAGTGAGAGGGATTACGTGTTGAATCAGTTCCGCTCTGGGAGATCCCCAGTGCTTGTAGCTACTGATGTTGCAGCTCGTGGATTAGACATCAAAGATATCAGGTTGTTGTTTCTCAAAGTATGGCCTAGTTGTCAATAGTGAAGATACATAAACATGGGGCTGCAATTTATTCTTTATCTACATTATGCAGTACGATTTTCTGGCTAAGTTACATTATGTAGTACTTTTAAGTACTGAAAAGTGGTTGACTTAGTCTGTGTTCTAAGAGCATGTGTTTTCAAATGCTGTAGCACTGTTGTGTTTATTACTCTCTCTCCCTCTCACTTGCATGCACGCGCACATGCACATTTCGGACAATTTTTCCCTTCTTGGCGTTGGGGATTAGGGAATTTGATTTGCTATGTGGTTACTTTCTCATAACCATTTGACTTAAATCGACTCTTATTTGCCTGTGCTGTTGTACATAGAATTTCTGTTATTTGATGGTCTCTCAGTTCCTTTCTAGATGACTGATTTAATTTTCAGTGCCCCCAGCTTGTTACTTGTATATTTGGAAGTTAAATTGTGAGGCTATGATACTGATGTATTTATTCACTTGTATTATAGGGTGGTCATCAATTATGACTTCCCCACAGGAGTAGAGGACTATGTTCACAGGATTGGAAGGACTGGGAGGGCAGGTGCCACTGGAATTGCTTACACATTTTTCTTGGACCAAGATGCAAAGCATGCATCTGAACTCGTTAAAATTTTGGAAGGATCAAATCAGCGTGTCCCAGTTGAACTTCGTGGTATGGCTTCACGTGGTGGTGGAATGGGCAGGGCTAGACGTCCTTGGGGTTCTAGCTCCAGTAGTGGACGTGATTCAGGCCGTGGTGGGCGTAATGACTCAGGTTATGGTGGAAGGGGCAGTTGGGGAGTTACAGAAAAAGGTGGTGGTCGTGGATCTGACCGTGACTACAGGGACAGGTATATCCACTTATTCTTGTGTTTTTATGTATTTCTAAGCTTTTGATGCTGATGCTGCAACATAACTGATGTATTTCCAATAAGTTCATATTGAGCCATCTAGAAAGCGTACATCATGTCATATGATTAAGATGAAGTAAGGGCCATGACCGTTTACCTTTTTTATACTAATGTTTAAAATTCTGAAGATTTTCATTTTTCTATATGCTTGGTTGTAATTTTTAACGGTTGGTGTGATGTGCGGCTTCCTCATTTGTAGTGAAAGGTATGGACGTAGTTTCAATGGTGATGGGGATGGTGCTGGTGCTGGCAGTTATCATCATAGGAGCTTCCATGAAAAGATGGTTCGTGGAGGAGATGGAGCACGAGCTCGCAGCCGGAGTAGAAGCCGAAGTCGAAGTCCAACCAAGGGTTCAGGATGGGGCAACTACCAGAGCAGGGCTAAGAGCCCGAGCCATAGTGTTGAAAGGGCTCGTGAAAGGTCACCTGTGCGTAGTTTTCACAAGTACATGATGGGGCAGGCTCAATCTCCCCAGCCATCCCAACGTAAACAGGTGTCATCTTACGGGAGTGATGCATCGAGGGAGCTCACAAGTTCTGGATGGGGACCGCGCTCTCCTGCTGCAGATGGCCAGGGGAAGCAAGGCCTTGGGGAATCCTATGGTGATTCTCCCCCAAGGGAGCAGAGAAGATCACCAAGCGGTGGACTGGAGAATGAAGGCGGCTATGCCAATGCCAATGGGGGATCCTCCTACTATGGGGAGGAGGAAGAGGAGGAAGGCATGATTCCAGCAGATGAGGAAGAAGGCGTGATACCTCCTCAGGTTGAAGACAGCGGTGTGGTAGAAGGAGCAGCAGATTAGAATTAGAATCTAATAACCTGCTTCCTAAAATCATATCTCATCTCTGTGCCTTTGACATTGGCGCGCCAATGCAAATATTACTGTTAAAACTTTGAATTTTTTGTGGGGGTTAGGTTGGTTGGTTGTTTAGTTGGGTTTATAGTAGTATAGTGGTGCCTGGTGGATGGTGTATTAAACAGGGAGGGGAGGGCTAAGCGAGAATTTTGAAGTTTGGCCTTGGTGTTTTAAGCTGGGAAGTTTTGGTATTATAGACGTTTGTTTTGATATTAACCAGTATTAAACTGGTCTGGGACAGGAATTCTTGTTCGTTATTTGATGTGTGACATCAAATCTGACAACTGATTCTACATGCATTGAACAGTACACTGTTGTTTAGTAATGATAGACAGCAACCGCTGCGATGGGTTTGGTTGGTATGTTACTGATTCCACTTATCATGAATGATTGCTTGGGGAAATATTGCCAATTCTATTTCTCTGAAACAACAAATAAAGGTTGAGGTGAAATGCTTGTGGTGTTGGACTTTGGACCATTCTGGTTGGCTTTGCAAGAATGAGCGAATTTGATTTGATCCGAACGTCTGTTAAGACTTTTAAGACGTGGAAATTACAAGTGTATTCTGTCTGGAATGTGAAATGTGGGTGTCATGCAGCCTTGGGCTTTATGCGCTTTGCTCTTGTATACAGGAAGACCCCAGCAAGCGCAACAGCGGTTCCTGCAATCAACACTCATTGATCATCTCTCTCACATTTTCTACCCAAAAATTTGCAAAAATGTCATTTATTTTGTCGTAAGATCGAGAGGCATTCATTTACCAAGAGAGTTAATTGGCGAGACAGCCGTTTGGAAGAAGATTACTGATGAGATGATGACCACCACTCTCTTCACACAGTTTCCAACTGAATGGCTTACTGGCGATACCATTTGTAGTATATAATAAGAAACCTGCATCCACTCCCACTCGTTAGAATATAATCTAATAAGCACGTACTTGTTACAGGATGCTTTCAACTAAAAATGGATTAGGTTTACTATGTAACAAGCTCTTCCCATGAAAGCAGAAATATATATCCCTAAACTTAAAAAATCAACACTCAAAATAGAATTCTAGTACATGAAAGAAAGTCAAAACAACGTGTCCTCTTTACGGTAGAAACCATCCGAGTATCTTGAATGCACAATGCTCATTTTACGAAGTATATATTTTTGTACGCAATCTTTCTCTTGTTTTTAAAAAAAAAAAAATTGTTTTCATAATTTAAACTCATAACCCTTTAATAATCACAAACGAGCAATTTTACCGTTATTTCCAAAACTCACCATTCATCATAGTCACTTGTAAAAAAAAATGACTAACACATCATTCTCCTAGCATATTTTGTATATAAGCTTTTGTCACAAATATATTTTCCAATTCAGGGGAACACAAGGTAGGGAAGGCCTCGCCTGTTGGTAAGTGTGGAAGCAGAACCCAGCCAGGAGAGATCTCACACACAGCTCCTTCACATTCAATCCTTGAGTTGCCTGAAACAAGGTAATGCAAAATAAGAATTCTTCATAATTAACTAATGATAATTTCCGCTTTTTAGATGTAATACTTACAGCAAACTGCAAGTAAGAGGGACTAAACTTCACTCCTTCCATGAGAAGAGCAATTGGTGCCAACAGGAGGAATGAGATTATTGTTAAGACTGAGAAGAGATTGATATTGTCCAAAGCTTCCTGTTTAGAAATTAGAATTGATTGCTGGCTATGAGCTTTGTGCAGTGAGATTAAGGTAGAGAATACAAAAATGACTCTGTTGTACTATTCTACTTGAGTAATGAAAAGAAACTATTAAAAAAGGGACATTTTTAGTGTAAAAGATTTTTCATTTTGTGAAGATCAGGGGAAAGTCATATTTATATGCAATATTCCTATTGCTTCTTCTACAAATAGGCTATTTCCACAACTCCAACTGATGACCTTCTGATTAAAAAAAAGCAACCTTACTATTGCTACCAATAATGAAAAGATACAATTATTGAAATTAAATTACAATTTGGGGATTTTATTTGCAGTGAGAAAATTTTGTTTGAAGGAATATATAAGAAAAAATAATGTTGTTACAAAATTTAATGCCGAAAATGTCACTAAGATATTGCTTTGAGTCATGAAACTTACCTCTTTATTGACCATCAACTTTTTGCTAAGCACATTGCGTGATTGGTTGGTGAGATTGGAAGCCATTGCAGTGCCAAAGCCTATCCTGTTTTCAAATCAAAACAGAGCATTACTTGACAGAATCAGGCTTTTAACCATTTGAAGATATCCGAGCTTCAGAGAGAATGATGGATTAATCTCATACCAATTAAAAGAAGCCTCAGTGAATGATGCCAGAGCCACTCCACCAACTACTGGTACAAGAGAAGCAACTACCCAGAGACTAGGACTCTGTGTGAAAAGAATGGTCAAATTGAAATCTCGTTAACTTCAACATCACGGATTGTCAATTTGTGCAGTAATATCTTCTCTTATAGAACTCTTAACCACACTCCAACTGATAGCCCCCCAAAAAAATTCTTAATAACAACAATTTGTGACAATAAACATGCACAATTTACCCCATAACCTGCTAGAGAATCAAAATAGGTTGAATTTCTTATTTGAAATGGCAAATTTATAACCACAACCGATTTGATTTGAATTGAATACCTAGCTGTGGGCATGAAATATGAAGTAAATCCAGAAGGCCACCGATCATTTCTTACCTCCTTAAGAAACAGAGAAGAAAGGACCACAGTGAAGAAGGGTTCCATGGCTTTGATTGTATGAGTGAAAGAAACAGCAACTTTCCCAAGGCTTATATTAGTCAAGAGATTTCCCATGGTGTGAATCACTGCTAATGGCAGGATTGCTGAAAACTGAAAAGCGAACAACAAATTGAACATTTACAGAAATTCCACAAGAAAAGCCACAACTCGTTCAGCCTCAAATTAGAGATACCTGCGATTTAGTAATCCTGGGCCTTGGATAAAGGTTAAACGACCACATCAAAAATACAAGCACAGTTCCACAGCCAAATTGAAACGCCGTGACTGTCGCTGGAAATGGAAATACCTTTAGAACCTGCAACAACATTCTCTCTCACATAAATTAAATGGAAAAGGATGATTCAGAAACGGTGCCGATCGAGAAGAAAGAAATGAGAAAACCTGCTTGTTGTAGATGTTGAAGTAGATGTTCAGTAAGTACCAGACAACAAACATGGAACCGAGCTGAAGAGTCCGGAACAATTCCTCGGATTTCGCTGCTTCGTCGGCGTTTTCCGGCATCGAAGTGGCCCCGACTTTGAAGCCATTGGTCCTCTGGTTCAGAACCAGCAATGGAAGAGAGGAGGAGGCCTTGTCGAAGCTTGAAGTGGAAGAAAGGAAGAGCGTCGTTGATCGGAGACATTTACAGTCGTCGATTGATTTCAAGAAAGAGTAAGCATTCAAAGCAATTCGTCTGGGCCGAGAGCTCTGGCTCGGAGGGTTTCTTCTCGGATTGAGAAACGGAGCCGATGGACATAGAGATAAGGCATGGATCTCCATTTCCTAGCCTGACGAGAGAGAGAGAGAGAGAGCCAGCCAGCCAGACCATCGGCCGTTGGAGGACACTGGCAGTTGCTAAAGCGGCGTCGTTTTCATTGCTCCCGACGTGTGGACCCCTTAAATAATCATAATAGAAGCCCGGGATAAGATTTAAAAGAGCTCCACTACAAAGCCAGAGAAAGTTACAGAAATGGGGCAAAAAAACAAAATTGCCCCCTCCCCTTCCATGGATTGCCCCTGCCCTTGCTTCTCTCCTCTCCTTTCCATGGCCGTTGCCTTAGCCTCGTCGCCGCCCTCGTCTCGCCTCGCTACCATTGTCGCCTCTCCTCATTGATCGTCGCTGTAGCAAATCGACGAGACGAGACAAATATGGCAACGAGGTGACAGAGAAGAGGCGAGGCAACGAAAGCGTAGCGATGAGGCGACGGCAAGGCTAGGGCATCAACCATGGAAGGCAGAGGGTTTCCATGGGAGAGGACAAGAGATAGTAGGACGGGATAAAATCATCTTTTTACCCCTTTTCTATAAACTTATCTATAACCCATCGGGCTTCTAGTATTTTTCGATTTAAAATTAAAATAGAGTTTTAATTGAATTGATATGAGCTGAGCTAGGCTTAAGCTAGTCTCCAGACTCAAGTTCAAATAATTAAAGAGACCTATAATTATTCAAGTCTCGTTCTTTTTATTGTTTTTAATTTTTTTTAAACAGTAAATACATGTTTATTTTTATATTTTAAAAAATATATTTTTTTAAAATAAAAAATTATAAAAAAAACTCAAAATAATAAATAATTATTTTAATTATTTTCATCATAAATACATTTAAAAATTTTAAAATATAAAAAATATTATAGACAAAAAGAATATATTTTTAATAATCTAAAAGTAGATATTCAAAATATAAAATTAAAAATAAATTTAAATTAAAAATTAAAAACGAAAAGAACAACCCCTTACCTGTTTTCAAACTAAAATAAAATAAATTTTTTAAAAAAAAGTTGCATTAAACAATGGACTTTAATTGATGGGATCAAACATAAACCCCACCCCCCCCCCCCCCCCCAAAAAAAAAAGAGAGAAAAGCCATCAATCTAAAGGAGGGACCTGATGGAAATGAAATGGAGGATAATGTGTTGATATGAGAGATTCAACCTAATTGAGTTAGGTCACAAATGGCAACTTCTTGGGTTTGGATGGTAGCAGTGGGTGGTGGTGTGTGGCGGGGGGAACGAATGGAAGGCAGTGACTCAGTCAGTCACAGGTGTCACATGTGTACAGAATTTGCCGATGCAAAAAATGTGGCACACGAAAAAGACTCTTATCTACTTCACATCATATCCTGGGCTCTCTTCATTCTTCCATGAAATCGCCAGTCCTATTCACAAGTACTACCAACATTCATAACGTGCGAGAAATTTTTTCTTTTTTTGTATCCTTTTTGTGGGCAAAACTGTTTGATTCATAGCTTGAATAGAAGTTATGTTATGGTTTACTGAGACGAGATACCAAAAAAAGCCTTCCAGCCCCTTTCTAAATGCCAAATGCCAGGGCTGATTGATCCCCAGTTCTTGGTCACGGAAGATAGTTGATGGAAAACTTGGCGTCGGATCGGTGAAGTTATCTCTATGAAAGGGATCTGAGTCTCGCGAATGTCAGATACCCGGTGTGGCCTCTGGTTTCGGGTGATGGTCTAGCCATGACGGTCGAAGAACTGGGGATATCCCTTCCATTGCCACCTTCTTCACTTGAGAGCTGCCGCCTCTTGCAAGGGAGGGACCCGAGAGATCCACTGTCATCAGTTTGCCAGCCGTCTATTTTCACTTCTCTGACTTCATATGTGCGGAGCAATACTTCAAATGTTCTTATATCTAGACAGGCACGTAGTGAGTATCATCCATCATAGGAGTCAATGTGATCGTGTCACAGAATTAAATAACAAGTGCTAGAAAAATCCAGAAGAATTAGCTGCAAAAGTTCTCACCGGTAAAGCTAGTTCTAAGCGTGTCACAACATCGTTGCACTTGTTCAATGCACGGCGAGAAAGAGCACAGAATCCCGTCTTGTTTCAACATTTTCCCTGCAGAAGGAATAGCCAGCCAAGGTTGGGGTAGGTCGAGGAAGACAGAATCAGCCCTCCCAGAGAAATCATCAGGAAATCCCTCGCCTTGAATATCTCGAACTCCTACAGTGACTAAGCTATTCAGTCCTGTCTTCTCAAAATCCTCCCTGCCCCAAATAAAACATTAAAATTAGCAATCTTAAGAGTCCTACATGTTCTGAACATGCAAAGGTGCAACGACCTTCTCTCAAATTGCTTGAATTTAATGTGCCATAAAACAGGTGAAACATGCACAGCACAAAGAGCAATAATAATAACAAGACTTTTTTAGACTGCTTTAGTCCTAATCAAGGTTATTGCTAATGTTGCGTCACATCATGTAACCTGAATTCATCAATCCAACCAAAAATAATACAATCAACCAAATAAAAAAAAGAAAGAAAAGGTAACCTGACATCAATTTGAGAACACAAGCTTCACCTTGAGCCATATTTATCCAGTTGGCTTAGTTTGACGACACATCCGTGCTTTCAGTGACTACAAGAGTTTACAGAACACAAGGGTGCATGGTTTTGTAAGAGAAACCCACATAAAGGGTCCTCCTTAGCATGGAAAAGACTTAATATTTCAAGTTTTTAATTGCCAGCAAACATGCCGGAGAAAATGGCAGAAAGCTTTTCTCCTCGACTTGAGGATGATATGCCAATTAAAAAGGAAAAAGGCTGAGACCTCTTTCTCTCCTTTATCTTTCCCTTGTTTTTGTTTTCTGCTCATCTTTTTGCAGGCAAAAGAGCAATGACAGATATATACAGGACAAAAAAAAAAATTGTAGTAATGTTACAAGACAAAATACTCTAATGAAAACATTTCAATTACTTACCTTGCGGAGGCAGCCCTTTGTTCATGAAAATCAAATGTATAAACATGCCCTGTTGGAGCAATAGCCCTCGCGAGTGAGGTAGTCAAAGATCCACTTCCAGTGCCAGACTCAAGAACCAAACAGCCGGGAACTAATTCCAAGTACATAACAACAAAGCTAATATCTGCAATATATAAAATCTGAGTTCTGTGGCTCAAAACCAAAGTCCAAAGCTCAGGAGTTGGAGCTAACAAGTAAACAAATCCACCCTTGTTGCTAAACACCTTAGAGCCAAAGGGTTTCCCAATCCAGTCTGAATGTTTAAAAACACCAAATCGGTTTTGAAGAGCAGAATTCTCACATACTTTAACAGCCTTCATAATATCATGCCTCTCATATACAATAACCAAGTCTCCATCGCTAATATGGCGGTTAAATGCTATCTTTTTTGCAGGATCAACTGGCAGCATCACTAAACTCGTGTAAGCAATATGCTAAGTCACTCAAGACAGTTATCTAATGAAAATAAATTCAGAAGATATAAGTACCCTGCAAAAAGGATTTCAATATTGACGTCAAACAAGGTATGGAATAAGCTCGCAGCCTAACGAATGGCAATAAGTGAAAATACAATAACTTTCTCAATGATAAATCAACAAGTGTTCGTTCAAAAGAAATCTTCTAATGCATACATGATCATGTCAAACTTACTAAAATAAACTTTTATTGAGAAACTCTTCTTTTTTCGGGTAATTCTTTCTCGGATAGCCCTTCTTTCAACAAATCTTTCTCAACTTTTCTCAAGTACTGGTGCAGCAACTGATAACAAAATTTCGTAATGTCCTTCTTGATAATAAGCCCAGTAAATCCACATTGTGCTTGGATTACCTCAAGATGGCGCATGGGACCATTCCTTAAGCTAAACCGATTAGGATTACCATACCACCACAACAATAACAATCTCTTAATCGTTGAGAACTAGAGTTAATCCTCTCGTTTCCAGAGCCATCCAAACAACCTCGACTAAAAAATCATTAAGAATCCCTTAATCGTTGAAGCTCTTAGTCCTCCTCTAGTTTCTAATGCAGGAAAAGGAGTGGAAAGAACCAACTAAAAAATCGAGAGAGGAGGAGACTTACCGTCGACGAGTCGCGCAACGTGACCGGCGGCGCAATTTTAGTTCTCGGATAAGAACCCTAGACGATTTTGGAACGGAATGGAAGCACAAACACAGTACAGTACAGCACAGGCAAGAAACCGAGAATGGAAGAACTAATTCGCTGAAGCAAGAAGCCCTAATCAGATTCAATTCAAAGCGGAGACTTGATTTGAGATGCAAGTCAGGTTGGCGGGCCCTTCTACAATTCTATTATATATATGGATTTGGGTTTGGGTTTGGGTTTGGGTAATCAACCATTGGGCGTGGGCTAGGTAATGGGCTTCGGTGTGTTATGTATACTGATTGCGTAGATGGCAAAAAATAATAAAATATAATCAGCCAAAAAGAGTAATCATATTCACCACGGAGGGATTTGCAATTTATACACGTGCTACTCAAATTAGGTTTTATTCTATTAAATTTGAGTTTGGATTTAAAAAAAATCAAAATGCAAGATTTTGGATTTTTGGTACCAAAGTAATTAGGGTAGGCATTCCGTCGGTTTGGTAATTGAATTGACTGAAATGTTAAAATCAAAATAACTGAATATGTGTCAAAAATTGAATCAAATCAACCGAACAAATATAAAAACTAAAAAAATCAAACAAATACGAAAAAATCAAAATTGCCAATTTTCTATCAAACCATTGGTAAAAAATGATGTTATTTGATAATTTTGATCGATTATTTTTTTAATACAAAAATTGAATTGAATCGAACATAAAAATTATCAAATTTAAAAATCGAATCAAACCAACCCTTTACTTGAATCGAACCAAATTAACAATTTCAATCAATTCAATTTGACTATTTCATATTTTACTCATCCCTAAAATTAATATAACATTTTCATCCATAAAATAGCAATGAGCAATTGATCCAAGTAATAGAGTTGGAAATTATATAGAGAGAGCGCCTCAATTTTCAATTCTAATTGAGAATCGAAAAAAAAAAACTAACATTAGAATAAGAAAGGTTTGATCTCGAATTGAACGAATTTTTTTAATTTTATTAGTCAATTCAGACCTAATCTTGCTCACCGACTATTATTCCAGACATGTGAGTATATATATTATATGTTATTTATGTATTAATATCTTAAACTATTATTTATATTTCAACTCATAAATAAATTATTAAATTTGTAAAGAGTCAGGATATGTATTAAAAATATTATTTTGATTTTAAAATTTAAAATTTAATCTTAATTTAGATGTTGTAATTTTTTTTCTTATTTTAATAGAATTAATTACACAAATAATAACCCAACTTTGCATTCTATTACGATTTGGTCATTGAACTTTAAAATTTTACCTGTTAGTCATTGATATTTCAAAACGGTTATTGCTTAGTCACTAAATTTTGAAATGTTACCTGTTAGTCACTAATATTTTAAAACTGTTACTGCTTAGTTACTGAATTTTAAAATATTATCTATTAGTCATTGATATTTCAAAACTGTTACATTGAACTTTAAAATATTACATATTAGTCACTAATATTTCAAAATTATTCCTCATTCGTCACTCGTGAACTTAAAGTTCAGTGACTATCAAGTGACGGGTGAAAAACGATTTTGAAATATCAATGATTAGCAGGTAATATTTTAAAGTTTAATGACTAAACAGTAACAGTTTTGAAATATCAGTGACTAACAGGTAACATTTTAAAATTCAGTGATTAAGCAGTAATCGTTTTGAAATATTAGTGACTAACATGTAATATTTCAAAATTCAATGATCAAACAATAATGGAATGCAAAGTTGAGTTATTATTGGTGTAATTAACTCTATTTTAATATTATTTTAATTCTAATCAAATATTTAAATAATATTTGAGACAGATTTGGAGCTCCTTCAATATGGTTTAAGAAAGGATCTCCCAATTTTGTAATTAAGATTGATTTTAACATTCCAATTACGTTTGAGTTTGGTACAATAATAGACATTTTATTTCATTCCATTTGAACTGTGAGCGTTAAATACAAAAGTGGAGATTTCCCCTTATTCGATGACGTCTTGTCTTGTATAGTAGCAAAAAGAAAAAAAAAAAATGGTCAAATTTTTATTTTTATTTTTGTATTTTTATGTTTTTTTGTGGTTATTTAAATTTTTTATTATCTCAATTACACTTTTAAACATGATTTTTGAATTAATTTAACCATAATATTTTGAATTTTTTTTTGTAGTAATATAAATTTTTCATTGTTTCAATTACATCATTAAATCTATATTTTCGAGGGAATATAATCCATATACTTTTATGTGTAAAAAAAAAAAAATCATATTTTTATCCATATATTTTTATTATTTTCTATTACACACTTAGACTTAATTTTTGAGTCAATTTAATTCTTTGTACTTTGACTTTTTTTTCATATAGCAACTTAAATTTGTTATTATTTCAATTATACCTTTAAATAAATATTTTTTAGTTAATTTAATCCTTTATATTTTTATGTATAAAAAATAAAATAAAATAATAAAATATACGTCACATTTTATTCACATCAAAATATAAAAATTAAACTGACTTGAAAATACAGATTTAAATATATAATCGAAATAATAAAAAATTTAAGTGATTAAAAAAAATGAAAGAGAAAAAACTTAGACAAAAATATAAATTTGGTTAAAATGGTCGGAAGACAAAAGCCTTATCGGGTGGAGGGGCAGATGAGATGAGGTTGAGGTTGAGGTTGAGGTGAAGCCCTGGCTTTGGATTTCTCCTGCTCTTTTGGCCCTTCACTTGGGATATCTCTGGATAACAACCCTTCTCTTCTCTTCTCTTCTCTTCCCCCCCAATCTACAAATATCTCTACAAATATCTCTCTAAATATCTCTCCCCTACGCCTACTACTACTACCCTACACTTACCTTTTCTTCACCCTCTCTCTCTCTCTCTCTCTCTCTCTTAATTTGTCCTAACTCTCTCTCTCTCTCTCTGTGTCTCCTTCCGGAGGCGCTGCGTTAATAAGAGACATCGACGATGCCTCAAGTCCCCTGTTTGCATTGCCACCCCCACACCTACATTAGAATGGTAAAACTCTTTAATATATACTATTTTATAGCACTACTGTAAAGTTTCAAATTAATGTTACAATAATTTATACTTACAGGTTCAGCATTTGATTGAAAGGTGCCTTCTCTTTCACATGACTCGAGACGACTGCATCACTGCCCTCGCCAAGCATGCGAGGATCCACCCCCTCGTCACCATTACTGGTTACTACTTCAACTTAATTATAAGCTCCTCTCTCTCTCTCTCTCTCTGTCTGGCGATGGTGATTAAGATTGATTAATTGCAGTGTGGGAAGGGCTTCTGAAGGAGAACATGGGGTTCTTTCAAGCATATCACCAAGCTATTTCTCTCAGGCGGCACTTGATCTTTAGCAGTAAGCCCACTAATTAATTAGTGCATATATGCATGTTTAAGAAGAGATTATTGCCTGTTAGATATGTAAGTTCGTGATCTGATTGATTAAATAAAGTATTTTGATTGATGGAGTGGGGATTGATTGGTGATGGCCTTTGTATTTACAGACGGGTCACATGAGAGGGTGTTCAATTCCAGAAGAAGAAAGCTGTAGAGCGGAGTGAGACAAAAACCCAAACCCAAGACTGAGTTAGTAGCCAGCGAGATTATTTAAATATTATTATAATCAAATCCAGGGCTGGTTTACAGTGTATATTCACTGTGTAATTAAGTTTGTAGCCAATGTATGCAGTTTTATTTTTTTATTGATTGATTTATTTTGAGTTGCTAGTTTAGTCTAAATTTTATGGAATAGATGCAGCTCCTCCCATCATCATTAATGTTAAACAAGCTTAGTGCTTGATTACGTTTAGTGTCAGAATTACCAACGCATTTAGCCTTGGGTGGTATTTGGTATGACAATAATAATTTATATATTTCGGTAATTTTTATTAAAATGAGTAAAATAAGATTATATCAAAATAAGATTGAAATATTTTTCAAACTAAGTTATGGAATAGTCAAGATGAGATTGTGAAGCATTTTAATATTTTTATCAAATTATTTGTTAAATTTTTTAGAATGTACTGAATGACACATGCGTCATTTTTTCTTATATGTAAGAATTAATAAATTTTCGAGAAATTACGTGACTTCTTATTTTTCTTATTCGGAGGGAGAGAGATGAATTTATTTGAAAAAACTCGGATAAAAAGTTACGTGAGTTCTTTTTCAAAAGTCATTAAATAAATTTAATAAATATAATAAAAAACACTTTTGTTTGGAATATTTTTTATATTTCACTTTTTCTGATCTATGTCTTGATCAACAAACACTACATTTGTATGTTAAATTCCCATGAATATGTCTTTTTGAAATGAATTTGTTGATCCCTAATTATAATAATAATATTTTTTTTTTTTTAGTGCGAGAGAGTGTCTCGATTAAGATTTGCGAGTGATTTGTGAGAAGTGAGTGACCAACAAGAAGCATGTGACCTATAAAGAAGAAATCGATTAAGAGTACGGGTGATCTCTTGTGCAGGCCCTCTGATAGGTAAGTTAATTTGTGGATGAGTATGTAGAATGCAAAAGGTAAGTAGAGTTGTAGTCTAAGTAATGATGTGAGTGTACATTTTCTAAAAGAATAGTTTTCCCATTTTTGGAAGGAAGGAGATTGATAAGTAGAGGAAGCACCACAATACTTTGTGGGCATTTCAGGTTCTCTTTCGAATTTTTAGGCGAGGATATTGGAGATCCACAAGAGTCTCCCAAATAGTTATGATCAAGTGATGTATGAATTCTCGAGAAGATCTCTCGAATGACTAAAGAAAGGCTCTCATGTGAATTACTTGATTGTCTCTTAATCTGAGTCATTCGCTCTTAATCACTCGATTGACGTCTTATGGGTCTCTTGGTTATTCAATGACTTCATGCACCTATAACTTATTTTTGTGAATCTTTTCATTCAATATACTTTTGATTCTCTTATTTTGGATTTGAACTTACTTTTTTCGACATAACAGAATTAATTTTTCACACTTTATAGGACTCATTTTCCAACCAAGAGGGGTGGGAAAAACTTTTCTAAGCAAAGAGAATTTGAGACAAATTTATCCTCGGCTATATAAACAAAAGCAAACCCAACAGACTCTATTTTTCAAAAAAAAAAACTCTTTATATATTTTGTTTTAAAAAATAAAATTAATTATGTTTCTGAAATTTAAGACCTCTAAATAATTACTAATTTATCAAAGAACTTTACCGTCACATTAGATCTTATTTTGTTTAAAAATTTTACCTAAACAATTAAAAATAAACTACAATTATCAAATGCATAACATCAACCATAAATATATAACATTCAAATAATATTAATTAACGCGTAATTGATTCATTTGGTGTAAAATTTAATTATTCCATGGATGTGGAATGCGTTACATTGGAATAAGAGAACAAACGTTGAAGCAGCGGTTAGTGATCAATATAAGTAAATAGATTTTAATTACGTAACTTATTTAATTTTTTAATTAGTAAAAACTCATAAAAAAATATTATCAAAATAATTGGACAATAATTTATATATATCAATATTATTTTAACCTATCCTGAGGGGGATTCTCTCCAAAAATGTATCATGCTCGGGAGAAGATGTCCTCCCGAGGGGAAGGGTCTCGAGGGGAAAAGTGTAGAGAGAAGTTTTCTCGAACAATTCTGCATCTCCCATTCGGAAAGGCATTGCACTTTCGTACGTTCGTGTCATGTGTTTTAGTTATTAATCAATGGCTATTAATAGCCCTTAACCCCTTATATTACAAGCTCTCCAACTCTCGGATTTTGAAAACACTAACAATACAAGCTCTCCCAAAAAATTACCTTTCTCCCTAACGACTCTCTATTGCATCCAATCGTACACTAATGCATAATTTTATCTGCATCCAGACTTCTTCACAACCTCTTTTGACTTAGATATCAGAGAGATTGTGCGGAAGAAGTCCCTGCATGCCTTCTGACTTGTAAGTCTTAGAGGTTTTCTCTGGAGCTAACTTCAGTTCTCTCAAATAACTTTCTCTTATATATAAGCCTTGTTTTCTCACCTAGTTCTACCAATTCTCGAAGCTTAAATTGCAGTCTAATATCTTTTTGACTTGATTTATTTGCAATAAAGCCTTGTTGTTTAAAATTTAAGTATATCTTCGGGCAATTTTTTTATTTTTATAGAAAACGCTGGTTAAATAAAAAACTTTTTATTCAGTTCTTATGATTTTACTTTAAGTCTCGAGGTCTTTTATTTAATTTTTTATAATTTAAATTTATTATTAATGACAATCTATTTAGGTAATTGAATTAATTAAGGGAATTTGGGCAAAAAGAGAAAATATAATCTATTTAAATTTTAATGGTACAAAGATAAGAAGAAAGCATATATTCACTTTAGAAACTCGTTTTGCGTTACTTTTTAGTGAGAACCAAACAGACCATAACCCGTACTGATCCACTAACTTTATTTGATTCCCTAATCGGTTCATTATTTGGCAGAAATTAGTACAGTATAGTAAGTATGTATCTTCCTCATATACCCACAATGATTGTTTGGAATTTATTTCCGTAAATATGTTAGAAAACAAATAGGAGAACCAACCCAATAGTATTCGTCAACTCTCCGGTTACCCTTCTGCTCTGCGTATTATCATAGCCATCCTGCCGCCGCCGCCGCCGCCGCCCGGCCGGAGGCCATTACTCAACTCAACCAATGTTTTTCCCGCCCTACCAGCGCCCATGCTCCGCCGCTTTCCAGTTCTTAATCTTTCTAATCTTCGCCTTGACGGTGATAGCCGGCCTCGCAGCCTTCATTATCTATCTTATTCAGCCTCACCCGCCGGAGTTTCAAATCGACGCCGTCTCCGTCTCCCCATTCGCCATCTCCAAAGCTAAAATAAACGCAGTGTGGCGCATCAACTTCCATCTTAGAAACCCTAATTACAGAACCACAATCACGTGCGAAGAGGTGGAGATTTTTGCGTGCTATAAAGGCGTGCTTTTGGCTTCAGCAACCATGGCTTCTCTTCACCTGCCCACTGATTTCCATGGTTTATTGACAGTGATCATTCCTGCGCCTCGTCCGTTAATTGCAAATGATGTTGCGAACGTCATTTTCATGGACTGGGAGCGAGGCGCTGTGGCCTTCAGCTTTAAGGTGCGTTCAAAGATTAGCTTCGATCCTTCGACGTTGATTGAGAAGAAACGGTGGATGACAGTCGCCTGTGATAATGCGACGATCGTTTCCAATCTAACGGGTGGATGGATGATGGAAGGACTGCCATTCTGCCGGCTTAATCTGTAAGTAATAAAGTATCACTAAAATGTATGGTTTTCAGACCAAAAATAAGGCAAAATACATATATTTTTATTTATTTTTTAAATTATTTAAACTTTTTATTATTTTGATTACACTCATTTATTTATATTTTTTAGTCAATTTGATCTCTTATAATTTAACCTTTTTTGCGTGACAACTCAAATTTTTTATTATTTCGATTACACTCATATATTTATATTTTTTAGTCAATTTAACTTAAAGGTGTGCGTGGTACGGTTTGGCCGGTCTGAATTATTTTTAACACGTCAAATCGCTAGTGTGGTTTTTCAATCAGCGGTCTGGTTTGGGTGTGGCCAAACCGCACCAAACCACACCGCATTTGCTGTCTAGTTTGGTGCGGTTTACCGCAGTTTGAAATGCTACTTAAAATTACTAAAAAAAATTTAAAAATGGTAAATAAAAACACAAAGGTAAATAAATAGGAGTCAAAAATAAAGATAAAATAGTGTAAAAAATAAATAGGAGGGGCTGCCATTTATTAGATTTTATAATAATAATTTTTTATATTTTTTATTATTATTTTCTTAGACGGTTCGGTTTAAAACAGAACCGCCAATTATCCAAATCGCAAACTGTGCGGTTTGGACAAGATTCAAACCATTTTCGACCGCCAAAAAAAAAAAAAATCGATTAGATCGGTCTGGTTCGGTTCGGTTTGGCCGATTTTCGTAGTACATTGATTTTTTTGAATACCCTTAATTTAACCCCTATATTTTAACGTAAAAAAACATACAATGTATAGTTTTCAGCCCAAAAATAAGGCCAAATACATATTTTTGTTGCTATACTTTTACACTTTTTTTTCATGTGATTATTCAAATTTTTTGTTATTTCGATTACATTTATTAATTATCTATATTTTTGAATCAATTTAACCCATTATACTTTTATTTTTTTTAATAGCAATCCGAACTTTTTATTATTTCGATTATATATATTTATATATGTATTTTTAAGTTAATTTAACCTCTATTGTGTAAAAAAATAATTAAATTGACTCATCTCACTTTATTTTTTTTTTACATATTAAAATATAAAAATTAAATTGATTTGAAAATATAAGTATAAAAATATAATCGAAATTATTAAAAGTATAGGGATTAAATTGAGTCGAAAATACAAGTTTAATAATATAATTAGAATAAAAAAAAGTTTGAATAATTAAAAAAAATAAAAATATATATATTTGACCCAAAAACAAAGATATATTCATTATAGTTGACGTGGTCTATACAAATAAAATTCTAAACTCGAGTACTTGAAGATAATTCTAGCTAGTGTGCATATGAAATATAAAAATAATATTCTTAGGGAAATTCACTAAACGATAGAAGAAGACATTTTATGAATATACATATCAATAGTGTGACAAGCTGACAATAATATATAGTTTAATTAAAGATTATCATAACATGTTCTTAATTTACCTTTAAACTTATTTCATTTTATTTGTTATCGTCTCCAGATCAAGGGATAAAGAATCTTGAAGAATACAAGAGAAGAAAGGATTGAAACTGTTGTCCGAAGGCCAAATTGAATTCCATTTATCAGCTGACCCTCGCGTTAATGTTATTCCTCTTCTACTCCTTAATTTTTTATTTAATTTTCTAATTGTATTTTCACATGAGAGATAATGGTATAAAATCCTTTTTGCATTTAAGCATAAATCTCATAGTTCTTTAATGTTTTAATACTTAACTTTTTTTTTTTTTTTGCTACAATGATTTACTCTGACAAGTGTTGTTGTGGAGATGTAATAATAAATTTATAATTACAAAAAATTATTTATTTTGAATTTTTAATCTCCTGAAGACCTATAAAAGAGAAACAGTCAGAGGCACAGAATGTCTCTTGTAGTAGCCATTCGATGCTTAACAAAGAAACTCTCAAGATTAAAAATTTATTTAATATTTTTGGAATCATATGTTTAATATTTTTGAGCAAAAATATCGAAGACGAGTTGATATATTTTTGAACATAAAAAATACTCTTGAGAACACCTAGGAATGGCCTATGAAAGAGTCTCCCTGACTTCATTCCTTAGACTTATTCATTTTGGACATATTTCAAATTTAAATTTACTTTCTTAAATATAATAATAATAAAAAATATATTTTCTAAAAATTTATATAAAAATGTCATCAAATTTATGTGACAATAATAATTTTAACAATTATAAATTATTTGAATAATTTGTATAAATTTTTATTGTATATTATCCTCTTGCCACGTCAATGTCATGATCTTAAAACCACGTAAGGTTGGACAACCCATGAAAAGGATGACGAGCGTAAGAAACTGAGGATTGGGTTTTGATGCTTCCAAACAGAGCCATTCCACGCGGCACGTGTATGGTGTGCTTTCACAAATTCAATTTTATTTTGTATAATAATAATGGCAATAATTCTCTCTTCAACCGTCAAATAATTGAATCTCATAAAGTCTTGTTTGGTTGGGCTTCCCAGCCGACGTAGTAAAATCTCATTTGACACGTCGGCCACGTGACAAGGACAAGGAGGTCAGGTTAAATTATTAAAAACAAAAGTATTTTATTATAAAAAAGATAATCATAATTTTTAAAAATATAAATTAATTTAGTATATTATAGCATGTAATATTATTAGTAAAAAGTTTTACAGCATTTAATTATTTATAAATATCACCATAGTGAATATGGGTGCCTATTTGATTGGTTTAGTTACCAATCAATCGGATTACTCAAACCTGAATAAATTAAATATTTTTTAAAAATTAAACTGAATCAATTAAATTAATAAAATTAAAAAACTCAAAATTAGATAGAGAAAAAGTAGAGGGGTGGGATAAAAAATAGAAGAAGGTGACGATCAACGATGATGACGAACATCACAAATGATAGTCAACGTCATAGGAGGTGTAGGATGTCAATGACAAATTGAGACAAGAGAGATGAAACAAAATGAAAATCGAAAAAGACGTCTACGAGGCACATTGTGAGATAAATAATGTCATCTTTGACAATCGATCAATCAAAATTAAAAAATAAAGAATCAAAAATAAATAAAAAAAGAGTCGAGGTAAAGAGAAAGGGGAAGAGTCAAAAGACTCGCCCTTGCCTTCTATTAAACAATTGTCTCTTTCATTGAATATACTCTTATCTAATTATTAATTTAGTTAAAAATAATATTATTTTTTGATATTTTGATTTATTTAATTATTTTAATTTATTTTTAATAAAAAGATTGAATTAAATTAAAATAATTAAAAATAGAATGGAACCGTTCTAAAAATTAAATAGAATCGAACTGCGAATTTCAATAAGTTGAATTCGATTATTTTAATTTAATCAAAATTTTATACACCGTTAACAGTGAATATAATATAAAATTTTGACGTGTAATATAAAGGACACCCGTTGGTCAGTCACGTCACTGTCTTACGCGGCATTGAGAATGGTATTTTTGTTATTTTTTATTGATAACCATAACCTAAAAAAAAAAATGTCATTTTCTTTTGTCTCTTTTACAATCATTTGTTTCGACATTAATAAATAAATAAATAATTTCAATCATGAAATAACCCTCGACCCACCCAATCAAACGTGGATCCGAAATCCGCATTAGGTGTAGATTGCTCGTCACATGTGCGAAATGAATCCGCTTTTGTAGGGCCCATGTGGAAGCTCTCGCGATCCACCCCCCCCCCCCCCTCCGCCCCCCTCTCTCTCTCTCTCTAGAAGTATGTATCGACGCATTCGTTGATTCATGTATGTCTTCCACGATCGGGTGATTCCTTAGATGATTCCGCCATTGGAAAAGTCAGATTTCTTGGCCTGAACGGCGATTCATGCTCTTCAATAGTACATTTTCTTCGCTGATTCTGACTTTCTACTCTTCGTTTTATTTTAGTTTTAGCAAGCAAACACAGCACGAGCAGGCTTCTCTTTGATCTCGGTTCCAGTAAGTTGAATAATATTCTGCCTCTGGTACAATCGGAGATTCGCTGTTCATGATTCTGTTGTTATTCGAGAATTGCAATTTTCGAGCACTGGATTGCTTTTGGATTTTGTTGATGTGTCGTCCCGTGTGCACACCAAATGCTTGTAATATATTGCATTGTATGTGCCGCTCTTGCTAAATTCGTGTGCGAGAGGTGTAGCTTGGGCTGAATACTGTTAGCAATTTCCCATGCTTTGTTCACTTTCCCTGTTTGAGGCATGTAACACACAATGACCTTTATGAGCTGAGCTCGAATATTGCAATTAAGTGACACAAAACAAAATTATTTGGTTCTGTAAATAGTTGACTGGCAACCGGCCATCATGGATGCATGCTTAGAGAGCTCCTAATACACAAAGCAAGACATCCAATAACAACGCCTCAATTCCACAAGGAGGTGGGGTGGTTACATGGATTCTAATTAACAAATCATCTCTATCCATGACCATATTTAATAATTTCTTTATAATTCATGTCATACTGAAGAGTTTCCCATCATTTTTTTCTCGCCCACTCCAAATCTTAAAAACCCTACAGCAAGACGTACATCCGCTATGAGCAATTTTAGAATGATCATTCAGTATTAGGAGAATTTTGGCACTTACTAAAAACGCTAAGTATTAGGAATATTGAATAGATCTTGGTGGACCTGCATCTAGTTGAAGTTTGTTCATATCAAAATCATAGGGTATGTGTTTCCCGTTTTATTCACTTGGTTACTCTTTACACATCTCATGCCTATGTTCACCAAGATCCTTAAAATATTTTTTTTTTTTCATTTTTTACATATGCTGGTAGTAGGTGGCCTATCAGTCCTTTTTATTTCAAGATGACACACAAATGATGGAAAAGGAATCTATATTCCTCTATATATGTCATCGGACAATATAATTTCATTGCTAGAGCTAATAAGGATGCTGTTATGAGATTTGCTTTATAGAGAGGGCATGGGATAGGAGAAATTTACACCAAACTCTTTACCATTTTGAGGAAACTAGGTTTCAAAACCAGCAGGTTTCTTTTAATATGCAGTTAACCTTGGATGTCTATCAGATAATTCAGTGTTCTGCCAGTATACACTGTTCCAATCATCAGCAGATAAACTTTATTTTTCACAGCCTAAGGTCATTGTACTACTAGCAGCAAGTATTCTCTAAAATTATCTTGTTGAAGACAAAGTTTATTTGTATTTTTTGTTTTTTTCCCCCTCATTTTAACAGGATGGAGATCTTGGTGCATAGCGATCCCACTACCCTGAGTTACTGGTTAAACTGGAGCTTCTTGATTTGTGCAATATGGGTCTTGACACCTATGCTTATCGCATCCTATTTGATATGGAAATATGAATTTTCAGTTACTCCAGCATCTGTGAAAAGAAGATCTCAGCAAGAGAGTGCTGCATTTGTTTATGATGATAAAGTTTGGAGGCCCTGTCTAAAACAAATTCATCCTTTATGGTTGCTGATTTTCAGAGCCATAGCATTCTTTCTGCTTCTAGGGACTCTTATTGCTGATGGTGTTGTTAATGGAGGTAGCATTTTATACCATTATTATACTCAGTAAGTAATCTATTTCTCTTTTGGCTCATTGCATCAAGTTTCGTAAGCAAAGAGAAAAGGAAAGAAAAGAGTAAATTGATCCGTACCTACAAGAATGAAAGGAAGCTAAAATAAAAGAAAAAATGAGTTTTTCAGTTGTTCCTTTATTTGTGAAACACGAGACATTCTGAGGCATCTTATTGTTTGAGGTACTCAGTAAAAGAAGATATATATGGCATGTTTTATAGGCTGCTTTGCCAGTTTAAGGGTCTCAAATTTTGTTTAGAATATAAAAAGGTTTGGATAGTTTCTGTGAATAAGAATCTTGTTGTTTTGGTGTTTAAGTAGCTCTTTATAGTCTTTTGCAAAGACTTTGTAGATTGAGTACTTGGGATGACTCAACTATAATTTGATGGTTCTACAAACGGGGTCGTAATGTTGTATAATACTTAAATCCATGCAACATTAACCAGCTCTCTGATTTTTGTTATGCTAATAGAAGATTACCTCCATTCTCTCTATTGCCACTTTTTTTCAATAACCTTATTCTGGCACCGGCTCTTGATTTTCCATTGTAAAGTACTTTTTGTCTTTCCTTTGTTCTGTGTGTGTACAACAGCACGCCAAACCTTAAAATGCCTCTAAATGGGATATACGTGCATTCTAGTTTGCCAAATATTTATTTATAGCTATGTTATTTTCCTCTATAAGGCCATTATATCCCATATCATGCTTTGGAGCTTCCCACCATTTTTTGGGGGTCTTCCTCGACCTTTTTGCCATAAACTTCTTCCATTTCATCCATTCTCCTCACGGAAAAGTGCTTTCACATTCATTTGTTAGTGTGTGTGTGTGTGTGTTTAATCTTGTAACTTTTGTTTTGTGGTACTTTTTGGTTGTTCAACAGGTGGACTTTAATCTTGGTCACCATCTACTTTGGGGTATGCTTTCTTGTTCTTTTTAAATTTCTCAACTCCTGGAATATATCAATCAATGTATGCATAACCTTGTGGTTTAAATTTTTTGTAGCTCGGATCACTGTTTTCCATGTACGGATGTTATCAGCATTTTCATGTTCAGTATGTGGGAATAGATGCAGAGCAAGGATTACATGTGCCTCTGACATACCAGGAAACTGCATATAAAGTCACTGCAGACAAAACCTCAAATCATCTGGGGAAGAATGGTAATTTCCACATGGGCATCTTTTGCCATGCCTTTCAAGTTATTTTCCAGGTAATTCTCTTTAAAGTCAGTAATTTCGAAGTGATTGGATACCGAGATAGGTTCTCTCCACTATGTTTGATGGTTCTGCTTCTAAGATTTGCTCTCTGGCATGAGCTCAGTCTGTGTTTATGTTTGTGTTCATACATTTTGTCTTCTATTTGTCCCCATCTGCCTCTCTCCCTTTCTGTTTTATATCTCTACTCTTTTAACATGTTTTCTCCTCTCACCTTAAAACCCTACCTGGAAAATCATAGATGGAAGAAATTTTCAGTCAAGACAGGTACGGTCTTTTTCTGGTGTAGGTTCCCTTTTTCACATATTGTTACCTGTGCTAGACACCCTTTGGGCTTTTAACTTTGATGTTTCCATAATTATAGTCCAAAATCTGGCCCTTGTTTCAGTTAGAACTTAGACATGTTTTGATTTTCATTAACTATTAGACACAACAGCATGATGACATTCTCTATGTGGTTGGATTTATTATTTTCTATACAGGTTACTTATGTTCTTTTACTGTGTTTGTTCTCCAAAACAGATGTGTGGTGGGGCTGTGACACTCACTGACTTTGTTTATTGGTCCGTAATATTTCCTTTTCTAACCGTCAAAGATTATGATTCAAACTATGTAAGTTCTGCATACTTTTAGCCTTTTCTCCATGTTTAGCTATTTATAATTATGATAAATCATAAGATTGCCCCCCACCCCAAAAATAAGTGCTATGAATGTGGTGTATGATCACTTGTGAGAAGAAGACATAACCTACATTTAACAACTCTTGAAGATATTGTATAGATTGTAAGGTGTTGATCTTTTTCTCTCTTGAATGGAGAAAAGCATTATAACAATGACACTTTTCCAAAGAGGGTCATTGTCTAAGTTAAGTGACAATAGATATATCAGGTTGTTATTCAGCTTAGTTCAGTGATTTAGGACAGAGAAGTAGAATAGGAATTGGTATTATTATTATTATTTTTATATTTCTTTTGTTTCCTATTAAAATTGACAGGAAAATTCTATAGGACAGCTATAAGACCAGTCTTGTTGTATGGCTCAGAATGTTGGGCAGTCAAATACCAGCATGAGCAAAAGACGAGTGTAGCGGAGATGAGGATGTTAAGATGGATGTGTAGACATACAAGAAAGGATAAAATTAAAAATGAAGTTATTCGTAATAAGGTAGGAGTAGTGCCAATCGAGGGGAAGATGAGAGAGACTAGACTAAGATGGTTTGGTCATGTGAGAAGGAGACTAAGAGACGCTCCTGTGAGGAGAGTTGATGAAATGGAACAATTAGTCACAAAAAGAGGTAGAGGTAGACCCAAGAAGACTTTGAGAGAGACATTAAAATTTAATATGAAATATATGGATCTAAATGAGGATATGACAAAAGACAAAAATACATGGAAGTCTAGAATTCATGTAGCCGACCCCACATAGTGGGATAAAGGCTGGATATGTTGTTGTTGTTGTTGTATTTCTTTTGTTTCCTACTTTGTGAATCCTTCAGTTATTAGGTTCTGTTAGAAACCTAATTGGATTGGGATTATGCTTAGAGTAGAATTATATCTAGTTGCCTGTACCTTGTTTAGGATATATTAGAAAGTAGCCTTGATTGTTGATACTGATGTGAGAATTGAATTGATTTTATTGAAGTTTTTTGTTTGTTTCTGCGTTCTTGTTGAAATCAATCTCCTGATAAATTAGTTTTACCAAAAATAACTTAATGAGGTGAAAGCGGCTTAATTGGCATGTTAAAATAGGTAACTACAAAAGCATGCCAACTGTAATTTGAGGCCTTATAAATCAAAATATATTCCATTAACACAAATCTGTATCTTAATCATACATTATTTTTGGTCTATTTTGATATGTATTCTGACAATATAAGTTACCCCAAGCTAGTCTCACAGCACTAACTTAATAAACTTTCACATTCTGTCTTCTTGATTTGAAAAAAAATCATACAACCTCATAGAAAATATATTTTCACTTGAATCAAATCAAAGAGATTCAGAGCTGAAGAAGTTTATTTTAGTATATCCAAAAATTAGAACCATCAAATCAAAGAGATTCAGAGCTGAAGAAGTTTATTTTAGTGTATCCAAAAATTAGAATCATCAAATCAAAGAGATTCAGAGCTGAAGAAGTTTATTTTAGTATGTCCAAAAATTAGAACCCAATTTGAGCCAAACTCATTCTTGTTAAAATAACTACTAACAGGTCCAATCTGCTAATTTATGAAATATGCCTTAATTTTTAACATACCATGTTTGAAGTAAACTCCAATTCAACTCGCATTAGTTTAGGATAGTTATTAAGCTTTCCAGACATATGTGGTTTGTCCAAATTAGGTATGTAGGTATATAAAAATTTACAAATTGAGCGAGCCTTCATGATGATGCTAAGATTTCTATTTTATATTTGGAATGTTACATGTTTAAGTTGTAGAGGTAGCCTATATTTGCTGCGAGGGTAAGGCTGTGTACAAGAACAACCTTCCCGTAACTCACAAAGAAGGGGTGCTCCTATGGGAAGGGGAGCCTCCTGCCATAGGAGCACCCCTTTTTACTATCCCTGCCAATCCCAGTCACCAAAACTGCCTCTCATTAAGCAAATGTCAAAAACAATTTTTATTTAAATTTATGGCCATCAAATGAATTTAAAAATGGAAAAAGATATCTAATGACATATTAGTAATATTTATAACTAAGCAAGTATATGGTTAGTCTCCATTTGTGCCTTGGTAATCATGCAATCTCTTCTATTTGTTGTTTGTCTCATTGTCCCATCTAGTATGTGATGATACTTCTGACAGATTTTCGTTTTCTTTTCCTCATTTGCTCTCTCTTGTACTTAATGTTCTAATTATTTCAGAAGTCTGTAACTTTTTCCCTTGTTTGGTGGGTGGTTTATCTTCTTGTTAGAATAATTGGTCTTTCATATGATTACCAGTTAACAGTTCTTACCCATACAATAAATGCCGTGTTGCTCCTTGGTGATACAGCATTAAATTGCTTGGTAAATTTCTAATTCTATCAGATCTCATTTACTTCTATCATTTTTCTCTGATACCATGCAAAAAGCATATTTGAAATATTGGTTCCCCTCCTTCCAGCGCTTTCCCTGGTTCCGGATATCATACTTTATTTTGTGGACTGGCACTTATGTCATCTTCCAGTGGATTCTTCATGCCTGTACCTCACTTTGGTAAATCTAGTCCTGCAGCCTATTTATTCTTATTAACATACGGGTTTCTCTTTTCTTTTTCGCTAATTATTAACATATGGGTTTCATGCGTTACACGCACTTTGCTTTTTACAGGTGGCCATACCCATTCCTTGACTTATCACTACCATATGCTCCCTTATGGTATGTTGTCTTTCTTGTCTTATCCCCCTTGACGACACCTCAAAGAACATTATTTCCTTATGATATTATCAAGGTTTTCTTTTTCTAGCACCCGCTGCAGTTTGCATGCATAATTCATGGACCTTTTCTGACGTGCTCTTTTAATGTTCAAATTTTCTAGCCTAACATCTCTCCTTCCTAACTCCCATACCTGTCTTCTGCAGACCTAACATTGAAATGGTTTAATCCAAATTATTCTGGTTTGCAATTCCAGCATCACTACATAATACATTGTTCCATTATAAATGTCTGATTCGCCCATTAATTTCACAACTCCTCGCGTTGAATTGCAGGTACTTGTTGGTGGCACTGATGCATATTCCTTGCTATTGTGTCTTTGCATTAATTGTGGAGTCCAAACACTTCATCTTGTCCAGATGTTTCCCTCGGTCATACCAGGGCTTGAGATGAAATGGTAACATAAACTTGCCATTTTTATTAAAGTTTCAATAGTTTCTTCCAATTTGCTTTGGATCACGTTGTCTTGACCCATCTTACAGCTCCCAACCAATGAAGACAGAGCAACAGCAAGGAACGTTTATCTGAATGTTTTTTCATCCTCTCTTTGCTTGATTGGAGACAGAGGAGATGGAGAGTGATTGTTACAAAAACCCAGCGGCCTCAACCGGAACTCAACACAGGGTGGTCCCAGTTGCTAGCTTCCTGTAATGGTCAATTAGTTCAAAGGCATTCTTTATTGTGACAGATAATACTTTACATTTAAAAATATTTTTATTGTGAAAAACAGCTACAATCTTCCTTCTTATTTTCTGGGGTCTGCTTGGATCTTGAAAAACAAATTTCACAAAAATATTTTTCATTTTTTGTTCCTTGTGGTTGCTCGGGGGTATGCCCTAGCGTAAGTTGTAGACGCTTTTGTATGTTTTTCTGTTAATATATTCTTATTTATGAAAAGAAAAAAAGTCTTTTAAGTATATGTGACTTAGAAAAGATAATGTCAAGAAAACATTTAAAATTGATATACAGAATGATGTAATGCTGATGTAATGTTTGTAATCAAATTTTGATACAAATTTACTAAAATAATTTAGGGTAATAGCTAGTTATTGCCCTAATGTGAATGGTAAGGTCTTAATATGTATTTTTTATTTTTTAAAAAATATTTATTGCATTTTATTTTTTGTATTTAAATACTTTATTTAGTTAATAATAAATGAACTATATTTTAGAATATTTACCTAACGAGTCAAATGTTAAATATTGAAAATAAGTTGTATTTATTGTAACTTAATTATTGTTTTAATTTTATTTTATTACATTTTATTTTTAACACCAAAATAATTATATTAATTGATTAAACAATAGTTAGCATTTTTACCTACCAAACCAAACGGATAAATCTACTAATTGATTAAACAAAATTTCATTGTCACAATGTAAATTTGAAAATGTTAAGTCTTGATATTTGTATCGATATTCTGACTTAATATTTTATATATTTATATTAATATAACATATAATATAAAATATCTTTATAGATAATAAATTTAATCCTCGAAATAACATTTACATGGTTGAACATGTTTCCATTTTCTCAACCGTCTTATTCGCACCTACCAAACGGGTGGAAATAAACTCGTTGGCAAATGCATTGATTACTCGCAGGAAAGTGCAGACGAGACGAGGAGGTCAAAGCAGAAGCCCAGCCTCATTAGCGTCTTGGCCGCGGCGCGGGAAACCACTTGCTGCATTTTGATATATATATAAATTAAATTAAATTGTTTTTGCCAATTTTATGAAACAAAATAATTTACCTATTTTTCTGACCAAACACTAGAAATTAAATAAAATATTTTTCACCGAAGTAATGATTATTATAAATGACCTAATTTTAAATGTTTTATTAATTAATAATAAATACAATATATTTTAACTTACTAACTAATAAGAATATTCAAATGTAACTCTGTTAACAAAATTATTAAAAAATAATTTTAAATAAGATAATGGTAAGATGCAATGAATATGTCTTATTTTAAGACAATATTTATTATCAATCAATAAAAATATTTTATACTTGAAAATAAAATATAAAATATAAATGTTATTTAAAATAAAATATATTTATTATATTTTAATTAGTATTCTTAAAAATAATAATTAATATTACTCTTTAAAATATTTGATAATTGATATTATTATAGTACATTCATTTAATATAGTGTCACCACAATACATACATACATACATACATATATGTATGTATACATATGTACACGCGTAGAGAGACGGTTTGCAGTTGTCGGTACCGATTCAATGTAGTGAACGGAAGAGGCCACTGGCCAGCGAGAGAATTGAATTGCTAGTAATGGCTATGGTTGCGTACAGTCACGGCGCTTCCATCTCTCTCTATCCTCAACTTCACCGGCGATCATCCTCCTCACGCGGCGATCCTGAGACTTGCAATCGCTTCTTCCTTACGCCAATCGCTCGATCAGCTCCAAAGAAACCGAAATCTATAGCGACCTGATTTGCCTCGTACTCGCTCTCGACTGGATTTGCCTATATCGTGCTCGAAAGAGGTATTTGAGTTACAGACAATTCTGTTGCTGAGAAAATCTGAGAAGTTTAAGAGAAAAATATGACGTTGAAGCACGTCTTTCATCTTTACCTGTTTGGTGTTTAGTTAGCAAGGAAAGAGAGCATTATGCTTTGTATTTTTTTTTTTGTTCTGATTTTAGCTTGCGCGTGTAATTGATTGCTCTTGTTTGTACTTGATTGATCCCTTTGTGCAGTTGATTGAGCGCTTGTTAAATCGTGAGGACTTGAATGAAGAAGAGGCTGAAGCTGCGCTCTACTTCTTGCTTAATGACCGCAGTGAAGTGTTAATCAGTGCTTTTCTTGTTCTATTAAGAGCCAAGGGAGAGACATATGAAGAAGTATGTATATATGCATACTCTTATTTATACTCACTACATTTTGTGTCTTGCAGTGTAAGGTAGCTCATGATTAAGCTTCTTGTATTTAGATTGTAGGACTAGCAAGAGCAATGATCAAATGCTGCAAGAAGGTTGATGGGATAGATAATGCGGTTGACATCGTCGGAACAGGGGGTGATGGGGCAAACACGGTAAACATTTCAACAGGGGCGGCTATGCTTGCCGCTGCTTGTGGTGCCAAAGTTGCAAAGGTGAAACTTCCTTACTTGGCACTGGAGTTTATGTAACATGATACTTATTTCAGCAGTTGAATCATTTGGAATCGGGGCTCTTTTTCTTGCAGCAAGGTAACCGATCAAGTTCTTCTGCTTGTGGGAGCGCAGATGTTTTGGAAGCCTTGGGTGTTGTCATTGATTTGGAGCCTGAGGTCAGTGCATCAAAACTTGAAAAACGCTAAGTTTGGTTCCAAATTTCTATGCTTGGTAAGGACTTTTAACCTTGGAGATTTACATAATGGTTTAATCAAGTGCCACCTAGTCCCTTGGAGACTCTGTTTTTGCCAACTCGATTAAGGAGGTGGATCAACAATTTACAACTAGGCCCATTCGTTATGAGCATGGTAGGAGCCATACGATGAACTGAATGAAAAGATTTGTTTATTTCTACTGTCTAAGTGCATAAAACATATTTGTGCAACACCTTTCAAAGTCAGTACTCATATCTAACTGGAAAATCCAATCCCCCACCGCCACACACACATAGGCATCACAAGCAAACTTTGCTCCCTTTGCCAAAAAAAAAAATCATGGATTCCCACTGCTGTTAATGTTTGCTTGTTTTACAAAACTGAATCCTAAATAAGTCACTGTTAGTGCTTTTATGACATACTATTTTGATTTTATAAAACTGATTAAGCGATGAGGATGCATAAAAAACCTGATAAGAGGAATGTGATTGTAGGCTTCATCTTCTAGGTCAGATTTACTGGCTATTAAGAGATCTTTTTCTTTCTGTCGATCAATCAGGGGGTAAAGATGTGCATGGAAGAAGTGGGAATTGGTTTTATGATGTCTCCTAAATACCATCCAGCAATGAAGATTGTCGCACCTGTGAGGAGAGTGCTAGGAGTGAAGACTGTATTTAATATCTTGGGTCCAATGTTGAATCCGGCACGGGTACCTTCTGCAGTTGTTGGTGTATACAAGGAAGACATAGTATGTGTAGTTTTCATATTATCTTTTATTTTTGTTTTTGTTGCTAATAAGTTGGTAGCGCAATTGCTTGGTAGTTGGTGCAATGATATAGCCACTGGATGTCAAGTACTAATGTACAATAACTTTAATTTAAGCCCAAGGGCAAAGGTTTTGTGCTACAAAGTTCCAATATCTGTATAATGAGTGCAATACTAATTTTGTTATGTAGCCCAAGGTTGACTTTCATTTCCCACTCAGACACAAGGTATTAAATGTACTGTCATACTCATATAACTTGTGTCTTAAATTTTAAGAGGATATATGTGTGAGTTTTTTTTTTAGTTCTAAAATGACCCTTTTGTGACACAGAGTATCAATTTCCATGATTTTGTTGATTATCTCCCCCCTATATGTGGGTTTTGACAAGTGGAGTTTTGCATTAGCCTAATAATGTTGTTAGTTCCATTGACTAGGCCAAGCACTGCCCTCAACTTTAATAGCCCTGCACTTTGTATTGGCAGGACAACTATGTGGTCGCCTTCTTTAGGATTTACTTCTAGATACATAAGCTTCTGAACTCACAGCATAATTCTGCGTCCTTGAGCTGTTTTTTTATTTCAGCTGGTCATATCAACAGGAGCAAATATCAGAGTTATGAATATCTCAACCTAGGTCACCTTGTGGCACCTGCTTTGAGTTGCTTGGAAGTTGAACATGCTTCTTGCATAAAATAGAAGTTTTCTCTTTTAATTATTTGCTTTTATCTTGGAACCAGAATGGACTGCATCTATAAATGTAAAGATTGAAGTTAAGCACGTGCAAAATAAAATTCCTTTTACTAGGGTTGGCATGTTATTTTTGTAGAACAGTAAAGCCATTCTACCTGAAATGGTAAATCACATAATCTTTTCCTTACGAGAGGTCTGTTCATTGTCCTGTGGTTCCTGTCAACTAGTTATGATGTCCTTGCACCACTAAATAGTTTAGAAATTATTTTATGCTCATCTTATTATTCCTTGGGAAGTATACTGTACATTGTACAGATTTGAGCGGTTCTAATGCGCTTACATTATTTTAATGATTATGTGCATCTGATATCTTGATGTGACGAATGAGCATTTTTTTTTTTTTTTTGCTTGTGGATAGGTCAATAAGATGGCTGAGGCACTGCAAAAGTATGGTATGAGAAGAGCACTAGTAGTTCACTCAGAGGGTTTAGACGAAATGAGCCCTCTAGGTAAAAGATCAGACTATTCTTTACCCAAAGCTCTATTGAATCAAAACATTCACACCATTAGGACTTTGGTCAAGCATGTGCCACTAACTTGCTTTTATATCATCTTTACTGGGGTAGAGCTTTAATTTTGAAGTTCTCATTTCTGTTATCTTTTTAATTTGATTTTCATTACTAACAAAAATTTTCTTTTTATGTTGACAGGACCTGGAGTAGTTCTTGACATCACACCAGAAAAGATAGAGAAATCTTCCTTTGATCCCTGTAACAAATTGACTCTCTCAATTCTATAATTCCCTTGGCTAAAATTTAAGCTTGGTTTGACTACAGTAATTTGAAGTCCAATATTCTAGTTGAAACTGAAAAGTACACATCCGTTTAACTCACGGTTCTTCCTGGAACTGTGACATAATTGAATGGTAAACACCAAACTTTACAGACTTATTGAAGAAAACTTGGCTGGGCTCATCTCTGTTCATGTCATGGAGTAGGAATACCATTATACAAATGCTTTAAAACTCAAAGCTAGTCATTCTAAGCATTTTTTACAAGCATATCTTGTATATTTAAAGTTAGGCTTGGGTTATCAATTTAACATTTTTATTTATTTTTTAATTATTATTATTGACAACTGAATTGCTGGAGAGGTCATCTTAAGTGCTGCTTTTTGTGTACAGTGGATTTTGGTATTCCTCGGTGCACTCTGGAGAACTTGCGGGGAGGAGGCCCAGAGTACAATGCGAAGGTACTAAGGCGAGTCCTGTCTGGTGAGAGAGGACCAATAGCAGACGCATTTGTAAGTACCCTTCCACTTTCAGTATTTTATCCTGACTTGTGCTTTGTCCTCATCTTACACAAAATAGTTTGTGTGCCACCAAGTGAGAAAATGAAATGCGTCAACCAAAATAGGTAATATTGAAACAAAATTTTTAGTCTCCAGCATCACAGATCAAGTGATACTGGATATATATATATATGCTGCAATTATTATGTTCACAACAAAAAGGCTGGTTGGCAGACGTAATCTGATAGAGAAATGGGAGAAAAGGGGGGTTAATCATGAATGAAGGATCTAGCACCAACTGTTCTTTTTTCTTTTCTTGGGAAAAGAGAAAACAAAAAAGCCAATAGTACGAATAATCCAGTGAAGTCTTCGATTGTTACCTGAGAGAGTAGGTACATATTATTGTATAGGGATTGTGTTTGCATGCTCACTTTATACAAAGCAAAAATTCATGATAGGCACCCAACCCTCCAGTGCTCCTAAATAAAAGCCTTTGCTAGAGTCTTATTAATAGCATCGTAAGACTCGACCCTTTTAAATTCATGGTCTATGTGCCCAAGTCACCATCAAATAATAGAAGGTAAAAATAAACTGCCCTCACAAAACTTAAAACGAGCTCTCCTGGGTGAACCAAACCTAATTTTACCTGGCTAGTCCACCACCTTGATGGTAGGTACTAACCATGTTAACAATGGATGATAGTGCCTTTTACTGGTTGGTCTGGAATAACTTAGCTAGAAGGAGAGTAACTCGAGGCAAGAGTAACACAAAGGCCTAGTTGGCTAAAATCAAGTCAAACTGTACCCGAGACAATTTAAACCCAAGTATTTCATTTTAAATCCATCCACCGAATTGCGAGCTCAACTTAATTTATCTTATCTGTGTCATCTTGTCTTGGCCTTGTTTCAAGCGTATCAGATATAAAAAGAACATGTAATTGGTGTGTTAATTACTAGCTCGTGTATATCTCTATCAGTGTAGCCATTAAAAATTGAAAAATTGCCCCTTTTCATCTTCGTCAAATCAGGTCCTGAATGCTGCAGCAGCACTCTTGGTTAGTGGATGCGTTGGCAACCTAGGAGAAGGCATAGCTTTGGCACGGGAAACTCATCGATCAGGGAAGACTCTTGACACGCTTGACCGGTGGATTGAAGTGTCACGGGTAAATATATCAATTTGCTCTTTTCTGTCCTGTTTCAAAATCACCGCTGTAAATAATTTAACTTCGCACATTTACTTGTCTGGTCTCTGATCGTTGCTGAAGCTTAATTAGCCATTGTCTTATTATCCAGGCTTTTGACATCAACTGATGGATCAGATGAAGGCATTCTATAGTCTGCGTACTGTTTTCAGGTCAAGGCGCCATATACCATCAGTTGTTTTTGTTAATCCAAGTCCCTAGTGTTCCGGAATAGTCTTTTAATGGATAGCCGTAACAGTTGACTGTTTTAAGATCGATTTGGAACGTAGCCCGTGTCGGATAAGCTATGTCCTTAGAACCACCATGTATGGACTTGGGTTGTATGTTTGAAGATGCTGATCTTGTATGACAAGTTATCTGGAATCCATGTTTGAAGATGCTGATCTTGTATTACTAATTATCTGGAATCGTGAGGAAAAGAATTGGCCAATGATGCTTCTAATGGAACTGAAAAAGTGGGTGGTAACTCATCTCTGAAGTTCTTATGCCATTGCAAAAGCTAGTGCTTCAAGGTTACCAATTTTTTTTAGAGCAACCACAATTACGTGCACCACACCAGCTACTGAATTACTCCAAATCATAAAACTGATGTCATAACCCAAATTTACGGACAGCATCCAGAAATTTACCAGAAACAGGCGGAGACACGACACAAACTGACCAGCACTGCAGAAAGCACTTATTCTGTGGGTTGCAGACAAAATTACATTGATTAACCATTAGGGCATTGACATCTTTATTCATATTAAGGTTTTAGTCCCGATTCGGCAAAGCAGACAAACAACATAAACTACACACTTTTTTATTATAATTTGCATCTGGCACCGATCCTTTTAGGAAGATTTGACAAGCGCTCCGGCTTCAGTCAGCAACGGAACCAGCTTCCCTCCATTGTGCAAGGCAGTTGTGGCTGCAAAAACATACCGAGAAGACATTATAAACACCAAATTAAACAAAGCCGTTCAAACAAAGTACTTAATACATAAGAGGGTTGACGCCCTACAATCGCAGCCGCCAATGTGTTTCCCGCCAACAAAAACATTTGGCACGGTTCTCTGTCCAGTCCACTCAGTCAATGCAGCTTGTATCTCTTTTCCATCACCTGAAAAAATGTTATAAAAGTACAGAATTGTTGGTTGACGTTTATTATAAAAAACACAAAAATCACACGCAAGCAATCGTAAGACAAAGTATAATCCAGTGGTTACACTAGTTTCCCTGCCATGCACAAAGGGTGGATCTCTTGCAATAAAATTGGAATTTTAATGGCTTGATCAGAGGTTTGCCAATTGACATATAGATCAACTCGTTACTTACCCATATGTTTTTATGGATAACCAAATTAAATGATGAGCCATTTGGGGAATATCTATTCACTTCCTTCCATTCTTATCCATCCAAAAGTAAATAAAAAGGTGCATCCGTTCCTTCATTTACTTCCCTGTAATCTTCATTTTCTCTTTGTTAATCTAAAAGCCAAAGTTCTGAACACGGTAAATTTTCTTGATCATGCATTCTCATCACATGATGCAATTTGCATTTGTAGAAAAGCCATGATATTGTCAAAGAAGAAGAAGATGTGTTCCGGAGAGAATGGGGATTTGGAAAAGATTAATTTCTCTCATTGAGATAGACTGTGCAATAGTCAAATTATATTACAACTTAACAAATATTGATATTGATTGTTGGTTGTTGTTTCTTTTCTGCTGTATTATTTTTGTCTTTTCATCTTTTTCATCTATTCATTTCTATTGTATTTAAGCTTGCTGCAAGGCAGCTTTGTTGTATATACAGAGAGTATATTTTTCAAAGTTTTCTTCCTTTGTTCGTAATATGGTATCAGAGCGCTTCCATTGCCTCCGATAGCTTCTGTCATTCTCGCCGACTTTCTCCCAGCAATCTTACTATTTTTTTTCTTCTTCCGGTTAGATCTTGTTGTTCTAACTGGATCTCATAGATTTCTTCTTTTCAGGCGATCTTGTTGTTTTGTTTCAATTCATTCAAAATCGAAACCCTAGTTCATCGATTCGTTCGATCTTCTTGTTGTTTGACAGATCTGGTATTCTATTGGTTTTCTGATCGTTCAAACTTTGTCTATGGCTGCGTTTGCACTTAATTCTTCTTCCTCATCAGTGAACAATCCTTCTGTCGACGACGGATCTAGTCCTTATTTCCTCCACCATTCCGACAGTCCTGGACTTGTTTTGGTGTCTCAGCCCCTGACCGGAGAAAATTATATGTCCTAGAGTCGTGCAATGGTGATCGCGCTGTCTGTGAAGAATACACTAGGGTTCATCAATGGTTCAATTTCAGGACCTACAGGTGATATCTCTCTTACTAATGCTTGGATAAGGAATAACAACATCGTCATATCTTGGATTCTCAATTCAGTTTCCAAGGAGATTTCTGCTAGCATTATATACTATGAATCTGCATATGATATTTGGACTGATCTTAAAGAACGGTATCAACAGAGCAATGATCCTAGGATATTTCAATTAAGGCGTGAATTGATGAACTTAAATCAAGGCCAATTGTCTGTTAGTGCTTATTTTACGAAATTAAAAACTGTTTGGGATGAGTTGAGCAATTATAGGCCTGTATGTACGTGTGGGAACTGTTCTTGTTGTGGAATTAAATCTCTCACGGATCATTATCAAATGGAGTTGTCATGTCATTTCTAATGGGATTAAATGAGTCTTTTGCTCAAGTACGAGGTCAATTACTGCTCATGGATCCTGTTCCCCCAATAAATAAGGTTTTTGCCCTAATTTATCAAGAGGAGAAACAAAGAACTGTAGTGGAGTCTGCTAGTGGTAGTGATTCAGTTCTATTTTCTGTTAAACATGATGTGATTAGGCCTAGTCAAGGTAAAAACCAAAGGCGAGACCGGGCTATGTGTACACACTGTGGTAAAGTGTTATAAGATTCATAGCTATCCTCTAGGATACAAGCCTAGGCAGAGGACTAATCCTAATCAGATAAACTCTAATCATGTCAATTCTGCCGTTATTAATCAGGTGCACGATAATAACCATAGCCAATTCAAGAAATCAGATATGGGAGACTTCATAAAGTCCTTAAATCATAATCAGTATCAGCAACTCTTGAATGTGTTGAGTTCTCACTTATCTGCTGTTAAGACAAGTACAGAAGCTGACACTTCTCCTGATCAGGCATCAGGTACATGTTTTTCCATTTCTATCAATCCTAGACTTAGTTGCCCTAGGTTCTGGATTGTTGATTTAGGGGCCACAAGTCTTATATGCTATGATCAGTCTTCTTTTGATCAGTTGAGACCAATTCATGATGCTTCTGTGACATTACCTGATCATAGCAGGTTTTCTGTTTCTTTTATTGGGACTGTGACATTATCATCTGATATAGTGCTAGAGAATGTGCTCTATGTGCCTCAGTTCAAGTTTAATTTGTTATCTGTCAATGCATTAGCAGAGAAGTCTTCTTTATGCCTCAGTTTCTTATCTCACACCTGTGTTATACAGGATGTGTGCCATTCGAGGATGATTAGCAAGGGTGATCTCATAAATGGACTGTATGTCATTGATGCTGGTTCTTCTCTCTTTGGTAATAAAGTTGTTGATAGGGGCTGTAATTCTACTAATACAGTAGCTCATATAATTAGTAGACATACCTGGCATAATAGGCTAGGTCATGTTTCTTTTGAGAAGTTGGACAAATTGAGTGGTTTGCTGAAATTTCCCACTGTCAATAAAACTACAGCTCATGTTCCTTGTTCAGTGTGTCCCTTAGCTAAACAAAGGAGTTTATCTTTTATTTCAAATAATCATTTGTCTCAAAATGCATTTGATCTTATACATTGTGATACATGGGGTCCATATCATATTCCTACTCAGGCTGGACATAGATATTTTCTCACTTTAGTGGATGATTGCACTCGATACACTTGGGTCTTTCTAATGAGAAAAAAATGTGATGCTAGGACCATCATTCCAAAGTTTTTCACTATGGTTGAAACTCAGTTTAATGTTGTGATAAAGAAGTTTAGGTCTGACAATGCTCCGGAGTTATCCTTCATTGATTTCTTTGCCTCTAAAGGAGTTCTTCATCAATTTTCTTGCGTTGAAAGACCCGAACAAAATTCAGTGGTAGAACGTAAACATCAACATCTTCTTAATGTGGCTAGGGCTTTATTCTTTCAATCTCGAGTTCCTATTACGTTTTGGGGGGAATGTGTTCTCACTGCAGCCTTCTTGATTAATAGAACCCAGCTTCTGGTCTACAAAACCAATCTCCTTATTACCTGCTGTATCATTCTCCTGTGGAATATGATTTTTTTAGAGTATTTGGTTGCTTGTGCTTTGCATCCACATTACCTTCTCACAGGAATAAGTTTCATCCTAGGGCTACAGCTCGTGTATTCATGGGATATCCACCCGAAATGAAAGGTTATAAACTTTATGATATCTCTAATAAGACTATGTTGGTCTCTCGAGATGTTGTTTTCTATGAGGATGTATTCCCTTTCCACTCTGTTACTACTTCTGATGAAGTGGTGGATTCCTTTCCTAATTTTGTTTTGCCCAAGCCAATTTCTGATTTCCCACATTCTTCATTACAATCAAATGATTTTGTATCCTCTTTTGATGTGCCTAATGCTGGCATGCCAGCACTTTCTTCTAGCCCTAGTCCTTCTCCTATGCTTTCTATTCATGTTCACAGGACTTCAAACCTTCAAGACTTTCATTATAATCTGTTAGCCAGCAAGTTACCTATGTTTGATCATACACCCTACCCTTTGGAGCACTACCTTTCCTATGACAAGCTCTCTGCTTCTCATAGCTCTTTTCTATCCACAGTCTCATCTAATTTTGAACCTCAACATTATCATCAAGTTGTTCAATATCCTCATTGGCAGGCTGCTATGGATGCTAAGCTTGATGCTATGTAGCAAAATCAGACACGGTCAGTCATTCCTCTTCCTCCTTCCAAACATTCTATTGGGTGTAAGTGGGTGTATAAAGTTAAATACAAGTCTGATGGGTCTATTGAGCATTACAAAACTCGGTTAGTAGCTAAGGATTACACCCAACAAGAAGGCTTAGATTTCTTTGATACTTTTTCTCCGGTGGCAAAATTGGTCACTATCAAGGTTCTACTTGCCCTAGCTGCCATTCACAAGTGGTCTCTTGTTTAGCTTGATGTGAACAATGCTCTTCTTAATGGGGATTTGTTTGAGGAGGTACACATGGACCTCCCACTTGGCTATAAACCTGCTGGACATGCTTTGTCTAAGGGGGAGAGGCTGGTATGTAAACTACACAAGTCCATTTATGGTTTAAAACAGGCTTCTAGGCAATGGTTCTCAAAATTCTCTAGTGTTCTTGTTCAGAATGGATTTCATCAGTCTCGATCCAATTATTCTCTTTTTACTAAAGGTACCGGTAGTTCCTTTGTGGCCCTCCTTGTATATGTAGATGACATAATCATTACTGATCCTAATGTTGGAGTTATTAATTCTCTCAAGGGTTTTCTTCATAGTCAGTTTGAGTTGAAAGATCTTGGCCGATTGAAATATTTCCTCGGGCTGGAAATTGCTCAATCTTCTTCTGGTATATTTTTCTCACAAAGGCATTACACTCTCCAACTTCTTGAGGACATTGGTTTTCTAGCCTGTAAGCCATCATCTTTGCCTATGATCCCTAATTCCAAACTTTGTCCCTTTGAGGGAGAGTTATTGGCAGATCCATCCTTATATAGAAGACTCGTTGGTCAGTTATTGTATCTCACAGTTTATTGGCCTGATATTACATTTGATGTCCACAAGCTGAGTCAATTTGTGTCTCAGCCTCGTCAGCCTCATTTAGATGTTGCTCATCACCTTCTTCAATATCTTAAAGGCACTCCCGGTCAAGGTTTGTTTTTTTCTGTTTCTTCTTCTCTTCAGCTACAGGCATTCTCTGATGCTGATTGGGGATCTTGTTTAGACTCAAGGAAGTCTACTACTGGTTTCTGTATATTCCTTGGTGACTCTTTGATTTCTTGGAAGGCTAAGAAGCAGAATATTGTTTCCCGTTCTTCAGCTGAAGCTGAATACCGGGCTCTTGCCATGACTGCCAGTGAGCTTACCTGGCTCACACAGTTGCTGTCGGAATTCCAGATCAAGGCTTCCATCCCTTATCTCCTTTTCTGTGACAACCAAGCAGCAGTTCATATTGCCACCAATCTAGTGTTTCATGAACATACGAAACACATTTGAGTTGGATTGTCATTTTATTCGTTAGAAGATCGTTGCTGGATTTATTCGATTGCTCCCTATTCGCACTCAGCACCAACTAGCTGATGTGCTCGCTAAGCCCCTGCCAGCAGACCATCTTTCATCCTTGTTATCCAAGATGGCTATACTTGATATCCATGGTCCATCTTGAGGGGGAGTAACAAATATTGATATTGATTGTTGGTTGTTGTTTCTTTTCTGCTGTATTTCTTTTCATTGTACAGTTAAGAGTAAGCAGGGTTATTTTTGTCTTTTCATCTTTTTCATCAATTCATTTCTATTGTATTTAAGCTTGCTGCAAGGCAGCTTTGTTGTATATACAGAGAATATATTTTTCAAGGTTTTCTTCCTCTGTTCGTAATACAACTTATAGCTAAACTTAAACTAATTACAGTTAGAACTCTAACTAATGAACAGAAAAATAACAGTAAACAGAAGAATCTCAACCGCATTGTCAAGAAGGCTATTTACTTACCATCCATCCGATGGTGCTATGATCCTTGTATCCAGAAACTAGGCAATAGAAACATTAATCTGTATGTATAACGAACCACATAGAAGTAAAGTAACACTGTTGATAGCGACTTCTTAAAGATTTTTAATGATTAATTTTCAACAATCAGATTTAACATGTCACCGAGCAAATGAATTATATTTGGATATTTCACCTCTTAGAAAATAACGATTTCCTTCGTAAGAGAGGATGCAGATCTAAAAGCTAATTTCCTCTCAAGTAAACTGCATAATTCTTGGATCCAAACAGAGGAATCACTTGTATAGGCGTAAGGATCTCCACTTATTTCTTAAATCAATCACTTGCTATTTTACTCTTTAAGAATCAAACTGGAGAAAGCCTAAAACGAATTCAAGAATTAAGGAACCTATTACGGACACAAATCTGATCTCTGTGCGCGCGTAATCGTGAGCAGTAAGATCTCTAAGTGTGTGCAAGAGAGAAAAAGGAAGAAAGAAAAAGAGAACGCACTCACTTTCAGTGTCCAATTCGACGACCTTGAAGGTTACTCCAAGTGTTGTGAACAATTTCTTCACGGTGACGCAGAAAGGACAATACGTCTTGCTATCAATCCACAAAAATCATCATCCATCACTAGTTCGTCACAGCAAATCTATAAACACACATATACACAGAGAAAGATAGCAAGAATATAGAACCTGAAGACGACTACTGCATTTGAAGCGACGATCTCCTTGGCTTTCGAGTCTGCCATTCTCTCTCTCTCTCTCTCTATCAGTATCAGAGCTCCTCTGAAATCGAACCCTATTATATGGCGGTGCAATGGGGGTAAGAAGATCGGAGAGACACGTGGCTAACGTAGGGAAATTAGGATAAGGATGCAAGACGCGTCATGATCCAGGCCGTTAATTTGTAGAGGACGCGCAGCCCCCACTACATTTGAGATGAGGACGCGATGATAGAGATCTAAAGGGTTCAGATTCATCTAGCTCTATATTATTCCGGTAACCGAATCGTTTTTAACGATTCTAAAAAAATCTAGCTCTATATTATTCCATTAACTGGATCATTTTTAATGTTTCAAAAAAATAAGAATTATAATCGAACCATTATATATATAGAATCAAATCATGATGAATTTATCACACTGGATTAATTCGATTTTATTCAATTAACATTTAATTTTTAAATATTTTTATAAAATATGAAATTACAAACAAATTTATTAATTAAAATAAATTCATAATCTCTTTAGTGCTTCCAAGTCAGAAAGTAAAAGTATAACAAAATAATTTATAAACTATCTCGTCAAGAGATTATATCAACCGTTTAGTATAGTAATAGCACATAAAAGAGTATAAATAAAAGAATTCATGAATCTTGTTAGTTTCTTATAAAGTGATACTATTTATGCATATATATATATCTAAAAAATTATAATATATATAAGTATAATATCGATTTTAGTTCGATTCGAACCACAGCTTGAAAAAAAAAATCAATAATCAAACTAAATATATCGATTCTTAATTTTTTAGAATCAAAACCTAACATTTGAACAATATAACCAATTCAAATGTACGGTCCAATCTGATTTAGTCCAATTCATTGATTTTTGAATTTTTTTGTACACCCGTAAAATAGAAATGATATGTTGAGTGATGCGAGCCGCCGCCTAAGGGGTAATTAGGTCCCTCCAACCCCCTTCTAGCCTGATGAACAAATGCGTTGTTCGGGCCAGAAGGGGGTTGGGGAGGACCCAATTACCTGATGAAAATAATACATTATTTTATATGTTTGGCATAATAGCTTCGTTAAAATTAATTACTTTATGTACCATTAAATTATTATTATTATTATTATTATTAAATATTCATTTTTATTATATAAGTAAATCAAAATAAATAATATACAATGTTAAATATAATTAGTTGTTTATATTAAATTAATAAAATAATATAAATTAGTATTATATTAAGTGTTTTTAAATGTCAAATTTTGGTGAATTAAAAAGTTGGACTCACTAATCTATTCTGTCGTTTATGAAAACATATATTTGATATTACTAGCCTATTATTCTTTTTTATTTTTTTTCAAAATACTAGTTATAAATTTTATCTTAAAAATTAAAAAGAAAACAATTTTAAGTCAAATTTGGCTAACCCAGACGTAAAATAAGGAGAGGCTGGTTGATTTGTAACGTTAATTCAACAAACAATAAAAACACTTTTTGTGAAGTCATTTTATAGCTATATTTGAAGTCAATACTTTTTGTTGCTTTTTATGTCAATTTAAAAAATAGCGAAGAGTATGGGTGTTCAAAAAAATTGGTGTACTGCGAAAATCGGCCAGAACGAACTGGCCAATTTTTTTAGTTTTGCGTTTCAATATGGTTTGTAAGCTGTACAAACCGCACGATCCGCAATTTGTACAACTGGCAATTTGATTTAAAACTGAGCCGCTCAAGAAATGATAAGTAAAAATATTATATATATATTATATTATTATAATTATAAACTCTCGAGCTCAACCCTAATTGCAAATCCAAATCACAATTGCCCATCCCATCCTCCTCTACCCAACCCAGTGAACCCATCCACCCATGTTGCCGCACGTTGCCCCGGAGCTTTGAATCGCCACCAACTGTTGCACCCTTCAATCTATTTGGTCGTTAGTTTTCTTTGAATTGCCAGAGGCCCGGATCTTCCATCGAGGCAAAGGATTGACGAGGAAGTGAAAGCCATATACGATGAACCATGGCACCTACGGTGAAGCATGGTTCCACCGGCAGCTATGACAGTTCGAGGCGAAGCAGAGGACCAACGATGAAGACTGGTTCACCAATCTCACCAACGAATAGCACCTATCAGTGTACCTAGCAGCGAAAATCGATTCTCGGTGGAGTGTTTTGGCGTCCAATAGGAGCAGCTGCTATGATCCCGTCGACGAGAAGAGTCTGTCGGGCTTTGATTATTGGAGGGAGATAGGCGCCTCACTCCTTTCAAAGACTAGAGCAGTTGTGGTATCAGGTATGTTTGATTTCACTATTTTCTCATTCGTTTATTTTCCAAATCATCATGCTTTTATCTCCACAATAGAAATTGAAAACAATATTTGGTTGCTACAATTTTATTATTTTTCTTGGTGTTTAGTTACTATATGATTGTAATTTTGTGACAAATATTACATATTTGTAGTGTCACAATAGATATACATTTATTTATCATTGTTTGTTTTTATTTATCACTGTTTGTGTTTTTATTTACCATTTTTAAGTAACATTTTTAATAATTTTAAGGCTTATTTGTATCATATTTTCAGTACACCAAATTTGCGATTTGATTGATTTTAAGGCTTATTTGTACCATAATTTGGTTGATAAACTGCACGACCAATTTGGTGTACTAAAAATAGTTTAGATCGATCAAATCGCATCGTGAACATCCTTAACAAATAGGGTCTTAGTTAATTAATTAATAAAAAACAACTAAGTAGCCATGTGGTGTGGGGTTGGCTGTATCTGCACGCGTGTTTTTTAATAGGAAATAACTGTAGTATCTTTTCAATAATGGGAATATTCCAAAATTCGCAATTGTGCTCTCGTGATCACACTGAGAGAAATTTGCGTGATTTGGGTGACTTGTATTATTATGTGTAAACAAAATAAAAAAATTTAAATAAAATTTTATTAAGTGAAGTTTTAAATATCGGTTTATTTTTAGAATTTTAAATAAATAAAATTGGATATAATAGTTAAATTATTTAAAAATTATGAGTTTAAATCTTGTTAATATAGTTAATTCTTATTTTTTAAAGTAAAATACAAAAAAAAATCTTAATAATATGTTTCATTCACTTTTGTTAAATTTAATATAATTGGTACAAGTATAAAAGATTTTTATTTGAAATTAAAATTTAAACCTATATGAAACCTTTATCATAAGTTATTAAACATAAAATCAATTATCTTATTACACCTAAACTCATTTTTATACAAATATTATTTAAATTTTTAAAAAATAAATTTTAATAGTTAAACATATATTTTTAACTTATGCGTGTAAAATCATCCTTAATGTATTATAAGATGAAAATAATAAATTAATAATAATTAATAACAAGGAGAAAAGAGAACAATGAAATCAAGAGACTAAAGTATGTGATTCCTTGATTTGAATAGTTCTTTAAGATTTGGCTAATAAGGTTTTCGATCTGATTTAACAAATTAGATAATCAACTTAATTAGTTTTTGTTAATTAAAATATGGGGTAAAAGTTAAATATAAAAAATATTTTAAATATTTATATTTTTTAATATATTTATTAAATTTATCTGACATTTAAAAAAAAAATCCTTATATGATTTCTTATTTGATTTTTTACAAATAAATATATATGCCCTCTCATATTAGATAAATTTATTTAATATTTTATAAATAATCTTAAATTACTCACATGCCACTTGTAAAATCATTAATGTCATTTAGGGTGTGTTTGATTGGGGTACTTAACGGAATTCTAATTTTATGAAATTTCAATTTTCACCTATTCCTAAGAATTCTAATTTCTTGATTTCAAGAAAAATTTTTATTTTTTAAATTAAAATAGAATTCGAATTTCATGAAAAAAAAATTATTTATGCAATTTTAACAAAATTTCCTATAATTTAGATAAAAAATGAATTTCATCCCTATCAAATGCACTCTTAATATATTTTTAAAATTTAAATTTCTCTCTCTCTCTACATCTATTTTATTATCTAATACAAATTATTTTCACTGATTTTTAAATTATTTAATTTAATTTTATATTTTATTATTTATTATAAAAATATATTTTAGCCATTTTGAATTATCTAAATAAAATTATTATAATTCTACCAATAATTATTTATACTTTCTGAGTTTTTTTATAATCTATTTTTAAATATGAATTTAGAAAATAAAATACTAATTTTATTTTTTTGACAATTCACATTAATCATTAAATACAATTTTAATCATAAATTTATTGTTAATGTTAACGTACAATTTTGAATGAATTTGGTAATAAATATATTTTGATAAAAAAATTATTATTTCGATGCTTATCATATGCATTTAACAAACATATGGAAAAAATATAATTTTTAATAAATTATAAAAAAAGTAACAAACAATTTGATAAAAATATTTGGTTGTTTACCAATTTTATTTTTATTATTTTATATTTTGCTTCGAAAGCATTTGAATCTTATGCTGATATTTTTTTATTTTATTTATTTTAACAAACGTTGTCTTAACAATTAAGAGACTTTATTTATCATATTTGCTATGATACTGTAACAACCATATGGCATAGATCCTCTAAAAGGAAGATTTTATTTTTCTAATAAGTAGTCCTTGGACAAAAAAATAAAAGAAAAAATAATTTGTCCCTAAATTTAGTTGTTAAAACTTTCTTTTTACTCAAATTTTTTTTTAAACTTTTTAAATAACTTAATACGAGTGTGAATTTGAGTAAAAAAGAATAAAGTTTTAGGGGTAAAGTAAATCAAAAACTATTATTATTATAAAACTAAAATAAACCATTTTAAAAAGTTATAAAGTAAATTTAAGCAAAAAAATAAATTTAAGACTAAACTTACTAAAATAAAAAAATTAAGTGGCCAACTTCGGCTTTCTAGCAAAAGAAAATAAAGTTGTTCAAACCAAAAGAGACTAAAAATCACTTCGATACGCGAGGGATTTAACTTAAAACACCTTACACTCGTAGCCACCAATATGATTCCCGCCAATTGAAACCTTTAGCATAATTTTCTGCCCAATCCATTATACTAATGTGGATTCTGTTTCATTTCCATTACCTACAAAATGTTAGAAAATATAGAATTGGCGATTGACGTTTACCATACAGAACACGAAAATCATAGGCACACAAGAAAATTCTAGTAATATGGTGGATCCAAATTAACAGCGCAACATAGCAATTTTCATTCACAAAAATAAATAAATATATATATAAATTGTATCAGCTTATATATGAATCGAACCAGTAATTTCTAAATCAATCAGTTGCTATTTTTCTGTTTCATAATCAAATAAGAAAAAACCTAAAACGAAGTCATGAATTATGGAACCTACCGTTACGGATATCTATATGTGTGTGTAAGAGAGAGAAGACACTCACTGTCAATGTCCAACTCAATAACCTTTAAGTTTGCCCCCAAGCTCTTCACGTAATACGTCTTCTTATTAATCCAAATCCATAATTATAGTAATACTTTAAAAATAACATTATCATCGATCACTACTTCGCCACAAATAAATCTATGCATATAACACCTGTGTATATAAGGATAGAAAAGCTAGCAAAAAAATAGAGAGGTACTAGAAGGCGACCATTAGATTGGAATCTCAACCTACAATATTCTTGACTTTCGATACCGTCATATTCGCGCTCTCTCTCTACTCCTCTTTGTTGCTTTTCGTTTGAGAATTCTTCTTTCTTCGCTTATGAAAATTGAACTCTATACACAGCGTTGCGATTACGTGGCAATATTAGCTTCGTAAAATAATATTATATAATTCAATATTAGAATAAATATTCTTATTTTTTTAATATAAAATGGTTGGGGCCATAAAGATAAAAATTTTATTTTGCCCTTACCTTGACATTAGTGTCAAAATAAAATAGAGTTCCTTCAAAAAATATTAAATTAAAAAAATAGACTCATTAATAAAAAATATTTAAATACTTAATCGGCATCTTTTTTTAGTTTTAATTTTGAATTTTAAATTTTTTATTTTAGTAGCTTATTTTCAAAAATAAAAATAAAAAATACATTATGTTTGAAATTTTGAGAATAATTTTTTAATCATATTTTATTCAATAAATTTGATAATTTATTAAATTAAAACTATTTAATACTAATATATTATTAAGAAATATATACATTTTAAAGTTGATGAATTTTGTAACATTTTTTCTCATTACAAGAATAAAGTATGAATAAATAAATAAATTATTTCATCTTTTCCGTATTTTGATTGTTTGGACTAATAATAGTCAAAATTGTTTTAAATTTTCATTATAAATTTTTTTCTTATTTTTAAAAATAACAAAGAAATATATTTTTACTGTTTTATAAAACTAAAAATTAAAAATAGTCTAAAAAAATAAAGAAAATGAGCCCTTATTTTTCTGAAGTATACGCTCGCCTTTCAAATAAAATGAAAATTTTATGTCTTTCTGGATTTAAATATATATTATTTTTCAATCAAATAAGATCAATTCATGAGTTAAGATTCAATTGTTTATGTGATGTGATCATAGTCATCTATCGAGTTTGCATCTAATTGTTTGCATGGCGCCATTTTGACCTTTCAGCATTTTCACAATGTGCCTGTATAAGGGTGTGAATTTCAAAAATTAGATATATAATTAATTATATTATTATTGCATAATTGTAATGTCATTTTTCCTTGAAATTAACTTAATTGCTTGAGAATGAATTGAGTGACATAGTCAGACTTATCAATTGAGGGACATAATCTGATTTTTTTTTTTTTTTTATATATCAAGCAAGTTTTAGATGAATATAAAATTAAATATAACGAGAAATAACTTAAGATTGAAGAAAATATGGGATTGTTATGTTGTCTGTGTCGGATAAATCTTATATTGTTCGACATGGATAATAATTTTTTTTTTACAAAAATTTGTCTAAAAATACAGTTCTAAAACGGAATTAATGATGATAGACTAAAAAAAATCAGAAATATTCAATTGAATAAATTTAAAAAATAAACTGAAAAATGATTTAATTTTTATTTACGCAACTATTATTTTCCCCAATACTTTTATTTTCTCCTTGCCAGGACCAGGAGCACCCTCATGGACCGAACCCTTGCCAGAAGTGCCAAGCAGAGACTGAGAGCTCTTAAACCCTAAACCCTTGCCAAAGCTCTATTCCTTCAAAATGCCCTCTCTTCTCGCCATGGCGTCGGTGGCGAGCAGAAGAAACCGACTCCTCGCGTCATCGCCTTTCATCCTCGCATGGAGAAGATTCGGTTTCCGCAATATTTGCAGTGGCCGGGTCGGCTTAGCTCCGTCGACGTCGACGTCGACGTCGCCGTCACCGCCACCGTCCGATTACAAAACTCCCCTGCCTGGAACAAAGGTTCTCGAATCATTCACGGAAGAGTTCGAAATCGGATCACGCAAAATAACGCTGGAGACGGGAAAGATCGCACGCTTTGCCAATGGTGCTGTTGTTTTAGCCATGGAAGAGACCAAAGTCCTCTCAACCGTTGCTTCCGCTAAAGGCGACTCTGTTCGCGACTTTTTACCCCTCACTGTATGTTCGATACGAGTACATTTTTCATGGCTACTGCTGACTTTTTTGTTTTTTCGTTTATCTATTTATTTATTTATTTTTTGCAGGATTATTTCTTGACTCTTGGCTCTATTCTATTTAATTTTTGATTTGAAATTTGTGATTGCCAAGGCTGCGGATATTTAAAAACGAATGGCGGTTTGGTCACCAGAGGACTATAGGAAATTAGGGGGCATTATTTGCATCAATCAGGGTTAAGATTAAGACACTAATCGTGGAGCCAGCCAAATATCAAGATACGGGCACATGTTATTATAAAAATGCGAAGTATTTTTTAGTTTAAAATATACCCCTGGGTAGGGGCTGCATTTTGATGGTATTACTAGCCAAGTTGGTGTTTGATTTGCAAATAAGCCTTATGGTTTTGGTAATTTATTTCTGCAAGTAGTTGTGGAAATTTCATACGTTGATAAAAATCAGAAAATCATAGAGCATGGGTAAATGTTTAACAGGCTTCATGATTCTAGTGGATGTTTCAATTATAGTTATTGCTTTGATTCTATGGGTTAGCTTGTAAATAGTTTTGAACCATCTTACTTTTTTATACTTAAATAGAATCATGATATTGTGGAACAAGGCCTGGCTCTAGTTAGTTTGTTATGACTGTTACATTTTCTTTTGATTTTATTTGGAAACAATCTATTATATTGCTTCACATGTTTTTCATTGATAAGTAAATTGGAATGGAGCTTACTTCAACAATCACAATCCTCTATCCTACTAAGTGGGTTTGGCTTCAAGAATTCTAGATCCTCAATCATCTTTATCCCACTGTAATGCATGAGCGTAATACTGAAAATAAGAGTGCTTGTGTTTCATGCCTGGAGGCTGTTAATGCATTTGAAATTCAACTGGGTTTAACCCAAAAAACTGACTCCAATAAGGTGTTTGGTTAAGTAATCAATACATTTGGAGCATATTCTTTATTTTAAGTAGTTACTTTTAAGTTTTTGACTTAATGAATTGGTGAAAAATTCCTACGGGCGCCCAGCAGATCAGTTATAGTTGGATAGCAGGAGACGATTCCTGTTTTTTGTTTTTGTGGTCTTGTTTTGTTATTTTTTTTTAGGTAAATTAAATCATCATAGAAAGGAGATGATTTAAACTTCGTAGTTGATTTTTGAATTTCTCATTGGGGTGCATCAAGTCAATTGGTGTATGAAGTTAATGTAACATAAGGTGAAAATTAATGAATGATTAGCAACTGCATAGACAGGAGAAAAAACAAACAGCCAGGCATCTAGGTGTTTTCTTTTTTTTGGGTGTGTGTGTGTGTGTGTGTAGAAACATTGGGTGATCAAACATAGAGTCCCCTTTTTGAGTGATGGTCCTCCCTTCTTTAAGTAGATGACTGCAAGTTCTTATATTGTCATCTCTTGATGGAGTGGTGTTAGCATCTAATGGGTGCTATTTAATTGGGATTGTTAATTTATTCTTATAGGGCATACTTGGCAGTGCCTTTTTTGTCCATTTGTTTGGGTTGGAGTGTGAGGGGGTACCATTGGAATTAGTTCTCATTGTGTTATCTATCAATAAATATTTACTGGTTTTTGCTTATTCTAAGGTTGATTATCAAGAGAAACAATTTGCCCAAGGTGCGATTCCCCGCACATTCATGCGAAGGGAGGGTGCTCCAAAAGAACGTGAACTTTTATGTGGTCGTATCATTGATCGACCCATACGGCCGCTTTTTCCGGCTGGATTCTACCATGAAGTTCAGGTATGGTGTTGGGTTTGATTTCTGCATGTTTTATTGGGTTCCATTTTGACACTCTGTTCTTTTCTGTACTCCGTTAATGTTTTTTAGGTAATGGCAAGTGTTCTTTCTTCTGATGGGAAGCAAGATCCAGATATAATGGCAGCTAATGCCACATCTGCGGCTCTTATGTTGTCAGATATCCCTTGGGGTGGTCCCATTGGTGTGATTCGCATAGGAAGGATTTCTGGCAAATTTATTGTTAATCCAAGCATGGATGAGGTAAATCCCAGTTGGTTGTTTTTGTTACAGATTATATATACACTTCCAGGGAATGCATTGATTAAGATACTCAAAAGGTTAAATAATTTAGTAGATTATATTTATGTTCCATATGGTGGTTTATTGATCTGACCTTGAAGGTGGTTCTTTCATGGAACTTTAGGCTTTGCGGCTACTGATTTCTCTTTATATTTGTCATTTTCTTTTATCATGTTCAGTTTTTGTGAGCATTTGATTTGCCTGTTGATATTAGTTTTTTATTTTTCTTTCCCTCTTTTTATCAAATGAAAGGTGGAAAAGGAAACAAAGAGGTCCAAAGCTTTTTTTTTTTTTTTTCTTGCTTGAGCAAAGTGTTTAATCAGTGGCATAACCATAATTTTGACCTCACTAATTAATAAATTTCACTTGTTCAATTTTAAATAATCCATCTATATTAATTCTTTCTTATCATAGCTGGAATACGTTTAATAGTTAAAGTACTCATTTGTGTTCCATATAAACTGAGTCTGACCAATCTGATAGAGTTCCATCTTTTTTTGGAAGTCCACTCATTGCCATCGAAAACAGTGGTATTGCATCGATATGAATCAGGGTAGTGCTCCATTAGGTGGTCTATGTAAGGAATTTCTATGAGCGCTGTGTTTTATGGGAGGGAGGGAAAATGAAGGGAATGAAAGAGAAAATTTTAAAAACCTTTGTATTCTCCTATTTGGTTAACCTAGCAGGTGAGAAGAAAAAGAATTTGGGGAAGAGAATTTCTAGATGATTTTCCTTAAAGAATCTCCCTTGAATGCTGTAGAGGACTCTGTTGGTTAACATAATGTTGGGATGTTTATAAAATGTAATTGCAAAATGTGTACCTTAAACGTTGCCAAACAGCTACTAGTCTTATATTTGAACATGCATGCGATAGTCATGATTCTATTTGTTTGGTCAAACAGAATGGTGTTTGTCTAATGTCGAGCATGGGTTTATTGGTTTCTGAAGAATCACACGGCTTGGACCAGTGGACACTGATTGTTATAACCATATCATTTCATTAACTATTCACCGGGGTGTACCCTGCAAGTTCAGTTAAAGTTTAGGCGCAATAAATATTTCTGAAGGTTCAAAAACTGATTTTTTTTATCTTTTATTTTTATTTTCTCCCCTCTTCTCTTCAAAACAACTAATAATACTTGTAAATTTTGTAACTTAGTTTCTTCCCTTCCTTCCTTTGATGTTTTTTCTTCTCTGTTTTTTTTCCCCTGCCAAATGCAGCATAAAATGCTTCAATTGCAATCATTATGCAGTGTGTTTCAGCATAACCCTTGCATTCTTGCCCAATCCAAGCATAAGCTTCTACTTCTTTCTGCTGTATGACTTCATTTTTTTTCCTCTCAAGTTATTGGACAATAAAACATAAATTGAATGGTAATTTGCTCAATTTTATTTTATTGTCATATTCAATTTTATTGAATCTGATGTCTTATTGACTTGAGTTCCTGAATTCCTTTTGAACTTCTCTCAACTCTCCATACCCTTGATTCTTTCAACATAAGCTGTTATACAAGACAAATATCAAGTTCCATATATAGATTGATATAGAATGAAACTTTGTTCATATTCTAATTAGCATTTGGCAACATGTTGTCTGTCACACAGCTCAGTTTAAGTGATCTCAATTTGGTATATGCTTGCACAAAAGACAAAACAATGATGATAGATGTGCAAGCTCGCAAGATATCAGAAAGGGATCTGGAAGCTGCTTTAAGGCTGGCTCATCCTGAGGTGTGTCATTAACATCATAACAACTTTCAGGCATAGAGTATTGGTAGCCAATTATGTTAAGATGTCTGATTCTGAATAACCAGGCAATTAAATATCTAGAGCCTCAAATCAGGCTGGCAGCCAGAGCTGGTAAGCAGAAGAAGGAATATAAATTGTCAATGGTGTCAGAGACAACACTGGAAAAAATCAGGAACTTGGCTGAAGCACCTATTGAAGCTGTCTTTACTGATCCTACATATGGCAAGGTATGCTCTGTTTTTTTCTTTTTTGGCAGAAAGTGTTTTATACATTATTGATATACATGTGTACAACTGTGTATTGAGAGATATCTTTGTTTGGTTGCTCATCTTACCTAGCTAATATTGAAGCAAGAAAAAATTGATATTCTTTCAAGTCAATTTTTTTTTTTTTTAAGTAATGGTTATCCTACTTGACATTCAGTTTGCTCGAGGAGAGGCCCTAGATAAGATTACCCAAGATGTAAAAAGGACACTTGTAGAAGAATGTGATGAAGAGAGCTTACAAGTCTTATCAAAGACAGTCGACACAGTACGAAAAGAGGTAATGCATAGAGCTCTGTAGTCAATTGTTGAAGTTAGCTTTATTCTGTGAGTTTGTTATTAAAAGTTTGCAGAAAGTCTGCTGTATGTTTAAAACTTATTCTTGATAAGTAGTGCATTATCATCTCTTGCCCCTATATTGTCATTGAGTTACTTATATGCCCTCACCCTGATTTTATAGCTTAATTTTCTTCTGGGAAAAAGATGCCATTTTGTATGTTTATGTTTCACACTGGTGTATAGATATTTGTCTATATTTTTCACACAGATCCAGTATGTCTTTTGATATTTTATTGCAGCATAAATAATTCTGGTGTATATATGTCTTGCAAGTTGTTTATTTTTCAATAGCCCAATAATGGTGAGTTTATTAATTTATTAAAAAACAATGCCAGGTTGTTCGTAGAAGGATTATTGCTGAAGGAATTAGAGTTGATGGGAGACATCTTGACGAAGTTAGGCCTTTATTTTGTGAAGCTGGTAATCTTCCTCAATTGCATGGGTCAGCACTTTTTTCACGTGGAGATACTCAGGTCAGTGTGTTCACACTTGATAGCATCCTTGATTGATGTACTTTGGTATTGAGGCAAAATCTGTCCTAATTTATGTGTTCTAGTTCCAACAGCAGTCATATGCTGATGTGGTGTAACAGGTTCTGTGCACTGTGACCCTTGGAGCACCTGGGGAGGCTCAAAACTTGGCTTCCCTTGTTGGCCCGTCAAGCAAGCGATTTATGCTTCATTACAGTTTTCCACCATTCTGTATTAATGAAGTGGGCAAAAGAACTGGCCTGAATAGGCGAGAAGTTGGCCATGGTAAAGCAATTGAATTCTCCTCCTGTCTAGATTAGTCTGTTGACTTGATTTGTTGAATTACTTACCAAAAATAATGACCTGATCTGTTGAATCTACCTTCTTACTTCGCTCCTTATTCCCTATGTGTTTGATTCTTAAACTTGGTGTTGTATGTAGAATTATTGATTATTATTTATATCACAATTTTCACAATTTATGCAGTGAGGAACAAAAATGCAGGATATAAAATGAACTGAACTTGGTTTTTATATGGTTTCTATGTAGATTCTATTTATATTTGAAGCTGTTCATGACACAAGTTTGCTTTGAAGAAACACAAAGATTGACACCCTGGGTGTGTTGAGTCTCCCTATAAATAACTTCAGTTTTTCTCCGGATCTATTTTGAACATTGGGAATCCATTTTGGTGATGTTATCTGAAATGCAAGCATGAAACTTCAACTACTCTGATTTTCCTACTCATATGATCAGAGCTATAATGTAGACATTGAACTGTTGGTATTGGCACTTTGACATTGCGAAAAACATGTATTCTGACCGATCCTACTTGTTACTGTATTATCATAAAATGATAAATCTTGTTCTACTTAAAAAATTATTAAAATGATAATCTTGTGTGGGAAATGCTGTTCAGTCTAAATAATATGTGTGTAGAATATACAAGGTATTCACTAATTCCAAGAATATCCAAAATTGCTTTCACTGATTAGGTTAATCATTGCTTGTAGGCACTCTAGCTGAGAAGGCTCTACTTGCCGTCTTACCTCCTGAAGATGATTTACAGTACACAATTCGTGTTAATTCAGAAGTTATGGCCTCTGATGGTTCGACATCAATGGCAACTGTCTGTGGAGGTAGTATAATCCACTCCAGTTCCTTTGATCCGGCATCTCACTTGTTCGAACCGTGCACTTGATTCCTCATACTGCTGTGGAACTTCTTTCAATTGTTTGCATTTTATCCTTATTCTGTATTTCATTTGCTATTTCCTGTCATTTACATTTGTGATTAAAGTTGTTTCTCTTGGGTGATAAGTTTGCATGGTTTCTTCAATATTTGTTACTGACTGTTTGGACACTTGAAGGCTGTAAAGTAATTCAAGCAGAACCATATTCCTTTGTCTTGCTTGAAAATTCATATATGATCTAAAAACTGGTTATTTGATAGGCTGATAGCTGTATTTCATATTAAAGTGCATATGGTCTACCCTGTAATTGCTATATTTCATTCAACATGCTGTTTTGTTTTATGTTGTCTTTCTTTCTTTTTATTAACTGTAGGAAGCATGGCTTTGATGGATGCCGGAATTCCCTTAAGAGAACATGTAGCAGGTGTATCAATAGGCCTTGTGAGTGATGTTGACCCATCAACTGGCACAATCAGAGATTATCGCATACTGACTGATATTTTGGTAAGGATTTGCTCATACTATAGATTTGCTTTTTTGTTTTTGACTTTCCATGAGATGAAAATTGAAAAGATTTTGGAAAATTTGTGTAAAGAAAAAGTAACATTGGAAGTCTTTGGAATCCTCTAGAATCCATGACCTTTTTTTTGGGTACATATTATAACTTTTTTAGTCTATTTACAGGAAAAAAACTTTTTTAGTCTACTCTTTTGTCATTCTATAAAAGAGGGAAAAATAAACTCATATAGGTTGCTCCTTGCTTGCAAAGTAATTTATTGACTTCTGTGGTGGAACATTTTGCAGCATTAACTGGTGATAAGTTTGTGTAATCTGTTACTCGTGCATCTAAAATTCTTACAAGTTATATTCATGTCTGTTTTTCTCTCTAGGGCCTGGAAGATCATCTCGGAGACATGGACTTCAAAGTTGCAGGGACACGGAATGGAATAACAGCAATTCAATTGGATATAAAGCCTGCTGGAATTCCTCTAGATATTATTTGTGAGTGCTTGGAACCTGCACTTAAAGCTCGGCTTCAAATCCTTGATCACATGGAGCGAGAGCTAAATGCATCACGTACCCAAGATGAAAGGAATTCTCCTCGAATAGGTTGCTTTTTCACTGCTATTGAGCAGTCTTTTGGAAGGCCAGTTATGAAACTTCTGGATTTTGAATACTGCATATGTTATTTTGGGTAAAACTTGTGATCTGTGGTGCAGTTACATTAAAGTATAGCAACGATGCTCTTCGGCGCTTAATTGGCCCGCTTGGTGCCCTTAAGAGAAAAATTGAAGAGGAAACAGGTTTGACATAATCTTGTATCTTTTCCATTACTACTGAATTGGATATCCAGTATTCCTTCATTGCATGTAACCTTTGTATGGTATGAGAGTGTTTTGATGCATTGTAACTGCTCAAAATCATTAAGACATTGTTTTACTCACATTTTTCTTTATGTACTGTAGTTGTATAAATCACGGCCCACTATGGTAATTATAATAAGCAAAAGTTACTATTTGGACCAAACAATTAAACTAAAGGACGGGTCTGCCTCCAGAGATAGTTCCAGTGAAAACGGTTCACTGGAAAACCTCTTCATGCTGCCCTAGCGTTGTCCTTTATTGGCAAGCAAAGACTACAGTCTTTGCCATTGTGTACTGGTGCATGGAGTCTCTATCCAACTTTTGATTAGTCCCTTCTTGTTAACTTGAGTAGATCTACTGATTGGGTAGTGTGTTTGAGCTGCTCCAAGCACTTGGTTGTTACATAGCATCTCGCATTTTCTGATCACTTGGCAGTTAATCATCATTGTGGTTTTATGTGCATGTATATGGTTATTTGCTTAATAACCTGTACTAATTTCTGCAATCCAGGTGCACAGATATCTGTGAGTGATGGGGCACTCACTGTATTTGCTAAGAACCCTCCTGACCTGGAAAAAGTATTAGACAAGGTACATTCTGCACCTTGATATGTGTCTATTAAAGTAGTTGGATTGAGATTTGTTATTTTCATGGTTGTATTTCATTCTAAACCACATAAATTATGAGAAACTAAGTATTTCTATTCAACTTACAACTTTTAAACCGTAAAAGACCCTATTTTCCTTATGAAGAAATAAGCCAACCAGCCAACTAAAAAATATAGTGTTTGCACCATTGTTGTTAAAATCTCGATTTTACACGTACGATTTTACGATTCGAAGACTCCCAAACGATTCAAATCCTATGTAAAATCCAATTTGGGATAAAATCCTATAAAATCTCGATTTTGCATGTACGATTTTACGCTTCAGAGATCTCCAAACGATTTTACGATTCAAAGACCTCCATTGATTTAAGTTGTAATTTAGAGGATGCTTACAACGTCTCAATGTCACATAACAGCATCTGACATTGGAACTTATGCAATGAATTGTTATATTTTGCCTCTAAATTGGAACTTGATTTAACATTGATTACATAACTTCCAATGTCACATAGCATCTAACATTAATTGCATAAGTTCCAATTTACTTGATTTAAATTATAATTTTTACTTGATTTAACATTGATTGCATAAGTAAATCAAGACAAACAAGTAATTAATTAATGGACCACCCAACCCCAAATCGGGATATTACTTGATTTAATTAATGTTAAATAAAAAAAAAATTGCAATCTAAATCTAATGGAAGACGTTGGAAGCATCCTCTAAAGAATTTTAAGTTATATTTTATTTTTAAATTACCTATATTTTGCCTCTAAATTGCCTATACCAACCTGCTAGTTTTTGAGCTATATTTTGGAAGTATCATCTTTTGAATTATAATAAGGAATAATCAGGTTATTAAATGATATTAATTCATTTTCTACAAAATTATATTATTATAAACATATATTTACAAAAATTAAAGGGTATTTTTAATTATCTCTAAAATTTTACGATTTTATGATTTGATTTTATGGACCCTTTGTCGATCTCACTTAAAATCCTGATTTTAACAACCTTGGTTTGCACTATATCTGATTTGGAAAGGAGATATTGTAAAATCAGGTAACTTAATTATCTTGACTTTTCAAACAGGCACTGTTATAAGACATCCTAGATTGGATTCGTGGATAAAATGTGGTAGTGGGAGTATTCCAGTCAACCTGAACTCTGAGTGATTGTCTGCATATTTGGTAGTGAGTTGGGGGATTGGACCATGGGTAGAATTGCTTCTCCATATGGGGTTACTGTATGGAGAGCAGTTTAAGATGGGTGATGGTATCATTGACGGTGGCTTGTCTTGTCTTGTCATAATTGGTTCTGATTTCACCTTGATGGAATACTTTCTTAGTTGTCCTTCAGCCGTCATCACTTGTTATCTAGCCTAATCTTTGGAGGCTAGTTTTGTTTTTTCTCTTGTATTTTATTATTCATGTCATTGCTTTGGCTCATTTCTTTATAGTTTTTTAGGCCAAAAAAGTGAAATGTAGTATTATTTGTACCACATCCAGGAGTCAGCTTTGTGGGACCACTTAGTCCACTCTAGAGAGCTCAGTGTATTGGGTTAGGCTCAAAATGATAACTTCTAGGATTGCTGAATGTCTTGTAGCAGCTGTTTGAAACAAGCCAAGGAAACCACACCATACTGATTGAGATATTCACACTGGATGCTCTCACAAGCTGATAGTGGTTAACGATGATTCCACTGTTTGCATTGCATATTTAATTTGTATTTGCCTAAACTTCATGTACTATTTAGCATTCTTAATGGCATTTTTGGTATCTAAGAATAGACAAATGAATTTTTAATAATGGAAAATTCTCAGGTTGATTTTATAATTGGCCGTGAGATTGAAGTTGGGGGGATTTATAAAGGCACTGTAACAACAATTAAAGAATATGGAGCGTTTGTGGAATTTAATGGTGGTCAACAAGGCCTCCTGCACATTTCTGAATTGTCACATGAACTGGTACGTAAATTGTTGTGGTGCTTAAGTAGAAATCTCTACTTTTCCTCTGTTTCAATGAACAAATTGCTAATGACTGTCATCTTGGTTATGCATGTGGCATTCAAGATATTTTTCCTTGTCGGTTATGTTATTACAGTATATGTGGATGGTTGAAGACAATTATTTGAATTTTTTGTTCTTTTTTTAAAATCTTGTATTGTGTGCTCAGCATGCTAAAGTCAATCTCCGTGATTGAAGTTTAACATTTATGTTTACTGGAAGATATACAGTGTTGTGGAATGAAGAAATTTATTCTTTACCATTCTTGGCTAGAAACAATACTTGGTAAGTAACTAGACTGTCTATTTTTACATAGGCATAAGATCAATAATTGAAACTTCTTTTGAGCTAAAAAATGATGTATAATTGACAGTACTAATGGTCCATCCCTTGCGGAGATTGTAGTGATGAATAGCTACAATATGTAGCTTATTGGTTGGAAAAAAAAAGGAAAAAAGAAATATGTGCAAAACCTTAATGGAGTAGAAAAGATCAAGAAATTGAATTATATATTAAAGTTTTGATGCTGAAGCTGGATGGCCAGGGAAACAAGAAAGGTTTAAATTGTGTAAAATTAAATGTTACAGATTTACTGAACTAGTTAAAAGGGTTGATGTTGCCATGGTTGAAGGTGCTGCAAAATCAGAAACTACAATTGATACTCCAAGAGCGTAAAAGATATGCCCATAAATTAATGGCAAAAATTGTTCCCTTGCAGAGTGAACTGATTATAGAATAATGTCTAATAACTTGTAATAGTTATTTTTAGTATGGTTGAGTGCAAGTTCTTAATATCCTTTTCATTTCTTTTTGAGATGAATTCTATTACTAAAATTTCACCAAACTATTCCTAATTTTTATTTTTTGTCTTGGGTTTTTAAAGAAGTTACCTGCTAATTTGATTCTTAGAAGATCTTATATATTACAATGAAGCTGTGGCCCTGTTGCACTTGGAGTGTCGCAATTATTTTCTAAGGGTGTGTTTGATTGGGGGGTGGAAAGTGGGGCGAAATTCCAATTCTCACCCCCACCCCTATGAATTCCAATTCCTTGATTTTAAGGAAAATCTTCACTCTTTGAACTAAGATGGAATTTGAATTCCATAGGAAAAAAAAACTGTTTGATGGAATTTTCCTAGAATATGGATGGAAAATGAATTCCACACCCATTTTCCACCCCTATCAAACACACCCTAACTGTTTTTCAGCAATTTACATTTCTCAATGTTACTTCTTATGCATGCCCATTGAAGGATTGTATCCAGTATTCCAGCTGTTTTTTGATATCTTTTCCTAAAACTTCTTTCTTGTTTTATAATCAGGTTACCCGAGTATCTGATGTGGTATCCATTGGCCAGCAACTATCCTTGAAATGCATAGGGCAGGATATTCGTGGCAACATCAAATTATCTCTTAAGGAAACTTTACCCCGATCCCGTTCTGAAACAAATATTGTGCTTGAAGGAGCTTCCACACATACAAAACAAGTGCCTGATGGTTGGCCAGCAGTTGGGGATGTGCTTACTGGGCAAGTGACGCAGCCATCTGCTGTGGCAGATTTGCAAGTGAGTACATATGAAAATAGTGGGGTAGCCTCTTCTGGCTCATCACCATCTATTCTGATTCGGAGTGCTACAGAGTGTGATGAGGAGGAAAAATCTGCTAACTTGAATCAGAATCCTAAACGTAAGATCTCTTAAGTCCTCTGTTAAGAAGTAGAATATTGTGGCATCTTTAAGTTACGGGCTTCATTCACCATTCTCTGTTTCTGGTCTGCTGCCAGCCACCAAAGTGAAGATGTCAAAACTATCTTCGCTGAAGTTAGAGAGAGAATCCAACTTGAAGTTTGTGATTGAGGATGATCAGAATGATAAAGAAGCTTTGATTGACACTCCGATAAGTGCAAAAAATCTAACGCTTGGGACTAAGATAACAGCTAAGGTTCATCAAATTCGTGCACGAGGTTTAGTCCTTCACTTGGGCAGTGGACTTTATGGGATGTACCGGTTTGAGGTATGAAGTAGCTTCTCCTTTAAATTTTTAGCATTCTGTTTGGTTCTTATGTTAGGGTTCATTATCACTGATATAGCAGTAGTTTGGGTAGAATACTGTCCATGAGAGGTTGTTAAGAGGGGTGATTGTTTTGGGTCTCTACCTATACGTATCCTTACCCAGCTAGGAGATCTAAAATCTGCACAACTTCCCAAATGATACCCAGGAACTTGATTTTATTTTAAATCTGATGCCATGGGTCATGTTCCCTAGTCCTAAAAGAACATTTATATGACCTGTACCATGAGTGGCAGATTCGCACTAGCTTTTGGGATGCATAGTCTTAGGTGGAGAAAACTTGTTGATTCTTATACATCATCTAGATTTCTCTCTTCTTCAAGGAGGTTGAAACCATCTTAAATTCCTAATCCTGCCTTGCAGACTGGTGGAAGGAGTGATTTTGAGGTAGGCGATGAGTTGCTAGTGAAATGTTCGAGTTTTTCTAGCAAGGGAATCCCTATAATGACTATGGTAGAAGATGAATAATCCCGCATCAGCGTATCCTTCCTGAGCCTGAAGACACGTGCCTGTCGATGCAGGAGAATATCGCGTGCCATAATCGCTGCGCCGCCAGAAACTTTGGCATAACTTAAAAACGGTGACCTTTGTAGGCAGTGCAGGTTGAGTCTAAGCAAAGCAAAGCTTCTGGGACGACCTGGCTAGAAAGGCAATAGTTGTCATCAATCAGAATGGCTGAAATCTTACTTCCAATACATGTTCTAATAGAGTTGAACTTTGCCGGAGTAAACTGCCGTGATTTCGCTCATACACGAGAACACTTGAAATTTTGATAAAATCCATGAAGCTTCATTGCACATCTTTCGTTTTGATATTCAAATTCGAGTGCCAGGTTTCATTTTTTTTTTTTTTGTTGGGCCAAAGGATGAATAAATTAAATGTATTTTGTGTTTCAATGCCTGATGTTATGGGTGATGCTTTCTTGTGGCTTTTAAGACTATAAAGCGTTGGAGAGAGCTTCGTCATTAACATTTTGTCTTCGGTAAGTTCGTTAATATATGTGAATGTATACATTCTACTTGAGGTCTGTTTGGTTCGGCAGTGAGAACTAGAAAAGTGTATTTTATTTTATTTTTTTAGTTTTTTCTCTTGGGATGTGTTTGATTAAAAATTAGATAGCAAAATTTATATTTTTTTTCTCTTTATTTTCACGTGGGTTTTTTGTGTGATTATTTGAATTTTTTTATTATTTTAATTATATTTTAAATTTAAATTTAATTTTTTTGGTAATCTATTTTTTTTTATTTTTTCAATAATATTCTTGAATTTTTATTTTTAAATTAATTTAATTTATTTATTTTGACATGAACAAAGATAGAAGTATATTTTATTATATTATTTTATTTTTTTACACAAAAATATAAGAATTAAATTGACTTAAAAAATTTAAGTTTAAAAGTATAATTAAAATAATAAAAAGTTAATATTTTTTATAAGAAAAAAATTAAAGTATAGAGATTAAATTAATTTAAAAATTAAGTTTAGAAGGGTAATTGAAATAATAAAAAATTTAAATAATTATGTTTAATACAAGTAAAAGAGAATATATATGTGGCCAAAATTAGATAGGTGTTTTTATTAGGGTTGGATCATGTAACTATTTTTTTCAGGATTTGTTGGGGTAAATCACACTAAAGGTCACAAAATTTTGGTGTTCTTTTTAATTTGATCACTAAATTTCAATTCCTTGTAAAGTGATAACAAAATTTTAAAATATTTTGTAATGTAATAAATAAAGTGATTTTTTGATGATTCTTAGTCGAAATTGTTGACGTGGCAATGATGTGGCGCTGACGTGGCGATGATGTGACCATTGCCACATCAGTAATTTTGATAAAAAATTATTAAAAAATTACTTTAGTGATCATATTACAAAATATTTTAAAGGTTTGTGATCACTTTGCAAAGAATTAAAATTTAGTGATCAAATTATAAAAGACACTAAAATTTTGTGACCTTTAGTGTGATTTACCCGGATTTGTTCATATAATAATATCGATAAAACTATTTTTTTCAATTAAAAAAAGAAATTTACAACAATTACAGATGGATTGTTAACAGTGGCTGTTAAATTGAAAGTCAAAGCATAACTGGAAGCAATAATAATAATACTAGTATATATATATATATATATTAATTAGTTGTGACTTGTCAATTTTTCCTTTAAACAACTCACTAAAACGGTCATTATTGGCACCCAAACGCATTGAACTAGCTGTCACTCGCTAACAATAACAATAACCCCCACAGAATTGTTCATACTGATCATATATCCTTAAAATCATAATAATACTAATTGAGGAGTAATAATGTGGATTAAACCATTCTCCTTCTCGAGCTCCAACCGATCAGAACCTCATCTGCCATCGATCTCTCGCAGAAGCAAGCACTGGCACCAATTAACAGGAAGAAAGACATGAACAACAATTAAGAAGAAGGGTCATCTCTTTCTTGCTTAATTCTTGTCTTGATTGACTCTTTTCTCTCTTAATTAATCACCTCCGTCTATATATATATATATATATATATCCATTTGGCGCGCATGGGCATGGCTACTGCCCTTCTCCCGATCGTCGTCCTCCTCCTCGTCGCAGCTTCATCGATCCATCCAACAATGGCGGCAGATCACGCGAAACAACTTGCAAGAAAATGCGGGGATGTTCGGGTGCAGGACGAGAGCAAATACATCAAGAGCTACGCGAGGATCTTGCAAACCATGCAAAAAGGCATGGATACTAAGGGGTTCGCGACGGGTGAAGATGGTCAGCACCCTAACAGGCTTTACGTTCTGTCCCAGTGCTGGGACGGTCTGTCTAAAGATAATTGCAGCGCATGTTTCTCGTATATTAGTTCCAAATTGTTCAGTTGCTTCCCCTCCACCAGCGGCCGCCTTTTCATCGACGGTTGCTTCATGAGATTCGACAATTACAGCTTCTTTCAAGAAAGCACTTCAGATTCCTTCAAGATAAGGGTAAATTGATTCTTGGCATCAGTAGATAACTTCTGTTACCTGATCGCTGTTCTTGAACCCTAGTTTTTGGAAACGTTTGTTTGAACCATAAATAGAACCTAGAATCAATCATTGTAAGATTATATAGCGCAGTAATTAACTGATAGTTAAACCTCGTAAGAGTTCTACATTTTTCGATCGCCTAACAAGTTCTTGTGCGAACGCTCTCAATGGCAACAGAACTGCAGCAGTGTCATCGGTCGATCCGAACAATACACTCGTTCAACGAACCAGTTGATAAATAATTTGGTAGAGATTGCGCCAAAGAACAAAGGGCATGCAGATGAAGAGGTGGCGTTAGATACTTCATCAGTCTATGGCATCGCTAGTTGCTGGAAGACTTTGAACAGGGAGCAATGCACTGAATGCCTGATGGAAGCCGGCGCCGCCGTCTCGAAATGCCTGCCGGCGGCGCACGGCCGTGCATTCTACACCGGCTGCTTTCTGCGTTACTCAAGTTCTCCCGTCTCCTACAAGTATCGCTCACTCCCAAAGCGAGGTTGGTTCCACCGATTTAATCACCCTCCAACTGTTCGATCAATTCACCAGCCATCCACACAAATTGTTCAAATATCTCGATGCTAAAACTACTAATCTGTGACAGATACGGTTGTTCTATACTTTGCTTATACTCTTGGAGGATTTGGGGTCTGCATATTCGCAGTTCTGATTGGAATATCTGCGGGTAAACGCTTATACAAGAGACAGCGAAATGCCAAGGACGAAACACATCATCAGGGTACGCATGGCTTCGCTCGTGTATGAATTGTTTTCCTATGATCTACTGCCAGCCCATTCCCAGGCAGTTGATATGGTTTTTGTGTTTGATCTTTTAAAGGCTTGGCGACGCAATCGCTGGCAATGATTAGCTTGAGATTCAAGTTCTCAACTCTACAGAAAGCAACCGATGATTTCAGTGAAGCTCGCAAGATCGGTCAAGGTGGATACGGTGAAGTGTTCAAGGTGAAAGGAAAAGCACTGGGTTTGCTGGTTGTGCGATTTCATGGCTTTAGGGTTACTACTATTCAAATGTATTTGACCTCAATGCTTTGTGATCGAGACAGGGATCATTGCCAGGCGGCAGAGAAATCGCCGTGAAGCGGCTGTTCGGAACCGGAAAATATCAAACTGAATTGGTTTGCAATGAAGTGGACATCATTTGTCAAGCCCAGCACAGGAACCTTGTTCGTTTGCTGGGTTGTTGTTTCACTACCGAGAGCCTCCTTGTCTATGAATTCCTCGCGAATGGAAGCCTTGATCACACCCTATTTGGTAAAGTTTTAGCTTTCTTGGATTGATGCTAAGTCACGTATTCATCGTTGCCTTGCTCTGAGACTGACTTGAATCGCTTTGTGTACGTTTAATGGAAGGAAGATCCGGAGAAGAAGAAAGAATTAGACTGGAAAAAGAGGCTCGGAATCATCAAAGGAATAGCCGAAGGTTTAGAGTTTCTTCACAAAGATGCTCAAGTTCAGATCGTTCATAGAGACATCAAAGCAAGCAACATCTTGTTGGACACAAAATATAGACCCAAAATCGCGGATTTTGGTCTGGCAACCTTTCAGTCAAAAGACCAAATCTTCAGCAACACACCCATAGCAGGCACATTGTAAGTTTTGAATTTCTCCATAGCCAATGTCAGTATGCAAAATTATCAACACAAACAATTCAAAATTAAACTTTTCTTCGAGTACACAAACTGTATACTGATGGGTTTTTGTGCTAATTCTTCTTTTAAATTCAGAGGTTACATGGCTCCTGAATACCTTTCCCATGGAAGGTTAACTGAAAAAGTAGATGTTTATAGCTATGGAGTTCTCGTCCTTGAAATAGTCAGCGGTGTCCAGAACAACAAATATGATTCTGAGAATACCCTCGGCACACTTGTTGCCACCTGTAAATCTCTCTCTCTCTCTCTAATAAACAAATGATCATTATTAATTTTGTGGGTTTTTTTTTAATGAATGGTTACAAGCTTAATCATACTCCTCGTTGTACAGACATGGAAGCTGTTCAAGGCAAACAGAGCAGAAGAAATTATAGACAAAAGCATGGAGATTGAAGATGTTGAAGAAGTTCTGAGAATAGTTCAGATTGGGCTATTGTGTACCCAAGAGTCGACGTTTATGAGGCCTTCCATGAGACAGATAGTTCAAATGCTTAAGCAAAAGGATTCGCATTTGCCTGCTCCATCGAAGCCGCCTTTCACAGATGAATCTCTAACAATATCAGATTTGTTGGGCTCTTCACACCACCATTATATTTCAGTTGATTTGTGTAAATCCTGTGATGTCCTTCATTCCGATCAAAGATGACATTCATGTTTATTTCATTACCTCGATCCTTGCCTCCTTTTTGGCTTAAATTTAAATCTTTTTTTTTTTTTCATTTTATTATGTCAAATTCTTCTAAATTACTTTTGAGGACACTTGAATCCACGTGAATACCAATGAACAGCCCCATATTGAAAAACAATCTATAATATCGTAGATGAGAAACATAATTACATTTGAAAACTAGAAAACAGTTACCTCAGTAAGCATGACAAAATATACAATGACTTTTGGAGAACTTGTTACTACTCTTAAGAGCATTGGCAATGGATTGAACGACATCAGAAAGTGTCAAAAGTGAATTATTAACCCATCTCTAAGGCATTCTGGTAGTGAACATAAATCACTAATGAATGAAAAGCTCCTAATTGCAATATTTTATCCAACCAAGTTATAACACAGTCACAATATTTACTTCTCAGACCATCGTCAAGCATTGCATCATGAAATTCAATGTAAAACCCATATAAATACTCAGACTAATTCAACTCCACATCACAAAGAAATTGAAGACAAATTCTGGAATACCCAAGTCAAGTGCTCTCACTCAGAGACAATGTTTATAAACAAAATTGTGTAAAGAGAAAACTAAAGACGAAAGAAGTGGGTAATATTGACACAAGAATGCTCTAAAAAAGGCAGACTGATTTATCATCAATCTTCATCCTCGCCCTCGTTCTCAGCAATGTTGAAGTACCTAAGTTCATAGACGTTTCGATCATTGTTTGAAGCTATGACCCGGAGCCAATCTCGTACATTATGTTTCTTCAGGTATTTTTTAGTCAAGTACTTCAGATACCTGAATATAAGCTATTATCAGAATATTCCAGACTCAAGTACTCGCACCAACAACTATTCATCTTTCTTTTCGAATAGTTGTGGGGATAAACAGCTTGTATATAACTTATTAGTCAAAAAAACCTTGAGAACAAGGTGTCACTTGCCTGAACAAAATCGGCAAACCAATCTATACATCCAGGGTTGGTTGCACCAAATAACAATAACCAATCAATAACAATAATGACTGAAGAAACTTGTATAAAATGCCAAAATTAGCTTTTCCCTTTGCATTTGATAAGTGATTGTTTGGTCATTATTTTTCCATTCCCTTGGGAAAAGAAGCATCATAGAAATGAACACAAGTCAAATATTGAGAGTGATGCACAACCATGAACCTGATTGGCACTCACCAATAGGATAGGGCAGAGATATGGGAAAGACACACTGATAAATTGAGATCAATTCACAAAAGCTTGAAAGAAAAATAAGAAAAGGACTTATCTCTTCATCTTTTACATAAAAAGACATAATAACTGGAGAATCATTTTCATGTATTTTATAAGTCAAAAAAATGAATAAAAACCCATAACATGATGTGTTTACGCTGATACATTCTCATACAAATTAAAAAATGTCACAAAAAGATAACTTCAATTGTCCTTGAACATAACATCTCATTTCCCTTTTTTTCTGTCTTTGGCAGGGGCTATGGGGCTTAAAAAGAGATTTTGCTATTAATGAACTGATCACAAGGAGACAACTAAAATATATCTAGCCTAGCATTTCAAAGCAAGCATTATCCCCACATTGGGCACCATAACAGATGAACGGGTTAAAGTTGTCCACATCCAAAACATCTTTACAAGTTAGATGGTCAAGTCAGCATCTTGCAGTAAGGTTCACGAATTCACACAACAATACACAACCAAGCTTTCACTACTAAATCGCTCTTGCAAGCCAGCACAAGTGCATGCAAAATGTTGCCTTTGAAATGCACAATTATTTGAACCACAATACATTCAACCGTAGATGGGCAGTGTTCCTTTTCAATTCTTCATGTCAAGTCAGCATCTTGCAGTAAGGTTCATGAATTCACACAACAATACACAACCAAGCTTTCACTACTAAACCGCTCTTGCAAGCCAGCACAAGTGTATGCAAAATGTTGCCTTTGAAATGCACAATTATTTGAACCACAATACATTCAACCGTAGATGGGCAGTGTTCCTTTTCAATTCTTCATTTCAACTTGTGCATTACCTCTTCCAAGCCCCTTCTCTATAATGTGAAATTTAATGCAGTAGTAAAATAGAAAAGGCAGTTATTAAAAAATAGTGGCGTAAAGATTTTCTTTTTTGAGTATGCATTTCAGCATTACGTTAGCCCTCAACTTTATGAAAAATAAACAGTCAGTGATTGGAATGAGCAAGGATAATTCTTATTTAAGAAAGTGACCAAGCAGGAAACTTCATTTGTTCAACCGGTCGCTTGAACAAAATTATTTTTTGATGGGGAACCTATAGCAAAGATGTTTTTCTTTATACAACCCATTCACGTGTATGGGTAACAAAAATAACTTAGCTTGAAATTGAAGGATAAGGGGAATAAAACAAGGTAAGTAATATTTTCAAAAGAGAGGAAAGAAAAAAATGATTTGAGAGCAGAATAAATTGTTTCCTCTCCCAAGCTAGGAAGGATATAAAGTTACTTAAAATGTCTTTTTCCTTTCCCTTTTTACATCGGAAAACGCAGGTGCCGCTGATTAACAGCTTCGAACAAACACATCACAAAGAGGTCAAATGCGAGAGGCCCTAGTGTCGACAACTTGTTGTATAAATGAAGGCAGCGCAGTGTGATGCTTTGATAATTTTGAACAAGAACTAGAGAAACAAGGCCAATTATTGCACAATTTCACAACTTTATAAAACAAACCAACTCGTCAAACCCTAGACGCACGAATCCAACAAAGAACATATACGTACGTGATAACTGAGAAATGAGAATATGAGAAGAGAGAAGATGGATAACTACCGCTTGGAGAAATTAGAGTCGGAGGTGACGGTGATTTTGCTCTTGTCACGAGTAACCGTGACGGAATTGCCGAGAGCGCCGGCTTTGCCGCCGACCTTGATCCGCTCCTGAAGGAACTTCTCGAGAGAGGCAATGTCCATGATCTTGTCCTCCACTGGCTTCGAGCAGTCGAAGGTGAAGGTCGCCCCCTTCTTCTTCCCCTTGGCGCCGGCGCCCGCTGCCGCGCTCCCGCCTCGACTCATCTTTCAATGGGAAGCTTGTTTGAGCTGGCCTGGAGAGACTATGGTTAAAACTATACATAGCATGCATGGCATTCGTATTTAGTTTTGTTGGGCTCTCTAACTTGGGCCTGTACCCTAGCGGGATGGTGGGCTAAGCCTGCAACTAATAGAAAGTCATTTATATACTGCATCACTTTTATCTTTTAATTTTCTAATTATGAAATAGTGAAATTAGATAAATTTTGGATAGCCATTATCATCCATATTTAAGATGGAAATAAATAAATTAAAAAAAAAAATCACATATATAAATAACACCCTAAATTGAGATAAAAAAAAAAAATCACTAAATTGAGATTAAATTTAATAAAACTTAATTTGACTCCAGTCTGTCTATTGCAACCCTACTTAGTGGGGTTCTAAGGAGATTTTAATTCTTAAATTTAAACGTAATACTCAAAATGATTGCACATTATAAAATCGATAGCACCCTACCCTACCCTACCATGCACTTATTTTTTTTACCTGAGTCCTTTCAACATCTAGTCTTTGGCCCTTTTTTGGTTAAAAAAAACATTAAAAAAAATCTCCTTTTAACTTGTCGTGTCTGCAAATTCATGGCCCAAGTTGGCCTAAATTTAAAATTCATTTTATTATTCATATAATAATCTCAAACTTTATGAAATTTGAGGTTAGAAGTTTCGGTGTCTTTGAATGTTAAATTATTTGTTTATTTGACTAAGTTATAACCTAATTACCAACTATCTATCCATCCTTTTAGACTAGCTAGGTGTCGAATAAACGATAAACTTTAGATTAGATCAACTAACCTAGCTAGTCTAGTCTTATATATATATACCCAATCTACCTACTGACTTTAATAATAATACATGTACATATATATATATATATGTTAAATTAACGTTCTGCTGTTTAATAGGTAAAATATTAAGATTTTATATTTTAATTATTAAAAAATATTATTTTTAACTCTTTATCTTAATCATAAGAGTACATGGAATTGTCATATACAAAAAATATATATATAAATATTACGTCATAAAAAAATTATATTCATAAATATATATATATATATATATACAGACGCACGCATTAGAAATATGTGCATGTGTATATAAAATAATTTCAAGCGAATCTTATATTCATTATTGGGTTGGGATTCAGAAAAGGCAACCTTCGAGAAGAAGCCATCCCCAGACTTTGAAAACCAACCACCCTTTATTTAGCTTGCAAAAGTTGACAAATAAGAAGAAACTTTGAAATCCATTTGAACTATACTTGAAAATGAAATATATTGATTTTTTTTTGACAAGTTAGAGGTTTTAGAGGAACGAAAATTAATCACAGATAATATATATATATTAAGATATACATTATTCATAAATTTTTTAATTTTAATGAATTTGAAAATATTAATATAAATATTATTTATAATAATTTTAATTCTAGTAAATTTTGAAATATTATAATAAATATTATCTAGAAAAACCTAATACTAAAGGATTTAGGAAAGCTCCGTGTCTATCTATAAGTAAATAACCTTTCATTTTAAAAAAATGTATGTCTCTTATACTGGTTTCAATACAACATTCAAGTTTTCAGTATTTAATTTAAGCATTAAAGTATTTATGCGGAGATTTTACTGATCGTTCTCTTTTTTGTAGAGTCGATGAAGACGTTTTCAGTCAATATATCTATTATTGTGTTCTACCGACAATAGTACCATTTTATGATAAATTAACAATAAGTTCAAATCTTGTTTCTTATACTTTAAAATTAGAATAGTTTGAAATTAAGAGGTAAGTGAGCCATTTTAGTCTCTCAACACCCTAATTAAGTTGGTCTTCTATTTTAATTGTCGTACAATTATTATATTTCATTAATTTATAGATGTCGAAATATAACATACTAATACTATTTTTAAATTTGAAGATTGCTTGCGAGTTAGATATTTAAAATATTTTTTTTAAAAAAAAAAACTATGTTAAAACCATCCGGGAGACAATTTTCATAATTTTGTTAATCTTTTTCTATGTATAAACATTGGTTTATAGTAATATTTTTTATAAAACTTTTATATACCATCCGAATTTGCACATAGAATTTTCTTTTTTAAATATAAAGCATCTAAATGGAATTCAGATAAATCACCTCATTCACATAAATAAGGCAAAGCTCTACCATGTGGTCAGCAAAGTCCTCCAACATCTACGAAGGACAAGCAACGGGTACATCATATTAAAAGTCACAAAATTTTGGTGTCTTTTATAATTTAATTGTTAAATTTTAATTTTTTACAAAATAATTACAAAATCTTAAAATATTTTGTAATATGGTTACTAAAGTGATTTTTCGACAATTTCTCGTCAAAATTGCTGATGTGGCAATGGCCACATCATTGCCACGTCAGTGCTACATCATCGCACCAGCAATTTCGATTAGGAATCATTAAAAAATCACTTTAGTGACCACATTATAAAATATTTTAAAATTTTATTATTATTTTATAAAGAATTAAAATTTAATGATCAAATAAAAAAGAATGTTAAAATTTTGTAACATTTGATGTGATTTACCCGACAAACAATCTTTCTACAAACCCCATCATATGATATGATGCGCAAATCACTGCATTAATTACACACGGAGTGATGAGCCCAACATGGTACATAAGGGGATCTCTGACTATTATAAAGTATGATATTTATCCATCAACTAAATTTTCGGTATCTTTGCTCCTTCAACGATTTTTTGGTGACCATAAATACTTTTCACATTCTTATAATGTTTGTGTAATTCACGGAAACTAATACCATGGACTTAAGGTGACGAAAAGATGATTGAAGAATAAAATATATTAAAATTTTAGTGGAAAGACTAAATGTCACGTTTTTTTAGTAGTCTAGTGACTGCGACTCCTTGTGTATTAAACCAAATTAATTTTTTTGTCCTTAATTATCTCAGTCTTCTAAATGCTTTCTTTGATGATTTTTCACTGCAATATTTTTCCTTATGATCAATGATTAATATAATTATTATACGAAAATTATCTTATAAAGTTAAGTTAAAATGTGATGTTACTTCTCTAAGATGAAAAGTTATAACCTCATTTTTATTTATTTATTTATTTTGCTAAATAAGACCTCATTTTTTTTGAAAAACTTAGGATGTGATTGATTGAAATTATTTTTCATAAAAAATATCACATCAATAAAAAATTTTCTATGCTCGGATGTTTGATTGCTTAACATTTTATGTGGAATTTTTTTATGGTATAACATATTGAAGTATGTTTTTGTCCATTTTTCGTAGAAAATTGCAACTAAAGGGGAGGTGGAAATTATTTTTCATGGAATTGACAAGTATTTTCCATGGAAATTTTCTCATGACCCATTTTCCATGAAAAATTTTCATGGAAAATATTTTTCAATTCATGAAAACAATTCTCATCTCCTCCTTAGTTGCAATTTTTTATAAAAAAATGGGTTAAAAATATACTTTAATATGTTGTATCATGAAATTTTACACATTTACAATAAAAAATATGTAATTAATTTTACACATTTTTTATGAAAAACAATCAAACACTCTTAATTTTTTCATGAAAAAATATATATGGTATAAGCATTTAAAGTTTCTTTCATAGAATTCATTTTCTAAGAAGGTGTGGTGGTTTTTGTTTTCTAAGCAATATTACCTAGAATTAAATTCTAGATAATGTAATCAAATACACCTTTATAGGTGTGTTGATTGTATTTAGTTGGAAAAGGAAAACATTTTCATCTTCTATCGAAAATAAAAACCACCACCCCATTGGAATCAATTTTCTATAGAAATTATGTCAAAATATGTTTTAAATGGTTATACCATAGAATTGAATTCCATGAAAAATGTTGTGTGTCAAACAACATGAAATTAAATTTCTTGGATATGATATTTTTTATAGAAATTCCATGCTATCAAACACATTGAAATTTTGAAATAAACAATTATTTTTTACTTAAATAAAGAGAAGGCTTCTTGTAATGGTAAAATTGGTAATAATGATGCACGCAAATCTAAGTTAAGAATTCTAAAATAAAAGGATGGATGGTAGAATCAATAAGAGCTATGGTGTCCTAAGTCGAGCGATCGGATCAATAATATGTTGGTGTTAATTTGGTGAGTTATGAATTCGATCATCACATGTGTAAGGGCCAAAGGTTCAACTTGTGATTTATCTCCTCTAATATAATTGAGGGCATGAATATCGAAAACCGCACAAGAATGATCATTCCAAGAAGCGCCATGGCCATCGACTATTAAGAAATTTAGGTTCAGTCCATTAACTAAAATCTTAATATATTTCTTTCTTTAACTATGTTTTTTGATCACCTTAAGTTCTCTCCGCATGCTTGTAACAGCTATGTAATTTAGGTTTTACTGGAGGCTAATGTCAATAGTTTAAGATGATAAAAAAAAAATAGTTAAGGGAGCAAATATATTAAAATTTTAGTTGACGCGTTAAAAATTATTTTTTTTAATAATCCAAAAACTCTACTACGTATTAAGTTCTAAAAATTTAACTAAAAATCTTTTAGGGTAGCAAAGATAATTCACCGTATATGTTTAGGAACTTGAATTACTACAAGGTCGTAAGATCGAATATGTCGATTTTTGATAATCTGCATCTATTCAAAAGATTAGGCGTCGATTTTGACCTAACTCACTTGTTCGTCCACTTAAATCGAAGTGTATTAAGTTGTGAGTTTTAAAAAGTATAAAATCTATAAACCGAGTCAAACACTATGGATGAACTCTTGAATTTCCCACACTAAGAAAATAAATTCAACCTAAAGAAGTGCTTCTCAAAGTCCATCAATAAGACTCAATCATGCAGTAAACAACCCTAAAAACATGCCCAGGCACCTATTTGTACACAGAATTGATTGCCCGTTTTATTTGTTTAAGTCATCGTCAATTGAGAGAAGGGCGAATGAAGGGCAATTGGACCTATCATTCCTCTGTACAGCCGATAAGTTTGAACTTTTGAAAGTTGAAAATAAGAAGCCATGATCTCTCTCTCTCTCTCTCTCTCTCTCTGTGTGTATCATGGCCGAAAGTGCTTTTTCTCCACTGTAACCCATCCTTCTCATCCATCCATAAAACTCTTTAAAAAAGAGTCAATTAATGTTACAAGTCAAATATGATTCAACCAAACAAGCCCTTCGAACCCCCCTCCCCCTGACCCGTCGGCGGATGACTAGAAAACGACATGAGATATATCACTTATTTTGACCTTCTGGATCCTTACTTTCCCTTCCAAACAAAACCCACAATTATTCGCAGCTGGGTATTTTATTTTAATTTAGTGGTGTGAGGTCCATTTCATATATCGTACGAACACACCTCCTAAGAATCGTTTCTTCATTTTAGAAACGTTTTTTATTTCTATTTCAGATATTATTTATGCATATTTTAATTTAATGATACGGGGTCCATTTCATATACTAGATTTAAATTACACTTTTGACCATTGACATAGTAGTTTAATAAGTGATATAGAAAAGATTCGAAATTTTTACCTTCCTAAAAAGTCTAATTAATGGCTCAACGTTAAAGATTCAAAATTTTTATCTCCTTAAAAAGTTTAGTTCATGGCTCGACATTAGTTTGTTGAAGAAACAAAGTTGTGATAAAAGTTTTGCAAAAAATATTGTCAGTGTTACGACTAACATTTGGGATAACTATTCATGTGCTACGCTCGATACTTGTGTCTTCGATTACGACAAGAGAAATAAATCGCACGTTGAGTCTTCGATCTTACGTAAGATGAGAATTAAATCGTAACCTACTAAATTAATACGAATATATTGCTCATTCAACTACTTTACTTGTATCCAACCGTTAAGTTTAACGAATAAAGTGTAGCAAAAGAATGTTAATTAAATTGATGGACAAGCTTAATATCATAGATGAACGCTTGTAATAAGAGAAGGTTAGTTAGGCCGGCCGACAAAGCTTAATATATCATGGATGAAGCATGGGTTGGCCGACTCTTTCTAATGGTTTAAAATTTATCTTAACAAATATGATATTTATTTAAAAATATTATTTCAATATGTATGACTACGATAGTGCCATCACAACAATTAATTACAAACCACTTTAGGGAGTATTTTTTAAATGTCACTAAGGGATCATATTACTTTGTATGAGTTATTATTATTTTTGTGATTGTTATTATTCTTTATAAGCATATTGGGCAAATTTTCGAACATCCCATTGTGTTTTAAAAAAGTGGGTCCAACTCTAAGGTAAGCTTAAGAGAAAGAAACCTAAAAAAAAAAGCACCGGAGATTTTCTTAATAGAGTAATTCCCAAGAGACTCTCTCAGGTATTCTCCACGATACTTTTCTAGGAGTTTTTTCTAGATTCATGGTATGACATAATAAAAATATATTAAATAACTTTTGAGATTTTTACTTAGAGATTCATAATAGACAATTCTAAAAGATTCAAATGCCCTTCTACCTATCAATTTCACTTTTATAAATAGAAAGTAGGTAATCTGTTTGATCGATGTATGATTAAAACTCTAATCGAGTTATATATTTTACTATTCTTGCGTATTTATTCAGTGAGACTAATTTAAGCATCGATAAATTTACGTAGGAAGACACCTTGTGCTCTTAATTATTCTTCTATCTTACGAGATCTCCCAAGACTAAAATTGTATGAATAATATTTTATAGTAATTATAAAATTATTATTGTTACTATAGTGGTTTCCTTTTTCCTTGAAACGCCTCCCTGGCAACAGTCCAAAGTTCAACAGAACAACCAGAGCAATAGACTTCAATACCGGCTGCAATGCAATTGATTTGATGGCACTAGAAAATGCTAAACCAGAGATTATTAACAATAATAATGTATTTAAATGCCTTCGTCGTCTTTTTGTGTATGAGATAAGATAAAGATGATACGAATATATATTTTGATGAGAAGATGAGTTATTTTTTAATTATAAGTGATATATCACATTAATGACATATGTTTTTTAAATTTATTTTGATATTAGATAAAATTATATCTAATTAAATTAATTATAATATAATTATTAAAATTAAAATGTTTAAATAAATTTACAAATTCACAAAAATATTTAATTTTTTTTTTGCTACTTATCCCAAAAAGTAAGGATAATAATAATAATTATTTTATTAGAAGTAATGTACGATATCATCAATTATGTATCGCATATTCATTGAAAGAGATATTAGACAGATAAAATAATAATTTATAATTTTTTTAATCTCTTCTAATAAAAAAATTATCACATAATTAATAACATCATAATCAATTATAACTGTTAATAATAATATTATTCCATCTTTTTCTAACAAAACTAATATTGTCGTGCGTTGGAGATGACAGAAGATGGCATTTAATTACACGTAAATAAATGGGGGTATTGGAAGAGAAGTCGTTATCAAGGAAGGAGCAATCAAAAGTCAAGATTTTTAAATAAAAAATTATATATTAAATTATCATATGAGAAGAAGAAGAAGTGGTGTTACAACACGCGAGCATCACTCTAATTTTTTTAGTGTTCAGTCACTATCACGCGGCCAAGTGCGTCATTTGGGCTACATTTTACATTTTTGTTTGAATAACGTTACCTATATATATATATATATATAAAAATCAAGCTTAATCTCTTGGTTAAATAATATGGATGATGTAATAGTGTTTGAATCCCGTCACTCGAATCGGGGAAGAAAATAGAAATTAAGTAAAAAAATAATGTTGTATGGTCTTAGCTTAATTGTCTGTCTATGACGCACGAAAGCTTTTTATAAGTGTTATTTTAGCGTTTTTAAAATATTTTTATTTTTAAAATATTAGAAAACATTTTTATGTCATTTTTATAATTTTAAAAATATTTATAGCCACCAAATCGTAATTTTAAGCAATATATTTTGTAAAAGTCTTATTAGTAGACATTTGATCAAAAAATTCGTAGAAATAATTGCTATTATAATTATAATTATTACTCTCTCACATCACACGCGGGTGGCACGTGATTGGGTCAATGGTGTGGAAATAGAAAAAGGAAGCGTGATAAAATTGAAATTGATCATTTTTGTGCAATTATATATAAATATATATATATAAAAAATAATAATTAATTAAGAAGATGTGTTAGTTGTGCCATTCAATAATATTATTGCCTTGATTGTGGGTGACATGAATTGGTTGAATTCAGGATTAAGCTTAACTCATTCTCTAATAAAATAATCTATGGGGGTGGGATAAATTAATCCCCCCCCCACATTGCCCATTGAAATTATTTGAGGCATAAGATTAATTTAATCACTAATTTGGGTTTCTGTTGTAAAAATCACCACCATTCTCTCATGTTCACGAGAGTAACATTTTAATTAAATTAAAATAATTAAATCGTATTAATTGAAATTGTTTGTTCAATTTTATTTATGTTTAATCGGTAAGTCAGATAAATTTAATTTTTAAATTTAACAAATTCAATTATTTCGATTCAGTTTGATCTCTTTATTAAAATAAACAAATCAATTAAAATGTCAAAAATAATTTTTTTTGCACTTTGTTGTTTCATTTTTTTTTATTTTATTTTTTTGAATAGTTCAATTCTGTGAATTTTTTTTAATTTGAAAACTTATTTGGTCGATTCTATTCGATTCAATTTTTAACACATATTTAGCTTATTTAATTCGAGTAATTTGATCAGTTGGGTGAATGTCATCTCTACTTTTATGATTGTTTGTTAAATTTTGTTGTGGTGTGAAAGGGGATAATTTGACCTTTTAATAATTGATATCAAATAATACCTATTTTAGTTTATACTCTTAAATTAAATTTTATTCTATTATTTGAGACTAAAAGTAAAATCTTTCATCTTAAGGCCCCGCAGCTCAGTCCCAGACTTCTATAAGAGAAGTAAATTACGGAATCCAATAGCAAAATAGGAACACGAGATTTGTAATTGATTATATAACAGTTAGAATCTAAAGCTCTTCACAACTAATAAAGTGAAGGTATATTTTTTTTTTATCCTATTATTATTATTATTTAATATACGTGTGTCTGAAGCCAACTGTAGAGGAAAGGCAAAAGGCTAAGTTCATGACAAAATAAAGAGAGATAATTTAGGAACAATTCACCAAGTGGGCAGTATAATAATGGAATCGAGAATATTTTGAATGGTATGCCTGAGGCTGAGGAAAGATGGACTTTGCATCTCCGTTCCGTTCCTCTACTGCAGAGGAATTGAATTAGGCGTTGGCCGATTCACTGTTTGGTTGTTGACCTACCCACCATCGGACGAGTTGGAAAGGAAAGGAAGAAAGAGAAGCAGTATTTGGTATTTACGGAGCAAAGAAATTGAAAACCCATTTGGATTTTGGATTGGGAACGCAGTAACCTCGAAGCTTGTTCATCTTCAGCTTCCGTCGTCTCTGCAAAAAAAACTTGTAAAAGGAAGAGAAAAGCCAGAAGAAGAAGAAGAAGATTTTGTGAGATTGTTCAACATCATGATATTGAATCGCAAGAAAAAGCATTTCCCTTTCGAGCTATGGCTGTTTCCGGTGATCTGCCGTTTAATCTCCGTCTGTCTAGCCGCCGATTCCCGAATCTACGAGGTCGGGCTCTTCTGCGGCACCAAGACGCCGCCGGCGAACACCAGCTACATCCCATATTTCACGCAGGAAATGCAGGTTCTGTCGCAGCTAGTGAGCGCCCACCATTGGGGCCACTACGCCGTCAACGCGACGGTGCCCATTTACGGCCTCGCCCAGTGCCGCGAAGACCTCTCCCTCGACGACTGCCTCTTCTGCTTCGCCGTCAGCCGGACCCGCCTCCCCCACTGCCTCCCTGCCGTCTCCGGCCGCTTATACCTCGATGGCTGCTTCCTCAGGTACTCAATTGCCTCTACATGGTTCAAGATATGTGTCATCTTATATGATAAAAAAATATTTCATCTGTTTTTTTGACAGGTACGATGACTACAACTTCTTCAACGAGAGCACGGACCCGGCTCGAGACAAGGTGAACTGCAGCAGCACGGTGGCTTCAGATGGCGGCGCCGCGGAGGCGAGGAAGGCAGGATTCAACAGCAGCGTCGGCGAGTTGCTAGAGAATGTGACGAAATCGGCGGTTTCGAAGGGGGGATTTGCGGTTGGGGAAGTGAAGGGAGTCTACGGATTGGCGCAGTGTTGGGAGACTCTGAGTAGCGACGGTTGCAGAGCTTGCCTGGAGAAGGCGGCCGACGAGGTACGAGGTTGTCTGCCCAGCAGCGAAGGCCGAGGATTGAATGCCGGCTGTTTTCTGAGATATTCTACTACCAAGTTCTACAACGATGGATCCCAAAATAGTTCCGGTAATTCACCTTCTGTTCTTGATATCTACAACTCTGCTCATATAATTCTTCTAAAATAAGACAAAATTCATTCTTTTGATTCTAGTATTATCTTTATGAATCTGTAAAACTGAAACATAATTCGATTGCTTGCTCTTCTTCTTCAGGGTCGTCAAAAACTGGAGCCATTATAGCCATTGCTTTGGGGACGGCAGCCTTCCTCATGTTCTCATTCTTTGCCGGCTACGCATGCTACGTGAGATTCAAAAGGTTGAAACAAGGTATATTACAATCATGATTACTTGAAGACCCACAATCTGAAATCCGAATCATCAGAAAAGCAAACTCTTCTTTAGAAATCTGATAAATTTTCCAACTCTTTTGGTTCTGCAGAACGCTACAATCTGGGTCAGGTTTCGGCGTCATTCAGCAGGTCTGGCTTGAAATTCAAGTACGAAACGCTAGAGAAGGCGACGGATTACTTCAACCCTTCGAAGAAACTAGGACAGGGCGGAGCAGGCTCTGTGTTCAAAGGGACGCTCCCAAGCGGGGAAACCGTCGCGGTGAAGAGACTGTTCTTCAGTACCAGACAATGGGTGGATGAGTTCTTCAACGAGGTGAACTTGATCAATGGGATTCAACACAAGAACCTAGTCAAGCTTCTGGGTTGCAGCATTGAAGGGCCCGAGAGCTTGTTGGTTTATGAATATGTTCCAAACAATAGCCTTGACCAGTCACTTTTCGGTACCAGAATTCTTCCCTCTTTGAATCCAATTTTTTGTGGAAATCTGGATGATGGGGTTCTTGACTGCATTGTGAGATGATCATGTCATGCGTTTGTTTGTTTGGTGCAGATAAGGAGAAGGCTCCGAGCCTGAGCTGGAAGCAGAGGTTTGATATAATAGTTGGGACAGCTGAGGGACTGGCTTTTCTTCATGGTGGATCTGAAATAAGAATAATTCACCGAGACATCAAGAGTGGCAACATTCTTCTCGACGAGAATTTTGCTCCGAAGATTGCAGATTTCGGGCTGGCTCGATGTTTTGGTCCTGATAAGTCTCATCTCAGCACTGGCATTGCCGGAACACTGTAAGAGAGTATTTGTGTGCTTTGACTAGGAGAGTTCTTGTGGTTGTCGAATAAAATAAGAGTAGCGAGTTCTCTTCCTTTTCAACACATACACATGCATAAAAGATTAATTAAGCACATTGATTGATTTAACCTGCGATTTGTCGGGCATTGACTAGGGAAAATGTTAATTTTGACGATGAACCTGTTTTGGCGTTTGCAGAGGTTATATGGCTCCTGAGTATCTTGTTCGAGGACAGCTTACAGAGAAAGCTGATGTTTACAGCTATGGAGTGCTGGTTCTTGAGATCGTCTCTGGTAGGAAAAACAATGCCTTCCTGGAAGACAATTCTTCACTCCTCCAAACAGTAAGTTAACAACTTAACTTCACTAAAATTATTATTGTGAATCTTACTCGGAATTCAGTGCAAATTATGGTCAAAACTGTGGTCTGACAATGTGGGTGTTCCTGAACTTAACTTCAGGTTTGGCAACTCTACAGGACGGAGAGGCTGGCAGAATGCGTCGACCCTCGCCTGAAAAATGATTTCCCGGCGAGAGATGCATCGTGTGTGCTTCAAATTGGACTTCTGTGCACACAAGCTTCAGCCACTCTCCGGCCATCAATGGCGGAGGTGGTTCGTATGCTGACCATCGGAGACTCCGAAATTCCGGCACCAAATCAACCTCCTTTTCTCAATGCCAGCGTACTCAACGCGGCCAGCTCTACCGGAAGTTATAGCTTAAACCGCCTAATAACAAGCGCATTGATGAAGATTGATGAACCCAGCACCTCCACGGAGTCGTCGAGCCTGCCCAGTTCAGATGATCGGTCAAGAAGTGTAGAACAAAGGCTAAAGCAGTCAATCTGAATCCAACCGCTGTGTTCAGTGCCTTCAAAGGCCATTAAAAGCCAACCCAGAGCTCTGGACATGAAGCTTTATAGGAAAAGGCTTCATGATCTAGTCAATACACGTCAGAACAAAGGCCGAATTTTTGTTGAAATTCTGTGAGATAGAGATGCCCATTATTCTTGTTGAATTTTTGTGTAAAAATTTTTGTAAAAATAAAATGAAAGCTTGCTACCAGAGTGGAAATGGTCCCCCCAATGGTCTAAGGGGTTTTACTCCTGGGCGGGTAGCCTGGATCCGATCCTACACATTGATTCAGTTCTGTTTTGTATTTAGGGTGTCCTTGCACTGGAGCTGCTGCTTTCGTGTTCAAATGCTGAACATTAAAATTTTCAACCTTCCAACCGCTTTTGATGGGTACCCAGTCGACGATTTAAAGTGATGGGGGCAAGAGGACCGATTTCTTTTCCCTTTCCCTTTCCCTTTCCCTTTCCCTTTCCCTTTTGATAGCTTATAGCTGTTGCCTGCTTGCTGACTAATGGGCAAAAAAGATTTAGCTTTGAGGTTGTTGATTAGTGAGCTGTGTGAGGGAACAACAATGGCAGCCACGTGGCAACTGCACGTGCATTGTTTCAGCTATCTGAATAATATTTAATTTAATAGAGGGAGGTGGCTGCTTAATCCCCATCAAGTTTAAAGCTGGCTGATGGATTAGATAGAAAGAAAGAAAGAAAGCAACCTTTTTTAAAAAATGGACATTCACCGACTGGCATTAATTCTGATGGGCCCGGGGTTGAGGTGAATTAATGGCCGGGATTTCTTTGTTTGGAGGACAAATGTGGGAAAGCAGAAAGGCAGAGACATTAACTTCAGGAAAAGAATGGAACGGATGGATTGGAAGAAGAAAGAAGAAGAAGAAGAAGAAGACGACAAAAGGACCAATTTAACGCGTGGCCTGGCCGACCATTTGTTCATCAATCAGCCTCCATCTCAGCCTCATGTACGTCACTTTATGGTTCATGCTAATTAATTCAAACACGTTATCCTAAAGGGGTATTGGGTTAACAAGTAATGGTCCAAAACCCAACTAACTAGCTGGCCAGAAATTATTTAGATATGATTACATAATAATATAAATAATCATTAAATTTTATATTAAAATATAAAAAATATTAAATTTTAATTTATAGTCAAAAATCACTCAATTTAAGCTAATAAAATACTGATATGACTAACAATTATTTAAGTCCAACTTAAAAATAGTCATTGAATTTTACACTAAAATATAAAAAGTCATTAAACTTCAATTTGTAATCAAAAGGTTCAATTTAGTATATAATTCTATAACTACCGTTAATTATCAAAAATGAATCATATTGTTAGTCATGTCAACATTCATCATCTTTTAACGATAATAATTGACGATAGTTATAGAATTATATATTAAATTAAAATTAAGTAATTTTTTAATTATAAATTAAAATTTAATTATCTTTTTGCACTTTAAAAAGAAGTTCAAGATAACATTGATTTCAAAGTCATAAAGTCTTAAATAGTTTCCTAGAAGCAAGTATGAATAATATTAGAGGGAAACTTCATTGTTGCTTAAAGTGCCAAGATACGCTACACCAAGGGGTGGCGGTGGCACTCGTAGCTCAAGGGGCGGCGGCGAAGCCACTTTACACACAGATCACTAAAGGAGGTGACGGTACCAACATCGATCGACAAAAGAACACCGCTACTAAGTCCAGCCAAGCAGTAGATTACCTGGCATTGCATGTATCCACGTCCTACATATTCCTACTCTTCTTCTTCTTCTTCCACCACCACCACCACGGTGCTGATTTCACCTTTCTCGAGCAAATCATAGAATTCCCTGGTCCTCCTCTGGTAGTTCCAGTGGTGCATTTTCCAGAAGCCACCGGCAATCAGACCAAGAGTTATCCCGTAAATGACCTCCTTCACCACACTCGGGCCGGGGCCACCATATGCACCACCAGCCATTCTGCGCTGTAACAGTAAGAACAGAACAGAACAATAATTTCAATTTGCACAGCAAGTACATGCTAAAAAGTAAAAAGCAAAGCTGTTTCCAGATTTCATGCTAGAAAAAGCCACTCGGGAAAGGGCTATATAATATGGACCACATCACATGCTGGCATGCATGTGGAACAACTCAAAAACAAAGTAAAAGATAACTAAATAAGTATTTCCTATTCCCCACTAATAACCCCATACAGAATGTCAAATTTGTCCATTATGATCCATCTAAAGGAGAGTAGAGTAAGCCTCTCTCTCTCTCTCTCTCTCTCTCCGTACTCTGGCCTGAAGGGACAAAGTCAAAGTAGGAGATTTTGTTGGTACTGGTTTTCCACCAACCAGGCTTACAAAACACATTTTCATCATTAACAGGGGCCAAAAGTTCATTATTTTCCTCTTGTGAAACCAACTGTGATGCACACGGCCACCAAACAAGATAAAAGAAATATAAAAGCAAAGACGGGCATACAAACTTATTAATGTACTTGAGGTTCGACTTGTCTTGGTTCTATCTGTGTTCACATGTGAGGAATGGATAACAAATTGTATCAAGTCAAGAGATTCTCTTTTTTCAATACAACGAAAAAGACTTCACAGCTATAATCCAAGTATACCTTTTCAGCTCAGAAAAGAAAAATAATAATATATGTTGCAGTTGCGGAAATACCTAATTTTTTATGATGGGAACCCTCACCATAGCAAGGTCAATTTGGGCTCCGGGATTGGGCTTGGGCTTCCACACAGCCCTAAAAGAGAATAACAATTTTGATTTTCTTTTCCTCAAGAGAAATCGGGTCAATTATGTGGGCTGGTCCATGGATTCGGGCTGTCCAATCATTTCTTCCATTTCTCATATAACACTACAATTTACTCTTTTATTTAGCTATATTGGCTGGAAACTGTTGCAACAAATAAAGATGAGCTCTCTTTACTTTTTAATTTTTAATTTAAAATTTATTTTTAATTTTTTATTTTGATAATCTTTTTTTAAAAAATTGAAAATATATTCTCTTTGTTATTTTGAAAAATTATTTTTCAAAATAGAAAATTAGAAAATAAATTCTCAAAATTTTGAAAATAATTTTTTAATAATATTTTATTTAATAAATTAGAAATATTTAATATTAATATATTATTAAATATATATATATTAAAGTTAATAAATTTTGTAATATTTTTTTTCATTACAATAATAGAGTATAAATAAATAAATATGTTTTGAGTTTAGAGTTTATTTTAAATGGAAACACTCAAAATAATTTTTATTTTTTTTTGAGTATTTTTATAAAAAAAATATATTTTTAAAAATAATAAAAATATATTTTTATTATTTTAAAAAATTAAAAATTAAAAATAACTTGAAAACGAGAATACAATCTAAATAGTTTTCATGCATAATTAGCAAAGGTAGTCAGAAATCTATACCTTGAATGCAAAATATGTACAAATAAAATCTCGCATTTTTAGGGTTCGCTAACCAAAACACATGTGTGTGTGTGTATATATATAGCATTTTTTAGTCAGGAGAAAGAAAAGGCCACAGAAGAAAAGAGAAGAACCAGAAATGACGAATTGCAATAGCAAGAACTAGAAGTCTAGAACTTGAGAAACCACTGCTACCAATCAATAGCATCAGTTGGAATTCCCGTAGTTCTATGTCTAATTCATCCGAGGAAGCGAAGAAAGGTATCGAAATTCAGGATCACACAAGTTTCGCTCAATTCATTTCATAGTCCATACATATATCCCTTGGTTCCTCCATTTTCCCCGAGAACCGAACAGAAATCAAGCGAACAAATATTTCCGCGTATGTAAGAATGAAAATTAAGAGTAAATTTCGGACACGTACCTTTCGGGAGAGACAAGCCCGCAGAAGAAGCTTCGCGAATAGGGTTATTCAGTAAAGGCGGTATGGGTGCTTAGAGATTTCAGGGTTATAGAAAAACGTTTTTTTTTTTTTCCTGTTAGAGAGAGAAGGAAGAGTCGAAGAGAGCACGGTGCATGTCGGACACGTTTGATGCCGCCTGACGTTCCGTGGCCAACGACCGTTGGGGTGTCGCTGGTGGTTCACAACTCGAAAAACGTGTTATTCTGGACCGCTTTAACACATATTTTTAGAACCCAAAAACTTTTCAAATTAGTTTATTAAAACATTATGTTAAATTGGAGATACCGAACAAGTACAAGGCAGGGTATATATATAAATAAAAAAGAGTAAATATTTTATAAAATTTATAAATTTAAATTATAACTTTTTATTTATCAAAATTTTAAAATAATAAAAAGGAAGACCTTTCAGTTTCGGCGCCCACAATGTTGGATTCTGCATTTTGGGTTAAATAAATCATAAATTCGGGATATTACTCCCAACTGCTAAATTACTTTAGGTTAAATAACTCATCATAAATATATAGCACAGATTTAGGCAATTACTGCTGCACTGGGCATAAGGATACATAAGGTCGTGTATCCTTCAAATAATTTTTCAAGCTCACCGTAGCTATTGCACGTAGAACATAAGCATATGTTGTATTGCAAGATTCATGTTGTACGTCACATCCCAAAGCTTCCAAGAACCATTTGATTCCGACCAGAATATGAATTATTAACCACAAACGCTTGGATATATGCTGTAATAAGCTTGGCTTTGGTTTTTATGATGCCATGAGAGCGAGAGAGAGTCCATCCTGGAAGCAAGGTTTTTCCTTGTGTAATTTTTGTTTTTCTAACTGAGAAAGGTGAAATCAAATTTCAGATTTGGAAAGAATGTACCTCTTACGTACAGGTGACAAGCTGTTGAAACAGATTAAAATCCAAGCCTGCAATAACGTTCTCTGAGCTCCCTTGAAGAGATGTCGGAATGATTAAAGAAATGAAAAGACACTCTTGAACCCAAGAAAGGAATCCACTTCCTTGTTTTGACTTGTGGTTGCAGCTGAACTCCACTGTCTTCTAGATCTACTTGGAAACTCTAGCTGTTTCCTGCTGCTTTCCGTGGAGCTTCCTCGGCCTTTGAAGCTGAATCCATTGCTTACCATTTGATGAGCAAGAGTTGGAAAATTGGCAGCCATTTGATCGCTGCTTCCTACTGTGCCACGGGAGCTTTCAAAAAGAAGATTGTGTTTAACCTGCGACCCTGCCTTCATTAACGCTTCATTTTTCAGCTCCATGGGTGGTTCTGTGTCGAGATCAACAAGATCTTGATTTGAAAACGTCAGCTTCAGAATGTCAAAAGCAGCATTTTTAGACTCGAGCTGGTTTCTGGCATAGAGTTCTTTTGTCATGATAAATGATTCAGATTTCAAGGTGTTGACAGCCGGAAAGTTCTTGGCTTTTTTGCGGATGTGCTCAAATATTGTTTCTTCAGTGAGGATTTTGGATGTGCTCTCTTCAGATTCAGGACGAAGCTCCCCTACAGTAAAGATTTTTGAGATTAGAGCCCCCAGTAAGCATAAAAAATAATAATATAACAAGCAGTCTCCAGTCTATAGATAAGCCAAGCCCTCTGTCTACTTGACAATAGATTTTATCAAAGCAGATAGAGGGATTTGAAATGAAAGTTTTGTCAATGCCAATTTATCAGTTTGAATGTTAAATTTTATTTTTCTTCCACATTTTGCATTATCATGTCCAAGTTGCAACTCACGAGGGCATTTTGTGACGGGGAGCTAGGCCTCCAACAAAGGGGAACATGCACTGGTTGAGGCAGCCAAGGCAGGAAAGCTTTGGTCTTTTCCCATATGTGGCCAAATACTGCTCCATCAGTTATTATTCTGCACTTGCTACCTTAAGTTTCCAAGGCTATGTTTCAAGCAAAGTTTTCTCTTTTTTCTTGATGGATAGAAAAAGGAAAAGGAACAGAAAATAACATATGTACATGCACGTCTACATCATAACATTTGTGTTCCTTGTCCTCTCACAAATCCTAGTTCTATGTGTAACTCAATATGGTTGTATTAGTGCGTAAAAGAAGACAGAAGAGCAAGGGAAATGAGTCAGATTGTCCATAGAGTATACCTTCATCCGGCTCATCTAGAAGGTTGAAAGTGGGCCTGGGTTTAGAAAACCAAAACCATGGTAAAGCATAAGATTGTGTAACATATTTTTGAGTCCAACAGCAACTTGAAGTGTCGAGGATCAGAACAAAATATGAAGTCTAACCGAACATGCAAAGGGTAAGCACTTACATACAATCACGTCTTTGGTTGGATTTGTTTGAATTGTCAATCTCCTTAGTTGGAGCACAAAATGTATAATCGTCATCATCTTCTATAATGCATACGTCCTTGGACTGAGGAAAAGAGGGGAGATGCTTAATTCCATGTTTATGGATAGCATTGGTGTCAGATTCCTTCCTCGCTACAAGTTCATACTTTTGGTGGAGGTCAATGCCAACTGCATATTGATATGCATTAGTAAAATGAAACCTGGATCAAATTTGAAACTATATGTTCATTAAAAAGACAGAAGCTTTACTTATTTCTTCAAAAATCAGATCTGCTTTAACTGTCAGCTTGTCTTGGTGAGGGTTTGACACCAGAACACTCGCACTATAAGGACTGCAAAGGCAACAAACTTCGGGCAACAATATATATGTACACATATATATATATATATATAATATAACACTGGATTCAACATGATTCTGGCATATACATGGAAGGATGCATTGGAATTTCCCCAAGTTCCTAACAGTCATATTGGGAAAAGGAGAACTACCAGGACTTGACATTTTCATACCTTGAAAATTCATCCACTCTGCTGCAACCAATTCGAGAATAATTGTTCAGAAAGTTAACAGAATAATGATAACAAAGTGAACAAAATCAAGAGTGGAAACTCCATTACAATGTTGCAATTGCTGTTGGCCCTTCCTTTCAAATTAAAGCACTCAATATTTTGCTAATATTTAAAAAAATATCATTGTCACATCACTATAGTGGACTTCTACCCTTTTGCGTGCAAAATTTTTAAGAAGAAGAATTTTCCATAAAGTCATCATGCCCAGGGATAACAAATAAATTGACAATCCTGGAAGTACAGGCCTATGTGAAAACCAGAAGAGCATTGAAACTCATTGGCAAATTGGAACTGCAAGTAAAGCCCCTTAAGTGGTCATAAGAATTCTATTGATTAGAAATATCAAGACAAAATATTGACACTAGATTGGATTTGTTTGGCTCTTAGAACTTGGGGTATCACCGGAAATTGGATACTGTGTAAGTGGAAACACCTACTATTCTTATAATCAGAACCCTGGAATATTGTGATCGCATCCATTTTAATTCTCTAAATACAGCCCAAAAATGAACCAAACCAGCATCACCTTATTTTTTCATGGAACAGCATCAAGTTATCTTCCTCTAAAGCAACAAACTGCAAGAAGAAAGAAAAGTTTGTACACACATTCCAGAGTAGTAGCTGTTAGAAACTAAAATCTATAAAATGGATTCAAATCAAGTTTCATAATCAAATGCAAAGGATGTCTGCATACCATATCAGCATAATGCCGCTTGGTCGCTTGAGCCAATCCTGACATCCTAGTCAATGTTACTACAAGCTTGGACTTCCCTTGCCTTTGGCATTCAGTTTCCACAAGCTTCATCTCAACTTTTGGGGGTAGTGACAGTAATGACTCCTTTATGTGATTCCCAAATGGGTATTTTCGATTTGTAACCATCTCTATTTTCCTTGGATCAGCTTCAGCAAGGGTCTCAAATGACTTTACTCCCATGGAATGCAGAGCCTAAGGAGAGCATTTCATTGTTGGGAGTGAAACTTAAGAATTTCTATAATTCAAAGTAACTAAATCAATTGTTGTCAAATATTAAGTTACGAGTCAATTGACAGAACCTTGGCAGTCACCATTCCAATGCCAGGTAATTGTTTCAGCAAGTATGGGCTGTCATCCCAAACTTTTTGATACAAGGATTTGGCTAGAAGGGCCGAGTTCAAAGCTCCTTTGTAATTCTTTCTATAAATAAAAAACTCCTTCATGCACTTGGCAATTCTACACCCATTTGAACTAATAGCATTCATGTCCTATAGTAGCAGATACTAGTTCAATATTTAGTGAGCAAAGCAAAGGATTCAAGTATTTTAAAATACAACTTCAATTAGAATTCAAGTTTCTGACACCTGGTTCATGGATAAGTCATGCAGCAAAGGATCTCCAGTCAAGCAGTCATTTGCCAAAATAAATATCTTCTCCTCTCTAGTCTGGATACGTTTTTTCCTTTTTCCTCTATCTCCAAAGATGTGAAAACGAAGCCGGCCATCTTTGTCTGTGTTTATGTCATTTAAAAGCTTTTTTTCATTGCGCCTTAGCTGTATCCCTTCATTTCCCAGAAAACAGAATGTCACTCCACCTTTTTAAGATTACGAATACAAGTTATGCAAGTATATGACACATACAGGCAATTTCTTCAGCTCGGCAAATGATATGAAGAGCATCTTCTATACTGCAGTCTGCAGGAGACTTCATAATGTTTTTCATTGTGTTGAATCTCAAATAGTACTTTGTCATAAGTTTTCCAGGCTCTGAATGCAGAAAGAGCATAAAGATGAGATCTTTAGTATAATATATTTATATATTGTATGTGTGTATATGTAACAGCAAGGTTATGCTTTAAAAGTTCAGGCTACCTAGCGGCTTCAACAGAAAACCATCGTCATCCGTCCAGACCATTTGATTTCTTGATAGCTCATTGACATTCTGAACACAAATATCTGAAAGCACACTAGATGAATCAAGAAATAAGAAAGAAAGAAGAGCCTACCAACTTCATCAGTGTGATTACCATAAATACCTTGGATATGCTTTTCTACAAGGTTTCTTGGAGTCCCTTTCTTCAGTGCATAATTTTCTGGGTTCTGATGTTGATAAAAAAAATTAGATGTGTGATTAACAGACATGAATTGCCAAACAAATTCTACTAGTCCACCGGAACATACCTTCTTCATTCTGACATATAAGTAGGAACATTTCATCCATTCTATTGCCCGTGTTATATCTGAAATGGTAAGTTGAACTATTTCTGCAGTTAGGTGCTCCATCACACATGAAAGTAGTCTGAGGAAGGAAATCACATAAACCTAGTTAGATCACAGGCTGCCTGCATCACAGCATTTCTCAGAAATACTAAAGCGCCAGATCAATATAAGTTGTAGGCATACTGTGATTCGACCGTTTCACATCCACTCAGAAGATTCTCATACAGATGGACCTAACATTATGGAAAAAGCAAAGACTATCAATTACATGTTCTATTTTGCATATCCATATAAGTATGAAATGGAAAGGGGCTTCTCTGATCCCCCAACACTGTTTCTACATAGGTTAACTCAACTATGCGAAAATTAAGACAATCAAATGTAAGGATGAATTTCTATTTGTCCACCATATAGAGAGAGAGATTTTTAATTACCGTTTCTCTTCTTGTCATTATTATAACCATTCCTGTATCATCAAAAGGTGGACGGCCTGCTCTCCCACTCATCTGCATAAACAAAGAGCTAATAAACTTTCCCAAGTAATAAAGTTAAATAGCAAGAGAATTGAAGAAAAGCACTATTTGGATGGTATTCATTGATAACTTGCAACTCTGGGTATTATGGCCAACAAAAACAGGCCTACAAAAGTTGTTCCAGATAATCTCCAGTACAAATTAAGCACCTGCAGTATCATCGATCGGTCATATTCCATATATAATCCTTTTTCCTTGTTGCTGGCAAGAAACAAGTTAAATTGATTAAATACAAGAAAGATCATTAAAACTACAATAAAATAATAATTAGATACTGATTCAGCATACAAATGCTGTGTCGATTTAATCACTACAGTATGTGCTGGCAGGTTGATTCCATGAGCCAGAGTATTCGTAGTGCACAGAACTTGAAGATCACCATTAAGAAAAAGACCTTCAATGAGGTTGCGATCCTTCAGGCTAAGCCCACCATTGTGGTAACCAACTGCAAACAGGCCAATGAATAAAATAATAACAATATTGAACTCTTCTTAAAGTTGACTCCAGATACAAGATAGATGCTGCAAAAAAGATTTTAGAGAACTTCAAAATAATTATCACTTACTGCCAAAGGGGATATATGACTGCATTTGTTTATCACTACAAAGTAGAGAAGCTTCCCTGAGCCTTTCCTGCTGGTGCGTGTCTTTGATGAATGGATTTGAGTAACCAAAAGTCATCGCAATCTGAGAGAGCCGCTGGGCTGCTTCTTGTGCTCCTTTTCTGGTTGAGCAGAAGACCAGGGCAGATTTCCCTCTAGAATATTGCATCAGAACATCTGTAATTCAATTTTGACTTCTAAGTATTTTCTGGTCCTCAGTTGTAGAAATCAAGATCAAATATATATGATTAGACTTAAATCAATACAGAATCTCTGCTTACCAAAAATATAATTCTGAAGCCGCTGGATTATAGAATGACAGAGTGACACATTAGAGAGAGAGAGAGAGTAGGCATTCGTCAAACAATTAAACAACTATCACAGGCCTTCATCTCACTAAGAAAAATATAGTTTCATTTGTCAAAATATTAGAGTGAAAACTAAGATTTAAACTTCACAAAATTTTACTAATGGCAATACATGAAAATAATGAGCACTTACTTTTTCAAATAAAAAGTCATTTTTTGCTGGTTGGTAGCCTGCAATAAATGGTTTCCATTATAAACAAATTGAAATAAAAGAAATGAGAAGAGTTAACAGCTAATTATACAATGAAAGGTCCATATAAATACATGTGCTCTTAAACATTTTCCATAATCGACAAGATTGCTAGGTAAACCCATCCATAATGGAATTTAGCATAGTTTTAGCTTATCTTTCTCTAGCAGGAATTATATTATATACAGCAGTTGAGATGTAGACAAACTTGAGGAGAATTATTATGAAGTAACGAGGATACTCTTCATACCAAAAACCTTAAAAGTCAACTTTACAGGTCTCATCTCTTCACCAAACCTGTTAAAATTTACCCCAGGGAGGAGGGGGTGAGAGAGAGAACTGTATAGGCACTAATATTTTAAGAATGAGAATCACAGTAATAAACTATATATTTCTTAGATGTACCTTTTGACTCCTTGGATGGGAACCATAAGCCATTCCGCTGTAAAATTTAAATGAATTCTTTTACTACTCAAGGTTTGATACTTCTCTCTAGCATCAAATATCAAACAAAAACATCATGTTGGAATCAATACATTCAGTCTCAAATTTTACCAAGGTCAGCAATATTTGGGATAGTGGCAGAAACAGCAAGGAAACGGACTTGAGCCAGAGGACTTGATTTCATTTCAGGGTTACGAGCAAGCATTTTTACTCTACTGACTATTGCCTCCAAAGCAGATCCACGTGGATCACTTAACAAGTGAACTTCATCAATAAGCACAAGGGCTATATCACTGAAAAAGCTCAGACCACCATCTTTGATTCGGTAACGAGTCACCGCATTGAACTTCTGGAAAAAGAATTGGCAGCTTATTAAGCTATGCTCCAACACCGAGGTTTTTTTTCTGTTCCAAGCAATAAGATTCAGAATATAACAAGCAAAAAATCAAGCAAACAGTGGTATTTGATAAGTTATACTTGCAGAATATTTATCTGCAAACTGACCTCGGGAGTGGTTAGAATGATGTCTGCTTCCTGTATATTCCTGATATTGAAATATACATTGTCACCTGTCAGTTCTAGGCAATTTATGCCCAACGAACCAAGTTTCTGGCTCCAATCACGAAGCTTCTCTTGTACCAATGCCTTAGATGGTGCTATATAAATCTGCACATCACATTATAAAAAAATTAAGGGAGAAAAAACTAAGATGATAGAACTCACAAACAGTGAAGGGAGACAGTGAGGATCTATTACTACCCTCATGTAACATCATCCAAAGCAGTGTTATTAAAGGCGCACCTAGGTGCAAGGCTAGCCAAGGCGCACCCTGGGCGCCTGAAAGCATTCTAGGTGAGCGCAGACCAAAAGGCACGACAAGGCACACCTCAGCCCAAGGCATGGCTAGGCTAAGGCACTCCTTGGGCTGTTTTTCAAGATTTTTATTTCATTGTTTGTTACTTTATTTAATTTTTTCCTATTTAGAGTTTAAATTTATTGTTTCAACTACAAATTTGACAATAAAGTAAAAAGACTACTATTTCAAATACTCCAATTGAATTTGAACTAGATGAAGATGGATAGGGAGAATTGAAAAAATTCAAGGCATGCAGTAACAAAATGCAACATTAAGTCACCAAAACAGCACCCCCATACTTCAACCATCTTTCTTAGGCTTCTATATATCACCTATGATCTCCAGATGCAAGAAGTGGACAAAAAGGGAAAAAAAAAAATTATATTTTCATAGGCCCAAGTTAAATAGTGGCTTTTCCTTAGTTTCCCATCTTCCTTGATTGTGTTTCATTTACTTCAACAATGTTTTGTTAAAATTGTTCAAGTCTCGATTTTCTTAAAATTATATTATTCCAGTAATAAAAAGTCAAAATACACTCAATATCCAATGATCAACATTCTATTGGCGTGATAATATTTATAGACACCACAGAGGTTGAGTTTTTATTATACAAAGAAAGATGCAAATTCAAGTCTAGTATATTACCTACAAAAAAAATGTATGAAACTATCATCACACTTCTAAACCATAGAAATCATCCGACAAGAGGAGTATATGATGTGAAAGAAGATATTAGAGATGATGTTTCTAATGATGAAAATATAGAAATGTTTGATCTTGATGATGAGGATGATTTTTAGATTATTTAAAATACATAATTAGTTAATCTTGATTAAGATTTAAGACCTATAAATTTTTTTAAGATTTAATTTAAGTTGACTTAAGACTTTTAGATTACATCTTTTGGCATTTTTTATTGTTCTTTTTATTAGTATATGTTGAATTTTTTAATTTCCTTGATAACATACTTGTAAATATGTCATTAGCAGTTAGGACTTATTTTATACCTTATTTTTCAAGTAGAATATATATTTTTCTTTTTTTTTTTTAGTAAGCATGCGCCTAGTTCTATTAGGCGCGCGTCTCGCCTTGCACCTCAGGCTCCAACACGCTTTTGCGCCTTAGTGTGCTTTGAGCCTTTAATAACACTTATCCAAAGCATGGTTCTGTCTAGATGAGGGGAATGACAATTAGTTTATTAGAAATCTTTGTCCCAATCAGAATTGAAGTATGAAGTAAAAGATTACACTCATCAACAACAGGTCCAGTTAACAATCATAATCAATTAATACACTCATCAACAACAGGTCCAGTTAACAATCATAGTCAATTAATCTGCCCAATAATAAATATTGCATGGGCCAATAATAACCCCTACCCCCAAAGCAAACGAAATAGAACATCTATCAGTATGTTGATATAGTGGATACCACAATGGTCTCCACAAAATCAATGATTTTCTGAACTTACAGGCATTGAGAATGATATTTAAAACTTTAATATAGAAAAGTCACGTAGAATCCTACCGTTTTGAGGGTTCCCTTTATGTGCATAAACCTTCCTTCTGTAGAGATGAACCTAGAGAGTAATCTCAAAATGCATAGCTCAAAAAGAACGGTTTTTCCACTTCCAGTTGGTGCTGAAATAATCATATTTATATCGGATAGGAAACATGCAGAAAAGCATTCACTTTGCAGCGAGTTGAAGTACCTGAGCAACATAAAAATGTGGAGGCAATAGTGTATTACAAATACACAGAGCAAACAAACAGTCTCATTAGGCATTGTAGGAAGCCCATTCCTAAACATTGGGGGTCTGCTACCATTGATATTATCAAACTTAGGCAAACATGATAACAGTGTGTGAAATTTTAATACATAAACACGGCATGTCACCATCTTTGGCCATTGCATGTACCGGTTACGGTAATGAGTAATTGCATACAACTAATGTAGGAAATGTATGAAGCCAAAAAAAAAGGTGAAAGTGGATGATTGCACGAGGACAATATATTAGACACAAAAGTCATACACTGTTTTGATTGTTTGGGAAATAATTTTGCGAAAATATTAAACATTCAGCTATAAATTTCGATGCCAATGTAACAGCAACCATAAAATTGCAATAGAAATTTGATTGACCTGAAATTGAAGATTGAACGAAAAGGAACTGGTAAATCTGATACAGACTTCAATGCATGTGGATCCATAACGGAGCTCATCTACAAGTTCAGCGAGGAAACAAAAAAGACATTGTCCTTTGTTAACTGGGGTACAATATATATCACAGCAACCACCAAAGTAAGATTCGGCTGTTGAATTATAATGTTTGTTGCAAGACAATGCAGAAAGTGAATCTAATCCATTAAAAAATTGGACAAGAAGACAATACCCCTCCTGTGAGTATGTTTAAAGAAGTGTAACGCTGCTTATATACATTTAAAAGTAAAAATCTGCATGTGCGAAGAGTAAAAGGTAAGCTGCATAACATGTTCCAATCCTTTTTTATTTCCTTTATTTATAAAGAATTTCTTCGCTGAAATTACCTAAAGGATAATGATAATTTAATGAAATTTTAGACCATTTCAGGCTGCCGACCAAACAAAATATCATTTTTGCCCCTTTTTAATGTGTAATCTTTCTTCTCTTGCTGTTTGGGCAAGCCACTAGCTACTGCTTCACGTTATTTTCTTCATCTGAAATTACCTACATGTTGATTTTTTTTACTTTTTATTAGTCAAAAGCAGATAGATGCTTCCTACATCCCACTGTAGCACACTGGCAAAAGGGTGATAGTGTTGACAGATGACAGATGCCGTGTTGTTTACACCAAAAACTAGTAATAGAATCAAAACCATATGAGCATAAAACATGTTTCCACTACCTATAAAATACCGTTAACGTCCATATAAAGATCTTGAAAGAATATTTTGCATTCCTAACCTCGTAATAAGGGTGAAATCAACCGAATAAACTAAAAGCAGTAAGCAGAGACAATAAATAAATAAGACGAAATGAAGGAAAACTAGCACTGAAACCGAAAATATGTCAAAAATAGCCGAACATCTGCTACGTTTGATCGTATTGACGACCTATCAATCGCCTTCACAAATTTGGACCGTAGAGATCTGCAACGCTCAAATTTCGAATTCCATAGATTATATGTAAATGCATTCCTTGTAACACTATGAGTTCGCCTAAGCGCCATAGAGGAGAGTTCCAAGATCTCTGGACTCAAGAACAAAAGAGTGCAGTGACAATGGCTAGGGTTTCAAGTTCAAAACATGCAGTTTTTCCATTAACGATCGACATTATTCGTGGAGATCACAAAATTATGCGAAGCTTGCAAAGGCTCTTCATTCCAGTCCGATTCATAAATGAGATCAATCATGAGAGAGAGAGAGAGAGAGAGAGAGAGAGAGAGAGAAGGGGGGAGAAGTGGATTACCTTGACGAAGAAGCTTCTTGTTCAGTTGGAACTGGAATTTGCGGACCGGGAAGATGGAGGCGTTTATTTATCTGCGTCCTTTGGGCGGGACCGCGGGAGCGAAGAGGCATAGAGCAATGCCAATACAACAAAATAAAAATAAAATAGGCACCCTGGGGGGATGAGTGCGATTTTGTTCACCCTGCGCGTGGATAAAAATATTATTTTGCTCTTTCACTTTATTCACTCTATTTTTTTTTCTTTTATCTCTTTTTATCATGTCACCAACCACGATCCCTTTGTTGTGTGAGGCAACGGCGAAGTGGCAATGCAACGAGTTGACAATGTAATCAGGGGCAGTTCATGGGAGTTGGGACATTTAAAATTTAGAATTTCTTTAAAATATATTAAAAATTTATTGAACCCCTTTTTAATACTAAAATATTTATTATTATAAATTTATTGGGACTCTTTTAAGTAAAAAATATTTTTAATGTTAAAATATTTAAATATTTTTATTGTTAAACTTGACAAAACAAATTATTGAGCCGCTCTTTTAGGGGGCCCTAGGCATAGGCCTCACTAGTCTATGCCTTAAGCTGCGCTTGAATGCAACGAGTTGGCAAGGCAACTGAAGGCGATGAGAGAAAAGAGAAAGAGGAAAAAGAAATTGGGTGAATAGAGAATGAGGCCCAAAATGATTTTTTTATTTCAAGATAAATAAAATCACACTTGAAAAAAATTAAGTATCTATTCGAATCAGTTTCCTTTCCTTAAGTTTCAATTTTTTATTTTTATTATTTTAAGAAGAAAAATTAAAAGAATAATGTTATTACCTAAAACAAAATGGTAACGTTAACTATTATTTTTAAAAAATATTATATCTATAAATTAATTTAATTAATAATTTTTAAATTTTAATATAATGCACATAAATTCATAATAATTTTATTTAAAACTAATAATAAATCTACTCTCAAGGGTAGTTTAATAATTTTATCATTCGGGTGTTCCTTCATACATATTAAATTTTGAAATTAATTAATTATGAGTTAATTAAATATAAATATTTTTATATTTTATAATGTATTCATATAAATTAAATTTTAAAATTAATGAATACAAATTAACTAAATATATTATGTTTAATAATTTAAATACAAATTAAATAAATAATTTTAATAAAATTATGCACAAAAAGATTCGGCTTGTAATAGTGATGTTAGGTTGGCGAGGCCCATGAGAGTTGATATAGACCATAGCAATAGAGACAAGGATGGGTGAGGGAGAAAGGGGTGGTAGTTTTGTCTATAAATAAATAATTTATTGTCAAGTCGTGGAATTTATTTTTAAGTTTCATCTATTTTCTTGTATTGATTTGTGGTGTTAAAGATATATAATTAAATTAATTATATTTGTCAATTCACTTAGATTTATCAGTGTAAGTTTGGGATGAGTTTTGTTTCTATAATTAATGTTATCGGGGATTCAAATTAATCTTGATTAGATTAATTAAATTTATTTTTATTTTGTAATTATAGCCTCTAAATATCAAGGATGGATTTGACTCAATGTGAATTTGGATCAATGATTCAATTTAGATTAATATGAAAGATTCAGACAAATTCAATTTACTCTTTAAATTTGGCCAATTGAAAATCTTCTTAGCAAATTTGATCGGTCAATAGTTTCGCATTATTATTTTCAAAATCTCTTTCAATCATTTGAGAATCACATTTCAATCGTCACTTCTCACCATCTACTAATAGAATTGAACTTCTGAAGATATAAGGATAAAAACAAAACTATTTTAATATTTATTCATATTTTATCGTACTAACTTAAGCATTGAACTTATTTGAAGAGATAAAAGTCCAATATTTTCAGTTGCTTCATTTGAGATAAGAACTAGGTGATCAATTTAAGAACAGAACTAGCTTAGTGGCACTCACCCCTCCTGATAAACATTAAGTATTAAATTTGAACTTTCTTATAATTCTTAATATAGATATTTCCTTCTAATTTACATAAGAAATTAATTTAAAATATCTTTGTCTACTTATTCAGTCGATCTTAAATAAATAAACTGAATTTAGATTTACTAATTTGTCATAAATAAAATTAATAGTTGTTAAATTTTATATGTTATAATAAATTAATTAATGTACTTTAATGTATCTTATAGTAATTATTACAATTTTAATTTTATTATAACTTAGAGTGTGTTTGATTGCACACATTTATCATAAAAAATATATAATTATTACACATTTTCTATGAAAAACAATCAAACACTTTTAACTTTTCTATGAAAAAATATATATGGTATAAACATTTAAAACTTATTTCCATAAAATTCATTTTTCAAGGGGGTGGGGTGGTTTTTATTTTCTAGACAATATTACTTAGAATTAAATTATAGGTAATGTAATCAAACACACCCTTTAGTCTCTTTTATTTTAATGTATAAATCAATAAGTCTCTACTATAACTGTTTTTAATTGGAGAATCATATTCTCTCTATAAACCACAATCTGTCACACCTGGGTTGACCAGTAAGTCAAAACCCAAGTCCTGACCTCACAAATCACAATCTTAATTAGGCATATAAAAAGTATAATTAACAATGGTGTTATCCATCCTAATTAGGCGTATAAAAGATATAATAATAATTAAATAAAATTATAAGGAGTGTTAGGCACGAACAACAAAAAATTATAAAAGATAATTAATAATACTTTTTTTATAAAGTGTTTATAAAATTTAAAGTATTTTATAATTTTTTAATAATTTTTATTACTAATTTCTTAAATAAATACTCATAAATTTATAAATGTTAAAATTAAATACTAAAAATTAATATGCAAAAAATATTACCATTTTTTATTAGGCGTCACAACTAGGGGTGAACATTTTTTTTAATAAATGTTATTAAATCGACCAAATTATTTTAACTGAATAGATTAAACTTATATAAAAAAATCAAACCAAAATGATAAAATAGATTCTCAGAAAAATTAAAAAAAAAAAGATACCAAAAAAATTAAAAAATCAAAATAATAAAATACAAAAAATACATTATTTTTTATATTTCAGTCAGTTTAATTATTTGAGTTTTTTCAATATGGAGACAAAATCAAATCGAAATTGTTAAACTTAAAAATTGAACTGATCGACCTACAATTGAAGAGGAACGCAAATGCTTGGTATATTAATACAAGGGTTTTGTCGTTTTCAATTTTTTTTTTGAAAACATAAATAAGAACGCAATGAAAATAAATTCAAAAGCACATTGCAAGACTCGGTATCAATAACTATATGCAATATAAAATCGAAACCATCCATAGGGCCTTTAGGAGTATGCCTCTCAGACGATTTTGATTCCAATGAAGAGGTTGAACGTCCTCTCGCGACAATAACCATTGCTTCCTGATCAGCTCTGAATAGTCCAACTATTTTGATCAAATATCCGGACGACCAATCCAACCCTCGAAAATACGATGGACATAGTTAATTCATATTCCGAGTTAGGAATGAATCCTACAATTTGGCTTATGTACTAGACAAGTTAAATGCATGAGATGAAAAGCTTTTGGGTTCAAAATAAAAGAATTCAAAAAACCAATAGACTCTCTATTGGATTGGATTTGCTACACTAGCAACAGTGGAATAAAGAGCAAATGGGATAGCAAATGTTAACGGAATTGCAACTAGAATGAGAAGAGAAAGAGTTCATGGTCAAGATAAAATGTAGCAACAACTTACAATAGTCCAAGGTTTTTTCTTCTTCCACTATCTTTTAAAACAACATATATATAAAGGAAATGCTACTTGTACATAAGGGCTTAGCGAATGGTTTATCGAAAATATTAATTTATTATTTATTTTTTTGTCCTTTTTCTAAATACTCGCCCACACTCTCTTTCTTTGGCGCGCTCGCCCAAAAACTAACAAATTGCACCCTCACTCATCGTCGTCGCTTGAAACCTGCCACCACCGTCACCCCCACTGACGTTGCTCAACTGCTGTCATCCCCACTCGATAGATCGCATTGTCGTTGCCCTCACTCAGCCGACCACAGAACCCCTCCTCGGTAGCCGCTCCAATCTCACCCTCAAATGGCCATTCCCAGTCGAAAATCACCGGCCACGATGGCCGATGACAAATGCCAGTGCGTTTTTTAGTTTTAACCGAAAATCAAAAATCATATCTAAAAAAATTCAACCGTTAAATCTGGCCCACTTTTGTGTATATTAAACCCATTGACTTGGTATTTCTAATGGTAGGCTATAATCATAGAAATCTCTCACCGACTGTGGTCGCCATCAGCCAACAATGGTAGCGGTTGTGATTGGTTTAGGTTGTTTTTGCGTGTACATACATACATATATATATATTTCTTTTTTTTTCTCATTTAGTAACTATATTGTAAGCACCCCTGCCCGGATATCCCAGCCGCCCGGACTATCCGAACGGGAGCACTTACGACAGGGGAAAAATAATGAAACATGGAGACAAGAACCACCCTGGCATGCATACTCAAAATAGGAACAACGGAAGCGAAGTTAAACACATGCATGCACTACGGGTACCCCGCTAACACAGCGGTCATAAGATAAATAAATAAACACAAACTCCTGTGCCGACATACACAAGACTCGAGGAAAGACCGGCACAATACAAAATGATAGAGTAAACCCTACTCAACCATCAGAGTTGACAAGGATTGACGGGACTGCCTGTACACCACACCGACTCTGCCGCTAAAAGATGACTCCATTGCCATGGCCCACGCTGTCATTACCTGGAATGATTGAAAAACAAGGTGAGTCGAAAGACTCAGCAAGCATAAGAAAAGAGAGGCTAAAGGCTGCACAAAGCCAGAAATCTCTCCCCAGAATAAACCCCCAGGCACACACAAGCCATGAGACGCTACAACACAATAGTATAGCATAATAAAAGCACATACCGGTCCTTAGGGCCCACATAAGACACCTGGCACCCAAGTCTCATACCAATCTGTCGCTGCCCTGTGCGCACTGTCCCGGGGCGGTACTCCCGTCACCCTTATCCCTGCCAGTACTCCCGACAGCCGAGTCATAGGCTCCCTCAGAACGGTACTCCCGTCCGAGAACTAATAACTATCAGTAACCATGCAATGCATATAAAATGCAAGGCGTAATGAGCATCAACATGATACAAGGCGCCCATACATCTAGGCATCAGGCCATGCTCCGCCCACATAGTAAACCACACGCGATGCATATGCCCGTGCTGGATGCAACCTAACAAAGCTAGAATGTCTGTGTCCAAGCATACTCAATAAATGAATATCTCAATATGCAACCCGTACCCATGTGCATATCAAATCATGAACAGTAAAATAATGAATCTAGACGTGCAATAAATCACATACTGGCAGAGCTAGTCAGCAGTACCCGGCACCGGTCAACGGCCAATGACTAGGGGTGTCCACCCGACAGTCTACTTCAGGGCCGTACAATAGTCTACCCCAACGTCACCAACAACCGACCCCCGCCCTTCTACTCGATAGCTCTAACCGAACCATAAATAAATTCAAGAAAACTGTAAATAAACCCGATAAAATCATACATAAACCTGCACGTCTAGAAACCTAGTTCTCAAACTGGTTCAGCATCATTCCCAAAGGAATGGGGGCGATACAAACCCCCGTAAACTCACAACAAATAAAACTCTAGAAGTCCTGGATTTAATTTAAATTAAACCCAATGAATAATAATTCAACAAATAAGGTCAGGTGCCGAATTAAAGTAAGGGAGATGATAAAATACGAGAAACTATGAAGTCTCTCACGGGAATTAAAGAACACGAGGAGAGGGTTAGGAGCTTGCCTTTACACGGCCGTTTCCTCCATTTCTTGCATTCCCGCTGTGAAGTAAAACGTTTAAAACGTTTGATAGCAATTAATAAAACCCGAGGATCACATTAATTAAATCTAACCGTATAATATAATTAATTTAGCTATCTAAATCCCACATAGGCACCTCGTAAATAAAATCCCAATAATCTCATATTTCTTTTAAATTAAATCATGCCCAAAACATCCCTAATTCGTATAATTAATACGCAAAATCAAACTGAATTAAGGGAAGACAAGGGGTTCACCAAATGGAAATAGATCGCGAGGGTAGAGGAGAACTTGCCTCGCTTAAGCTGATTACAGCGTTTCTACGCTTAAACACCACCAAATTAATACACGCTGCAAATTAGTTTAATTTAACTAAAAATTAATAAATTTGCACCTTAAATTAAATTTTAACCGTAAAAATTTATTCACATAACTAACACAACTTACCTGAATTTATAAACTTTAATTAAATTGCATCTCTTCTATTTTTTTCTTGATTTTTTCCCCCTCATTTCCATGGCCGCGCACGACTTCATCTTCTCCAATTTTTCTCTTCACTGTTGCTGTAAAAACTAAGGGCCTGTTCTCTTTAGCATTTTCGGTCCGTTTTCTGTTTTCAAATTTTCAAAACACTGAAAACGTGTTCTCTTTATTATTTTCAAAAACGCGTTTTCAAAAACAAGAAAATTTTTTGTACAGAAAATCCAAAACAGCAAAAAATCGTTTTGGCTGTTTTCAGCCAAAACATAGCTAAAAAATCAAAACGCGGAAAACGGTTGCTGCTTCTTCTCTCTCCTGCTGCTTCTTCTCTCTCCCTTCTCTCTTACAGATTCGACGACCTCCCTCCCTTCTCTCACCTCTCTTGCTGGCTCTTCTCTCTCCCTTCTCTCTTCCTTGCTTCCTCCATCTCTTGCTTCTTGGCCGGCGACGCACCTGCCACGGTCATCTCTGCCGCGGTCTCGCTCTTCCTTTTCTCTTCCAGATCAGTCCTCTGTCTCTTCCTCTCTCTCTATCTCTCTCCCTTGTTGGCCAGCGATGCGCCTGCCATGGCTTTCACAGCCGCGATCCGTCACAGCCGCGACCAACAAACCAGATCCGCCTCACCTCGCCTTCGTCGTTTCAGCAACTCCGTCGTGCCTCGCCTTCGCCTATGCCCGTCGTTGCAGCAACCCAAATTCGCCGTTCGCCTACGCCGTCGATCACCTCCTCCTGCGGCTACCCTCTGCCATTTCTTCCTTCCGCCACCGTCTCTGCCATTTCTTCTTTCCTTCACCGCCTCACATGCCCACTGCCATTTCTTCTCTCTTCCTTCCTTCACCGCCCCACACGCCCAAATGTCATATAATTTTTTTATTAAGTTTTTCTTTTTAAAGATATTTTTATAATTTTGAATAAATTAATGATATTTTATGATTTATAATTTTTTTAATATTTATGTTGTTGTAATTTAAATGTGAAGATAAAAAGAATTTATTACAAAATTAATAGTTGAGTCAAATTAAAAATGATTTTAGAAAGTAATTTGTAATTTTAATACATTATATAAGATTAAATTTATAACTTATTAATAAATATTTATAATTTATTTTGAATTAAAATTTTTAAATAAAATATTATAAAATAATATTTTACAAAATTTTAAAGTAAACGCGTTTTTCAGTTTTCTATTTTGAAAAACAATTTTTCAGAATAACAAAAAGAACATGTTTTTAAAAATCTCAAAACAAACAATCAAAACATAAAATTAAAAATGAATTCAAAATTCAAAATTGAAACACAAAGAGAAGACTACCTAAGAAATTTGAGGCTGAAATCGGCTTAAAAGAGAGCAATTCGGGTTAAGAAATTTGCTGTAAAAACGACGTTTTGGGGCTAATTTTGCTGAAAAATCAGCAAATTTCCTCCCCAGCGCACGGAGCCTCCGCGGCTCGAACCCGCGTCCCGCCTATGGATCCCCCGCGCACGAGCCACCCGGCTGCTTGCCCTCCTTGATATATAAACACACCAAATCGGCTGCTTGCCCTCCTTGATATATAAACACACCAAATTAATTTTAAAGAGGCCTCACGGCCATTCCCGAAAACCACATTCAGCCCCCACCATTTCCATTAATTGCACGTTCGCCCGGACTCCAATTTTCCTTTATTGGACTTACACCCGAACTCTCCAGAAATTATCATTTAAACCCCACCAATACAATAATTAATAATTATCAACCATGAATTCCTTATTTTCCTCAAAACCACATAAATACATACTTTCTCTTAAATTCCCAAATATTTAATAATGTCCTCAAACACCAATTTGACTAATTATTATTTATTTTCAAATTTCGAGATATTACATATATGCTTCGGTTATTTTTTTTATGGTGATAATAATGATGATTTGGTTGTTGAAATATAAATTAGAGTACATGTTTTGTTTTGAGTTGTAAAAAAATATAATTTATTTTTTTATTGTGTTGTGCGTCCATTCCAATGTTGAGAAGTTGAATGTTGTATCTTTAACAGTCAGGGCAGAAAAGATTGCTTATATTATTTCTGCAAAGTGTGCATGTTCCATGTTTTGCTATCACTTTTCCTTCAATTTGAGGGCATTAATCAAATTACTTAATACGATATGTTTACTGTTTATCGTATATGAAGAAAATGGTATTTCAATGCACAAGGCTCTCCACCCTAAGAAGGTTGGTTGCAGGTCATTTTCCAAGTATAACTGTAACCTTATTTAATTATTTTATAAAAATATTATTTTTATGAATTTATTGAAACTCATACAAAGCAGAAGATTTGAGCAACGTCTTCGGCATATAGAATGCATCGTGCATTGTTTGCATTTATCATGAATTATAGCTTTTCAAGTACATTACACAATATGAAATTAATTACATTACGTAAATTCTCATGAATTGTAGCTTTTTAAGTATATCACATAATATGAAGTTAATTACATTACATGAATTCTAACTTTTCAAGTATATGAATTTCACAATATGAAATTAATTACATAAATTTTAGCTTTTCAAGTATTAAATTTACACACCCAAATAGCAGATTTTGATCATAATTATAAGAACTAAATAATTGTAAACAAAGTAATATTTAAGCGTTTTTGTCTCCCTCCAAACCGTCTTCAACCCTTTCCCCACTGCATTCATCAGCGGGTGAATTCTATTCACCGACCACATCATATAAGCCTGATTCTTTATCTCTTTCACGAACATGATCCCAAACTCCTCCTCAATATTTGAATGCACGCACAACAAAATAAAAAAACAAGACGTGTTCTTTTACAACAAAAAAAAAATAACTAAATCATCATTATCATTACCATAAAAAAAAAATTGAAAAACTAAGGCAGTCAAAAGGGGAATATATAAATATATATATATATGTATGTACATATAAAAATAACCTGAACCAGCTACAATCGTCGCCACCGTTGGTTGGAGATTCTCACGATTAGAGTCTACAAAGTCAACGGAGTTCAACAAACACAAAAGTGGACCAAATTTAACAGCGAGATTTTTGTAGATCTAATTTTTAATTTTTTGCCATAATTGAAAACGCATTAGCAATCACCACCGGCCACCATGGCCGATAATTTTTGGCGATCAAAGGCAACCACTCAACACCCTTATCTCCATCAACTCGTATGCCAAAAATCAACAAGATTCAACTATTGAATCTCCATATATCTAAGTTAAAACTGTTAGTGTTGCGTGCCCTAATGCTATATTTGGATGACATTTAGTGAGCTTATTTTAATGCATTAATTGTATATTTGAATAAATTAATAAAATATAAAGTTTTATTCATTTATATTCTCTCAAATCAATTATATGAATAAATCCCTAGATCTTTTATGTAAGAATCTTATTCTCAAGGTGTTGAGACTGTGTGACAGGATTATCTAGTAACAAAACTTTTTAAACTATTCGTAATCCTTAAATTCTTTGGATGGGGACTCCGATTAATTGAGTATGGACTAGCACAAGGGTTACTACCTCGTTCGGTATGGGGATACCGATGGAAGAACGGTGTGTCACGTGCTATATGATACGAGATATCGCTAGTAGACCTGTAGGTGGTCATTCGGGAATAATCAGTCGAATGTGACGTCGATGACTGATCACATGGCTTGGTGGATAATGGTCGTGTTGTCAAGTTGTGATGGCGTGTTGATTCTTACACTTGAACCAACACAGTTATTTTGTGTATTGGTGTGCAGGATTTGCTAATGAGTCGAACCATCCAATTGGGAGGTAGGAACGTTCATCTATATGGTTTTGTATTGCTGGTATATGGAAATAGATGTTGGAAATATGATCTGTCGCTCTCGTCGGTATTTAATGGTGTGAACGTCATATGTGATCTACTATTAATGTGACGGGACAGTCCCTGGGCATGGCAGATTGAAAGTCAGTAAATGTATTTCATGAGGTGTCATTTGGTCACATTAATAAGATCTGATACATAATTATTGAGTTTGTCACTCCATGGCTATCGCTCAGTTGGGACGTTAGGTAACGAAAATATTATAACACGCGATAATCGCCAACTGTAATAGTTTCACTTGAAATGAGACTTCACTATCACCTATATTGTCCTTAACCGCTACTAGGTGTTATTCAGAAACTCTCAGAACATCATCGGGATTTGGAGATTCGATGATAGGTCAAAGGGTTGACCGATACCGAAAATAGTTTCAATGTTATCCGATTGTTAGCGGATAGTGAATCTAGAAAATCACACACCATATAGTGTTGCGTTTGATATCGACATCATGTGCCCAAAATGTCTTTGAAAGTGATTGGTTAAATGTTGACCCTTGGCCCCTCATGCCAATAATGTATAGTGCATAGTTAAAATGCATAGTAAAACTAATTATTGATTGGAGTGACGGATTTCAAATAATTAAACTGCATAGTGTATAATGAAATCAATTATTGATTGCACAGTAAATTGCACAGTGGGGCAATGGACGTGAGAAGAAAAATAAGAGGAGGATTGAATAAAATAAATCATGGCCTCTGCCTTTTCTCTCTCTCATTTCGTGTGTAGCTTCTTTTCTCTCTTCTTCATCTGTCAATAGTCTGTTATCATAAATTATTCGTGTGAAGGTCACTCGTATAATTTTGGCATATAATTTTGAGATGTGGGCACTGGTTATATGCGAAACCTTGGTGTCTAGCACGAGAATAGATGATTGGAACAACACCATTCGGCATATTAGGTGTGGACCGACTAAGACCACTGCATCGTGAGGTGGACACAGTCTTAGTACATAAATTGTTTTTGTACCCTAACCTTATATCGGACAGTAGGTATGCATTTATTTATATTCAATTGTTGAATATGACTGTTGTTTAAATACATAAATTTTGTATGTTGTGTATATTATATTTCGCTGAGTATATCTAATACGCAATAAAAATAAAATAAAAATTGCTCATACCGTCGTACTAGTGATTCCCTTCATAAAATTTCGACCAAACCCAACACACATGTATATACGTATATATCATGGATTTGTGTCAGCAGTGGTGGATCCGACTAAAGTGGCAAGTACAGGTTTCTATGGCCGACAAATGAGGGCTACGGTGGTGCGAGCAACGGTGGTAGGTTCTGTGGTTAGGGGGTGGGTAGGCCTGGCAACGGTGACAAGTTTTTGTGGTCGACGGTGGTAGGGGCGGCAATGGTGGGTATGAGAGAGAGTGAATGAGTGAGAAAGAAATAAAATGATATTCAAAAAAGAACAAAAAATAAAAAATAATAATAATATTTTTAGTAAACCCTTCTTTAAACCATTATGTACAAGTAGCATAATTCTATATATAATGGAAGTGTTATCTTCTTTTCAATATAATATATGTCATATATTATATATATAATGGAAGTGCACTTTTCGTTTGCATTAAATTAATTCTCTCAATATAATATAATATATGTATAACTATTATACACAAAATATTATACAATAATTATTTACTCAATGAGAATCATTCTCATTATTAATATCCAACTAAAAAATCATTAACTCTTAATAAAGATTACAACTTTCATCACTTAGTCAACTACTATACTTTGATATGTGTGTGATTTTTTAGATTCATTATTAAGTAATAATCAAGACACGTCAAATTTTTTGACACTAACTAAAGATTTTGGCCAAGAATCTTTCTATTTCCCCAATGTATCCCCAAAAACTCTGAGTAACAACTAGCATTATGTCAGGGTGATCATACAAGTAATGAAGTCATATTTCTTGAGAACCTATTTGAGTTTTTGATTGCCGTGTACTATAATCCTTCAACTGATTAACATCCTGATCAAGTGAGAGTTATGGGTTAATCAAATTTATTAACTCGATATCTATATTAAGATCTAGTGTGGTGGGATTGAAATGACACATCAGAACTCCTTCCGACATAAAAAAATATTTTTCTAATCATGTGCACCTTGACCAGGTTTTTGTGTAATTATAACCACCATTAATCGCATAGGAAGTTCATCTCACGTTAAAGGTCAACATATCTCATTAGTAATCACTAGCCTCCATACATTACTTCACATAGACCACACAATGCATCTCCTATCACTAAAATCAAGTGGTTCTTAGTCACGACAAATCTTAGGTACCAACATATAAGACAACTATGTTGTCTTCGGTCTAAGAACTAGTAATACAATAGAAGTCTGTGATAGATCATAGACCCTCTTAGCCATGTGATCTATCACTTGCATCACATTTAGTAAATGTTCTACTAACATCTACTCATATGTTTATTATATCCATCTCATGGATTATGGCATGTGACTCACCATCAATTATCATTTGTATCTCATACTAATAAAAAGTAGTAACCCATATGTCAATCCACAATTGATTAATCATAGTTCTTCAATCTTATTATATGAATGATTCTTTAGATTTCATGATCAGAGTTTTATTTTTAAGTGTTAAGAATATGTGACAAAAACTTTGGGATTAAAGATTTCTTAAAAATATTTCTAGTATTTAGTTTTCTCATAAACGACCTTGCACTGTTTTATTCAATTCCTCTGTCATGAAGAAGGGGAAGGAAATATTTTTTTAATCAATTGCCTCCAAACTTAACCAACAATTTTGATCGATTCGATTCGGTTATTTCAATTTAACTGAAACATTACTCACCATTAATCACAACTTATATAGTCATGGTTATCAAGTCAATCATCTACTTATTAACTTTTCATTTAATTTTTAAAGATAATTTATACTGCTATTTTTTTTATTTTTCACTTTATAACACTACTAATGTATGCCTGTGCCTAAAGACATGCTATAAATAATATTAAGATTAAAATATAATTATAATTTATACGTATTATATTAAAATTTGTGAAGAACTTGTAACAATTTTGCATGTATTAAAAGCTCTACAAAACTCAAATAAGAAATAAGCATATAAAATTTATAATGTTTACCAAAATTGCAATTAAAATACAAGAACAAGTAAAAAAAATTATAAACATTGAACGAAAAATATAAATTAAAAAGAAAAAAAATCTATATAATAAAGCACATTAATAAGTGTTCTACCAGTAAGTATTATACATACTAGCCTGTATTCTACAATTAAATATCAACCTGCATTCTACAATTCCAAACAAATCAAATATAAAAAAAATAAATATCAAATAATGCACAATATCCAATACTTTGCAATCTAAAAGAGATTAAAATTAAAATACACTCAATTAGTACTACTGACCTCAAATTATAACTATATAAGAAAAACAAACATTATATTGTTATACACCAAAATAGTAGGTTAAACATTTTTAAAATATGTATGATTTACAAAAGATGTGTCAATAACATGTTTTCAAACATGTGTTTTTCCAAACTTTCTTCTTGTTACTTTCTAAAAAGTCTTTGTATCAACTTGTATGTATTCCCAATGAGAAACATACCCAACAATTTGGTAATTTGTGAAAACAAACACACATGGTTGCGGCTGCGACTATCAACAGGGAGAACCCCAGTTTGGAGTCGGAGAACCTTGGGTTCCCAACCGCGAGTGGTCGGGAACCCTTGTGTTCCACGACCCATGGGGGTCAAGGAATCGACGTCGGGAATTCTTTGATTTTTATATTATTTTAATTAAAAATATAATACAAATAAACTAATTTTACATTTTTTTAAGTATTAAAGATTCAACACCTAAAGATAAAAATATTAAATTTCAAATATCATTTCCTACTTTGATATCATTATTTGAATAAAAACTTTACAGTAAAAATTGCATTTGATTATTATCAAAGAAAGAGATTTTTATTTTTTTTGGAATTGAATTATCTATGATTTAAAAAATTAATAATTCTAAATATCAAATTCTTAAATTATACATATTTAAAAAAATTAAAACTTACATTGCTGGTGTTTTTTATTTAAAAAAGTTCAAATGTTTGTTGTCGAATATTTTTTTTTTTAAATTAAGTATTGATATTTAAAATTAAGTATTAATTTTTTTTAAAAATATATATTTTTAAAAAATTGGAGCCCTAACCGCCGCTAGTCGGGGCCTCTAAGAGTTATCGGCCACGCTTTCCCAAAATTATAATTAATGTCTCTTTTTTCAAACCTTGTCGATACCCAAATTATTGAGCGATCTGATCAGCGATAGATTGTTTGACTGCCAGTGCAGTTATACGTAAAACCCAAAGCACACACAACCCTCCATAGTGAGTACGATATCATTTCCAAGGAAATAGGGGTGATACGAAGTCCCACGGCGATTAGAAATAAATATCACTAGGGGTTACATATTTAGTTTAAGCCCACCGTCGAGAGACTTAACAATAACTTGTATGTTATAAAATTGTTACCATACACATTTATATAATTAATGCATAGAACTGAATCATGGTAAAGGAATGATTAAAATATGTAAAATGACAGAGACTTATATAGGGATTGAAGAACACGATAAAAAGGTTATGAACTTGTCTTGAAACAACCAATTCTCGGCTTGCATGCACTCTCGCTAGCTCGAAGTCTTCTTGGCTGCTACCCTGAGCCCATATTTTATTTTCGAGCCTCTGACACAATTTTTGAGCCCCAAATTAATTTTTAAAATTTTCTTCAATTTTTTTCTTGAAATTTTCGACTATTTTTTTTCCCCATTTTTCTCATTTTTTATTTCTTATTTTTTTTTCATCCTTCTTCTTATTCTTCACTTACATCAAAGCTACCGTTGGTTAGTGCCACCTAGGCCTCCGTTGGCCATCGTTGTAGCCAATCTCACCAACGTTGACCATCACGCGATCGTCGCCATCGGCCGAGAACCACCGTAGCTGGTCCCTTGCGCCTCCAGCCACCGACCGCCGCTGCTGCTTCGGCCATCGCTAGCCACCGATACTTCTGGCCGTTTCGTCGCGATCGCCTTCCACCATCGTTGAGACCTCGACTAGTCTCCATAACCGACCACTGCTGCTGCATGACTGCTCTTGCCGTTGGCCGCTGCTTCGCTGCATAGCCATGGCCGATCGGTGCCGCCGGCCACCGCCACAGCTTCAGGCCAGCCAGCCAATGTATATAGATATATATATATGTGAGTGTGTATATAAATATATATATATGTGCCTGTGTGTATATGTGTATGCATGTGTTTGTGTTTGTGAGCAGGAAGATTATTAATCTTAGTCATTGAAATGTTTCTTTTATATATTTAATACATTTTCAAAAATTCTCTTGTCTTATATAGTCAATTATTGTTCATCATAATAATAAATTTTATTTTATTAAAATTTAATTTCTATTTTAAATTTGAATCAAAACTTTTTAACTAAAACAACCAAATCACGTCACCATCAATTTACAAAATTTAATGATGAATTAAAATTGAAAATAAGTTTGATTTAAAATTAAAATTAAATGACTCTAATAACAATTAAAATATAATAATTAATTTATTATAAAATTCAAAATTAAAAAAATAAAAATAATGCCAATTTTGTATCAAATGAAATAAAATGAATATAAATACTTTTGGATGAGTTTTTATTTTTTCCATTGCTAAAGCTTCCCAAAGGAAGAAGAAACCCTTTTTCATTAAATTCCACCCTCCCAAGCTTGCTATATAAAGGCGTCTCTCGGTGCCGTCGTTCTCCAATGCTCCAAACCCGTTCTCAATGTACAAGCGAAGAGTGCTGTAAATTAACACTGGATTAAAGTAGGGTTACGGTTATTAATTTAAGAAAAAAATAATAATAATATATAAATTTTATATAATTTTTTTTCAAATAAATTAGAATAAAAACCACAGACAAGAATAAAAAAATTAATTATAAGAAATAATAAAAACTATAACTTTCTCTCTAAATTACAAAAAAAAAAAAAAAATCTCTTTAAAAAAAAAACAAAAACACTCTTAATAATTCTTTCTACCTCTCTATTTTTTTTCTCCAAATGGATACCAGTGCTTAACAAATAAGTTGGAGTGGTCAATTTATACACCTCTAAGGCCATCTTTAACATAGAGGTAAAATACTTGTCAAGTCAACATTTGGAGAACCATCCTCACAATTTATAGTCCAAAAGTGCTATTTACTTGTCTTGTTACTAGTTAAATTTTTGTTGAGCTTCAAATTGCTCAACAAAGATGAAGAGTCAAATATTGCTTAATAAATTTATCACAGTGTTGTTCTTCCACCTAACGGCTTACTCATAGATTTGAAATAAGGAGAAAACAGCTGACGACGAACAACTACAGTAGCTGACGATGAAAGTGAAATAGATCGAAGTGAAATAGATGTGTGTATCTGATTATTTTGTGTATTTAATTATTACTTTATGTATTTTATTATTAATTTTGTGTATATATGAAAATTATAGATCAAGTAAAATAAATATAATTAAAATTTATTAAAATAAATAAATAAAATAAAAATAAAATAGAGAAGAAAATAGGAAGTGTGCATGCATAATTTTTTGAAGTAAATTAAAAATAGAAAATGATTTATTTATAATAATATAATAAGAAGGGAAATGGAGAGGTGGGTGGCTAATAAGTGTCTCTTATTTGCACCGCATGTGCTGCACCTTTTAGACTTTTTTTTTTTCCTTTATTTCAAATATTGCAGCCACTTCTTTCCCTTTTTCTAATATTTCGGCCACAATGAGTAGGTCATTCCCCGGCATTTTCTCGCCAATGACAGACAAGCGTCTTCGTCCGTCGTCCCCGGAGCTTCCTAGCCTCGTCTGCATGGTTTGAGCAAGCGAGTTTTGAAAGGTTAACAATGATCTTATGCTCTCTGCAAAGTTCCCTGGAAAGCGCGCATTCTTTATTATGATTCATTATAATCCAATGATCTCAAGTTATTTGGGCGTTAATTGGACTCCTCCACGCGTTTTTTTGGCTAGATTTGGGATCCTTATTTTCATATTCACGAGAACTGCTGTTTGGGATTTTGTTGTATTCCAGTTTTCACAAATTTCTACTGGTTTATGGCATCTCTGCGTCCATATGTTCGTGTCAAAATCGATGATGAAGAAGCTGATTACTGGAATCATCCATCCTTCAAATGTTATGTGTTGGCCCGCTTAGTTGAGCCAGTTCGATTCTGTTTAGGCAATTCAACGATTACCTTTTGGTCTATATATGTAACAACACAGGGTCTCACCAAAAGTGCTAGATGAAGGTTTTTTTTTGGGTCATGACAAACCTTTAGGGTTGTGTTCTTGTCTGGCCAGAAGTCTCACATCTCAATGTGACCCAAGTTAACACACTCGTGACCTACACCACGCATATGTGATCCCAGTAGACTATCGATAAGGGATAGGGAGATGACACTATAGCTAATGTTGCGAGACCTCTGTAGAACGCTCTTCACTGTTGGGCAGTTCATGAACATTCTGTTTTTGCATATATTTAGGGTTATTGAGGCGATGCAGGCCTTTTGACTTGGAGTAAGTTCTGTGGGGATGTAGGGAATCCAATTAAGACACTAGACATACATTATTGTCATTTTCATGGATGTGAACTTCTTTATTTTGGTGTTAGGTCGGCAGAGCAAGCTGCCTAAGTTGTATTTGGATTGAGCCTCCTGGAAAGCTATTTCTGGTGTTATTTTTCTCATTTTTTGCTGCTTTCATGGCACGGGAACCATATGATATGAGCTTGTATGTACATGTTTGTTGTATGACTTGATTTTAATTCACCATCTTTCATCATGTTGAAAATGTATACAATTTAGGGGCACTCACATTAAAGTAGTTGCTTCATCGAGCTTGTTCAATTAGTTCTGCATTTGTTCATTGGTCATGATTTGTTCTCTTTTTCAGTTGTTTATTTGCTAACCGTCTAAATGCAGTTATATTTGTTCTCTAGCGTCCATGGTGAGCTCTGCAGACTTCATAGATTTGCTTGGTGATGAAGAGATTGATCAGTCGAGTGTGGCTGATAGTAAAAACGGCCTGGATTCTATTCCGAGAACAACTAAGCTACGAGGAAACACTAATATAGAGAGTTTTGGTTGGGATACAGTATGCTCTGTGAGACAGGAATCCAAGGAGAGCAGAAGCTCAAATGTTTTTCAAAGCCAAAGTGACTTTGTTGATTTTGATCGAGGCCATCACCCTGTTGATGAGTCACTTCCTTCTCACATGCCCTCCTCTTATCCAGCCCCAATCTGTCGTCAATTCTGGAAAGCTGGCAACTATAACGGAGGGCAACGTCCTAAACCCCAACTTTCTGGTATAAATTCGTGAAATTTAACATATAAGAACTGCCTATTTTCTTCCTTTCCTTCTTCTTGGTCCATATCATGTACCTTATGTAACAAAAGAAATAAACAAAAATTGAGTAGGATATTAATCCATGTGTGATATGACTATTTCATGTGCCTATTATTGTTCTCTTGTTCCAATTGGTTTTATGGGATCTGAATATTATCAAGTACATGGGTTCTAAAAAATTGTGAATCTGTGCTCTGCTATTTGATCAAATTGCTTACTGAAGCTGCTCCTTTTATTTATGCTCTGCAGATGGGAAAAATTATCTGCACGTGCACCCTATGTTCCTTCACTCCAATGCCACCTCACATAAGTGGGCCTTTGGCGGTACATTTGTTTTTTTTGTTTATTTTTTTCTTTTCATTGCATTATGCCTTTCCTTTAATGCAACAATAACATCTTTTGACATTGAATCTATCGCTCGATCTGTACGGTTGTTCATTCCCTGTTGATATTCTGCTTGCAGCTGTAGCGGAGTTGATTGACAATGCAGTTGATGAGGTAAACTTTCAGTTATTGTAGTGGAAACACTTTATAATGTCTTGAAAGGTTTAATTTTGTAGGATAGTCAAAATAGTCTATTGGACTGTATAAATCAACATGGAAAACATGCAATGAGATTTCATTTTTTATTGGATAAACTGTCTTATGAGGAAAGACAAATTATAAATTAGACTATATGTAATAAGTATTGAAGGTAAGATGCGCAGGACTGTGATTAAGTTAGTTTTGGACATACGAAGAAGACCAATGGACATTGTCGGAAGAGCAGATGAAAAGGATGAAGTTGTAGCCAAAGAGGTAGACTAGAAACAAAGAAAACTTTGTGGGAAACACTTAAGCTAATGTGATATGATGGCCTACGGAGTATATACTATGTAGTCGTAGATAGATATTATTGGAGAGCTAAGTTCATGTAGTTGATCCTGTCTTTTGGGATCAAGTTTCCTAATTACACCAACTTTTAGTCCTGTTGGGGTTGTTGTCATGATATAAACCATAAACAAGGGAATAAGACATGCAAGTGGCGGGCTGTCACATGCATGGTTAGGAAGTTGGGTAGCTAATTCTAGAAGGGGGCACTAATGTAAATAAAACTTCTCTTTGGTGGGAATGGAAGTGCGGGATCCTCTCTATATAAAGGACCGCTCAATTATATTGAGGCTATGTTGAAATTTGAATCAAAGTCATTCTAATTCTTCCCTCAATTCTCTCTCTCTCTCTCTCTCTATTTCTCTTTTCCAAATTCTCCCTAATTCTAGAGAATTCTCGCGAATTCTTTGGAGTTCCTTGTCAGATTCGTCAAGATCTAACAGTTGTATGTCTTCAGTTTCTTTTTATTTTTTATTTTCTCTTTTCAATTGTCTAAATTAGAGGTCTTAAATTGTTCAAGTCAGGCTGAAACAACCCTTTTTGGGATGATTTGCACTATCTAGGCCTTGCCACATGCATTGACCTGTTATGGCCTGCTATTTTAAATTTCTTAAAAAATAACTTTTTAAAGAAATGTACTATTGAGTAATATTTTTGATTATTTTATTGAAAAATCATAAACAAGACTACATAATACAACTTGTTGTATTAAATAATACATAAAACTGTTTCACTTAGAAGAATAAATTTACCACATGACAAAATTTACAATGCATAACATCTTAAATAACATATACAAAATTATTGCATTATCCAAATGTTGTAGCAAAATAACTTTTGATAATGTACAAAAATATTTCATCTTCACTCTTCAAATACTGGGTCCTCGTTTGCCACCTTTGAGATCTTGGGAGTTGCCTGTATCACCGAGAGTGCCCACATATTTGTCAGATCTTGGGAGATCTGACCAGAATTCTCTAGAATTCTGTGAAGAATTTTGGAGAATAAGAAGGGAGAGTATAGAGAGAATTTGAGAGAGAGAGAGAGAGAGAGATGAGAGGGAAATAGGAGAATGATTTCAATTCAATATCTGGATGCCTCCTTACATGTGCTCGGGTCCTTTATATAGGATCCCGCAAGTACATTCCCGCCAACCGTTTTATTTACATAGTTGCCCTCTTTAGTTGCTTCCCTTAACTATCGCACATGTATGCTCCCCTTTTAGCATAATATATCTACTTCTACATATTAATACCGTGACAATTTCCCCCCGGCTTGGGGTCATTATTGTCCTCAAGAATGCTAAGTAGGCTGGCTGCTTGGGGGAATTGCCTTAGCAGGTCAGGAAAATATTCCCAGGTGCTATTTTTCGGGGGAAGATTTGACCACTTCACCAATACCTAGATGATAGGAGCCCCGTGCTTGTACAATACTCGTTTGTCTAGGATAGAGCTGGGCACCGCCGTGACATCTGTGTCTACAGAGAGCTGTGGTAAATTGGAGGATGTTTGTTGTGTTCTCACTGTTCACTTGAGCAAAGAAACATGGAATATCGGGTGAATTCTGGCTCCTTCAGGGAGCTGTAGTCAGTACGCTGCCTTCCCCACCTTGGCCTCAATCTCATAGGGTCCGTAGTACCTGGGACTTAGTTTGTTCACCTGACCCTTCACAATGGCCTTAAGATGGGTTGGCCTGAGCTTGAGGTATACTCTTTCCCCCACATTGAACTCCCTTTCGCTTCTCTTCTTATTAGCGTACTGCTTCATGCGATTTTGTGCCAATGCCAACTCTTCTTTGAGCTGTTGCAAAACTCTCTGTCTCTTCTCTAAGTAGGCCTCCACAGTAGCCATTGAGGTGTGCTCTCCCATTGCCGGAAGTAGTGGAGGCCAATATTGAAATAGTGCTTTGAAGGGGGTTCTTTTGATAGATGCGTGGTGGCTGGTATTGTACCACCATTGTGCCAGGGAGATCCATTTATGCCACCCCTTAGGATGTAAGAAACACAAGCACCTCAAATAGCCTTCTGCACACTGATTAACCTTTGCTGTCTGGCCATTTGTTTGAGGATGGTAAGCTATAGACATTTTAAGCTTCACCCCTAGGGATTTCATCAGCTCCCCAAGCTTGTAAAAATCTTGTCTCTATCTGAAATTATTGACCCGAGGATCCCATGTAGTTTCATCACCTAATCCAAGAAGGCTCTAGCTACCTCTCGGGCGGAGTAGGGATGGGTTGGGTCAATGAAGTGTGCATACTTAGTGAACTGATCCACCACCACTAAAATGCAATCCCTCCCTTTTGATTTTGGAAGACCCTCAATAAAATCCATACCGATGCTCTCCCAAGCTTGGGTAGATATGGGTAAGGGTTGTAACAAGCCTGGTGGGGCCACAGTTTCATATTTGCATATGTTACATACGTCACACACCATCACATACTTAGTCACATTTTTTGAGGTAAGGCTCATAAAAAATTTGCTTATGATATGTGTTCTGAATTCTCGAGTGCCCTCCCACTGAAGACTCATGAAGGGAACTCAGTCTCTTCCTTCTTAGTTCCTTATTCCCACCAATTATGACTCTGCCTTTGTATCTCAATATCCCCTGATGCAATGTATACCCCGGCTTCCCCTCGGGGCTTAAAATCAGCTGTTCCAATAACACTTTCATTTTGTCATCTCCTTCATAGCTTGCCTCGACTTCCTGGTACCACTTGGGAGTGACCACAGTAAGGGCGACTGTTTCTCCCTCTTCTGGGCATCTAGATAGGGCATCAACAACTACATTTTCTCTTCCCTTCTTGTATTGTATGCTGTAGTCTAGACCCATAAGCTTAGACATTCCCTTCCTTTGGAGGTGGGTATGAAGCTTCTGCTGTAATAAGAATTTAAGACTTTCGTGGTCAGTTCTAATGATGAACTGATCTCATTCCAGATAATGTCGCCACCTTTCAACTACCATTATCACTGCCAAAAGCTCCTTTTCATATATACTTAGGCCCAGATGTCTAGGGGATAAGGCCTGACTATTTCCTTCTTGCATCAACATAGCTCCCCCTCCCGTACTGCATGCGTCAGTCTCCAGTATAAATGGTTTACTGAAGTCTGGTAGCCTGAGCATTGGGGCACTATCTTTAATTGTTCAAATGCCTTCTCTGCCTGTGGCCCCTAATGAAATCCCTCATTTTTTAACTGCTCTGTCAGGGGTCGACTAAGAACTCCATAATTCTTTACAAACCGCCTATAGTACCCCGTCAAGCCCAGAAAACCCCTCAAGGCTTTAATGTTGGTTGGTCTTGGCCAAGCCATCATAGTAGCCACTTTCCTTGGGTCGGTACTCACCCCTGCTTCAGATATAACATGCCCCAAATACTCCATTTGCTTCTGACTGAAATCACATTTAGACCTCTTAATATACAATTGGTTGTTTATGAGAACCTCAAATGTAGTCCTTAGGTGTTTCAAGTGTTGATGAAAGTTGGGTTGTATATTAAGATGTCATCAAAGAAAACCAGAATAAAGTGGTGTAGGTAAGGTTTAAAAACTTGGTTCACGAGGGATTGAAAAGTGGCTGGGGCATTGGTGAGCCCAAAAGGCATCACTAAGAACTCATAATGGCCATGATGGGTTCTAAAGGCTGTTTTGTGGATATCATCAGCATTCATGCAAATTTGATGATAGCTTGAACGAAGGTCTAACTTGGAAAAATAGGTGTCATTCTTTAATTCATCGAGTAGGTCTTCGATTATGGGAATGGAAAATTTTTCCTTTACGGTTAAGGCATTAAGCTGTTGATAGTCTATACAAAAATGCCACGTTCCGTCCTTTTTCTTGACAAAGAGGACAGGGGAAGCATATGGACTTTGGCTAGGTCAGATCAAGGACTGTTGAAGCATGTCCTTAACCATTCTTTCAATCTCAGTTTTTTGGTGTGGATGGTATCTGTAAGATTTGATATTAACGGGCTCGGAGTTGGGTTTAAGGTTGATTGAGTGGTCAAAGGTTCTTTTGGGAGGTAGGGAGTTAGGTTCTACAAATAGGTCCTCATACTTAGCCAAAAGCATATTAAGTTGGTGTAAGAATGGTACCTTTGGGTTGTTTGAATTTACAGTGCGGGTAACCATTTTCAGCTCCCCGTCTTGCTCATTCCCGTCTTCTATCTCTTACAGTGTTTGTATGGAGAATAGTTGGGCTACCTGGGCTCATTTACTTCGGAGCAGTCTCTGAAATTTCCTTCTTGTGATCATCTTGCATGTACCATTCTCTCTGCTACTGGTAAGGTTAGCTTCTTTCCCTCATTTTTCAAATGTTACTTTCATCCGATTGAAATCAAAGCTGATAGGGCTCAATTGTTTCATCCAATCCACCTCGAGTACTACATCGCAACCCCCTAGCTTAAGCAGCCTCAGGTTAGTCTCAAACAATTCCCCTTGCATCTCCTAGCAAAATCCGCAAAGCTGATTTGCTTAGCACTCTATGGCCATTAGCCACTGTCATAGATAGTGGTTGGGTCCCTGTTAGCTTGCATTGGAGTCTCTTGGTAGTACCCTCGTCCAAGAAACTGTGGGTACTCCCACTATCAATTAGGATCCCCTCTTGAACCCTTCCTTCCACCTTGATAATTTTATTGTTGGCTAGCCCTCTAAGGGCGTGCAACGATATTTCTCCGTTATCATCCCCTACTACTTCAACCATTTCTTCTACTCCTTCTCCTTCATTTTCTACTTCTTCCTCTTCCCCTTCTAGCAAGAGCAGTTGTCTTTTGCATTGATGTCTTGGGAAATATCGGTCACCACACTTGAAATAGAGTCCTGGTTGCCTTCTTTGATCCGTGAACCTCCCATTTGGTCTTGTTGAGGCAGAAACAGGTGCTGTAACTGTCATACTTCTCTGCCCTGGATTCACCCTTACCATCTCCTTATTGTACCCCTTCACCATCGGACCTGCCGACCCTATACCAACTCCCCTACTCTACTGTCTCTGCTTTTTCATGATGGCTTCTATCAAAACCTTCTGTAGTCTAGCATCTTTAGTTGCCTGTTCCACCGTTGCAGGTCGTAACATCTTGACCATAGGCCTGAACTCCTCACTTAACACACTCATGAAATTGAAGACAAAGTATGCCTTCGAGAGGTGGGGGTTTAGGGTGACCATTATGGATCTGAGCTCCTCAAATCAGGCCTGATAAGATTGCACTCTTCCTTCTTGTTTGAGTTTATTAAATTCCTCCACCACGTCCATTCTATTTCTATCTCCAAATCTCTCACACAGTTTCTTAGCAAACTCTTCCCCTGATATTCTCCTCTAGTCTGTGACCACCCTTGGTACCAGGTGTCCCCTGCATCATTATGGTAGGCAGTCACCAATGCTACTCGACGCTCCTCTGGAACATTGTGCTAACCAAACATCCGTTCACATCTTCTTACCCACCACCTGGGATTACTTACTTCAAACAGGAGAATCTCTAATTTAGGCATAGGAAACCCTGGTTAATTAACTGTAATCGGTCCTTCCCGCCTTTGATCTATTCCCGTATCCCTTTCTTCTCTTAGAGCGATCTCAATTTCAGAGAGTCCGACATTCTCATTCCTCACTCCTTGCCCGGTTAGCACCAGTTCGGTTCTTTCTCTAGGGGGAAAATTAGGTGACAAGCTTACTTGATTTTGGCACGTAACCATCACCATGAAATTCAGTCTTTGATCTGAGCTCCAACTTCATCCCTGATTCCATCCAATCTTCTCTCCAAACCTCCTAACGATGCGTCCATCTTCCGATCCATTGCCACGATCGCTTTGTGATTGAGATTGAATCCAATTTCCAGCAACTCTACTCGAGCTTGCAAGTCGGTCATCGTCAAATGAAACTGATGCACCTTTGACTCCAAGTTCTTCATTCGAGTTCCCTCCGGGCCTCCGCCATTGCTGTTATCGACTTCCCTTGGCCCAGATTTACTCTGATACCAAATTGTCAGATCTTGGGAGATTTGACCAGAATTCTCTAGAATTCTGGAGAATAAGAGAAGGGAGAAGAGATGAGAGAGTATAGAGAGAATTTGAGAGAGAGAGAGAATTGAGAGGGAAATAAGAGAATGATTTCAATTCAATATCTGGATGCCTCCTTACATGTGTTCAGGTCCTTTATATAGGATCCCGCAATTACATTTCTGCCAACCGTTTTATTCACATAATTGCCCTCTTTAGTTGCTTCCCTTAACTACCGCACATGTATGCTCCCCTTTTAACACGGTATCTCTACTTCTACATATTAGTATCGTGACAATATTGTTGTTGGCTGTCAACATCGAACCAATTTTGAAGTAGATGCATGTTTCCATTGCATTTGGTGCATGCCTTGCCCTAATTGGATTCAAGGCCTTGTTTCCTACAGAAAAAGTAGATTTCAGTTCCACTATAGTCATCGGATAGCTTAGTATATCACAGGCCACATGAAAAAAAATGTTGGGAATAGTATAGATGAAAATTTTATGCAACAATTAATAACTAAAATATTGCAATGCTAAAATTTGAAAACAAAATTGAGTAACTATTTGAATGTAACTTTGAGAGTGAGAGAGGAGAGTGTTTCCAAACTTGGAACAAGGGAGGGTAGCAAACTCCCTAAACCTGTATTTGTACAAGATCCAAATTGGATGTAGTCTACATAATGCAACTTGCATCTGGTCCTGGCCCAATCTGTTTGACACCTCTGGCCTAAATGAGTAACTGTATGTTATCTAGGTTGGATAAATGGGGAGAAGAGACCTTGGCCTGCGTTGTCTTTCTTTATCATATTGTGAACTCAGTGGCAATGCTTATATTTCTACTTTTGTTAAAGTACTGTATAACCTTGATCTGTGTTTGTGGAGCAGATAAAAAATGGGGCTACTTTTGTTGTGGTAGATAAGATCATAAATCCAAGGGATGGTAGCATTGCTTTACTAATTCAAGGTAATTATGTCTTTCGCTCTTTCTTTGGCCATGCAAATTTGTTGCCAAGACAATATTAGCAACTTTTCATTGCTAATGGACAAGGGTGAAATTATCGTTCAATTTGTTTATCTGCAACATTATGTTTGATTGTAGATGATGGTGGTGGAATGGATCCAGTAATTTTAAGGCAGTGCTTAAGCTTTGGATTTTCTGAAAAGAAACTGAAATCCGCCATTGGGCAGTGTATGGATACTGCTTTGTTTCCTTTTGTCTTTTGTTCTTCTGTGTTATTCCTAATTGCTTTGAGTGGCCTTTCAGATGGAAATGGGTTCAAAACAAGTTCAATGAGACTTGGGGCAGATGTTGTCGTGTTTACCCGTCACATGGGAAAGAGGTCTGAGTGGAAAAATTTGACTCTTATTCGTCTGCTGTTTGTTCTTACCGAAATACATTTTTACTTTAAACATCGGAAGAGAGGAAGATATAACAAGATATGTTATAAGAATAGATGTGTGGTTGATTATTAATCTACCTTGTCTGAAATCATTTCTTGAAGTATTTGTTCCATGACACAATTAAAATCAGATTAAGATCCAAGTTCCTTTATGTTGAGTCTACTTACCTTTTGACCGATTGAATTGAAGAAGTTTCTCCTATGCATGATTGGTGTATATGGTCACATGTCATTAACTTTATATTTTCATTAAATTGATTTTTGTTAATGATCAGGACACTTACTGAAAGCATTGGACTTCTCTCCTACACATTTTTAAGACAAACAAACCACGACAGAATAGTAGTACCACTGGTGAGCTGTTCCCTTTTTGCCCTAAGGATTTTCTATTTTTTCCTCTGCCAGTTTGTTCTAAATGTAGAATCCGTGATTAACTATGGCAATTTAAATTGCTCGTGTCTGTCTTTATGTCTATTACACATCTGGCATGCTTCAATATGCGTGAACCACCTGTTGGGGATTTTCCCTTAGAGACCAAATGGTACCTAATTGGCTAATAGCAACCAAAATATAAGTTACTCTCTGCTTATCATTGTATAAAAACACATGTAAATGTTTTCATGTTTCCAAATTGTACAGGTTGGTTTCACAATATCAACCATATGATGAAACATGACCATATCAATTATCTTCACTCACCACCATCTCATGAAGCTTTCTATATGAAGATGATGTTGAAACTTTATCTCATCCTACCCTCACTGGAGAGTTGTGGTAGGAAGGGCATCCAGTGTAAAATTTTGCCATGTTCTTTTTTTGGACTGCCAATGGGACTTTCAAAAGTCAATTAACATTATGAATGTCATGCTACCAACCCTAATTTGGTTAGGATAAGGTGGTGTTGATGATGAGTTTTATCAATAGCCATTTTTGAGAAATTGGAAATCGGTTTGAGCCAAACTGTTATCTACATGTTTTATCTTGGAGGATTAGAATTTGGAACCTGTTTCCTTATCCAATTAGTCCAATGAGTCAGTGATGTATAAAGACTAAAGAGATTGTACTCTATTCTCTTGTTGCATCCCTTTTGTATATGGGTTTTATCACCCCCCCCCCCCCCCCCCCCCACTATTGTTTTATCAGATATTACAAAATTCCATTTTGAAATTGTTAAGTTTATCTTAATTTTGGAAATTTCCTATCTCACCACATTGGCATGTTTGTAAAAAATTACAGGTGGATTATGAACTGAATGCATCAACTGAGAAATTGGAACCCATACTTTCTCATGGTGAAGCACATTTTTCAGCTAATCTATCTGTGCTGCTGCAGTGGTCTCCATATTCAACAGAAGAAATGCTGATGCAGCAAGTAAGCTTGCATGGCGTTTTGAATTTTTGAATTTGGTTTATCAAGAATAGTAATAGCACTATAGTTGTGATGGATATGTGACGCTACCTTTGGGACCATCACCAGCCATCAGTGCTGCAAGTATTCTCAATGTTCATTCCATTTATAGTAATGACATGGGCATTGTTGGACTCATGACCTTCATTAACAAAAACCATCAGTCAACTCTACAAGTCTGGATAGAAGGATTTTGATCCATCTTGTTTAATTGTCTTCCTCTAGAATGGTTATCGTTTTCACCTTGACAGAAGGCTGCATATTTTTAGTGTTTTCTTTATACACTCTATAATTATGCTGCATATTACTCTTAAGATTTCATCAAATGTCTTTCCTAGTAGTTGTTAAACCTGAAATGGAAAACAAAATGTTTTCTGTCACAACATGACCTAGTTAAGATATTGAATCACGTAGAAGGTGTTAGAGAAAAAAAGGGTTCAGGTTTTCTTATATACAAGTTACTAAAGACATATTATCAAGTAGAAACATGGAGGAGATACTAAGACTTCCGAAATTACAGTTAGATTATATCAAGGATTTGGACTGATTCCTACCTCTTTCCTTTTAGTGATGGATGAACTCAGAAAGCATATCCAAGAAGAAATGCCTTGGCGAATGTGATTTATAGAAGATATTGTCTTGGTTGATGAAACAAAAGAAAGCGTAAATAATAAACTTAAATTATGGAAAAACACCTTAGAATCCAAAGCTTTAAAATAAGTAGGTTTAAAAACTAAGTATGTTGAATTTAAGTTCATTTAAAATAGAAGTGTAGATGATGTTATAGTGAGACCTGGAGATTGAAAAAATGATCAATCTTGATATCTTGGATCAATTGTTCAAAAAGAAGAAAAATTATGTTCATAGAATCAAGATATGATAGTTAAAGTGGAGAAGTGTGTTCAACATTTTATTTGATCATAGATTCCTTTAAAGTTAAAAGAAAAGTTTAGTTGGACAATTATGAGACTATCTTTGGCTTAGAATGATAGGTAGTTAAGCGCTAACATTTGGAAAATTTGAGCGTAGTTGAGATGAGAATGTTATGGTAGATGTGCAACTATACAAAAAATGACAATAAGAAACAAGATCATAAGAAATGAAGCAAGAATGATGCCTTCTAAAGATGAGATGTTGGAATCATGATTAAGATGATTTGGACAAATCAAGAATGCTAGATTCACTTGTGAGTTGAGTGGATGTTATGAAAGAAGTTTGTGGTAGAACAACGAGAGAAAGACCAAAGAAAACTTAGTGGGAATCCCTTAAACATTACAAAGTATATAGCCAAAGATGGAGAGATGGCTAAAGGTGTATAATTCATATAGCTGACCTCACCTAGGGGGATTAAGGCTTGTAATTGTTAATTCTACGTCACATTACATACTAGACTTCCCTCTAAATTAGTAGATTGGTCTTCCTGGAGAAATGAAGAAGTTGATTCTGAAATCCATCTTATGATCTCACCACCTAAATTTGTTCACCTTCATACTCAATCTATTTTGGATCAGAATTTTTTGCGCTGATGCAGTAGTACATCATTTTGGGCTTTCCTATTTAGAAGGACATGATCACATTGTATGCCATTCTGCATTTATCCTTTTGTCAATTTGAGACTAGACCATTGATTTTCCATAAATCTATTAATACCTCTCGGTAGCCTAGAAAAAGGAAGAGGAAAAGAATGAGCGGAGAAGAAGATTAGAAGAGGAATGTAATCAGATAATTGAAACAATAATGATATCTTCACACCCCCAAACCTAATCAACCTACAACATCTTATATACAAAATAACTCACTAATTTGTGGGATCCCATAAATTATGGATCATGTGTCTCCATTTTCTACACTCCCTCTCAAGGTGGAGAATAGATGTCAATCATTCCCAATTTATAAATACAGATATCGAAACTTGATTTGTAAAGTACTTTGGTTAAAACATCAGCTTCCTGGGACTTGGTAGGAATTTAGGACAAGGCAATATTCCCATTCTTAATCTTGGTCTTGATGAAGTCTCTATTAATCCTCTATGTTTCATCCAATCATCTTGAACTGGATTATGGACTACACTAATAGCTGATTTGCTATCACTAAACAACTTCATATAACCTGTTATTGGCATGTTTAAATCTGTCATCAATCTCTGTATCCAAATGAGTTAACATGTTCCTTGAGCTATGGTTCTATACTCTGTTTCTGCACTACTTCGAGCAACCACAAATTGTTTCTTGCTTCTCCATGTCACTAGATTACCCCAAACTTTTGTGTAATACCCGGTGGTTGACTTGCTATCACCAACAGCTCCTGCCCAGTCTGCATCTGAAAAACCATCATCCCCGACTCCAGTTTTTTTTAAACAATAACCCTTTACCAGGACTTTCTTTTAAATACCTCAGAATTTGGTTTGTTACCTCTATGTGCCTTTTTGTGGGAGCATGCATGAACTGGCTTACCACGCTCACATTAAAGGCAATATTTGGTCTTGTGAGTGATAGGTAGATGAGTTTTCCTACCAAATGTTGATAGCTCTCTTTATTCGCTGGAAGATCATTATCTGACACCTTGTGCTTCCAATTACATTTCAAATGTGTACTAGAAGGTTTACACCCAAGTTTTCCTGTCTCTTTAAGTAAGTCAAGTGTGTACTTTCTTTATGAAATGAAAATCCCTTTGTGATTTCTTGCAACCTCCATTCCAAGAAAGTATCTAAGTTAAAGTTCCCCAAGATCTTTTACCATGAATTCGGCTTGAAGTTTCTTTTTGAGATTTTCAATTTCCATTTCATCATCATATGTGATCACCATATCATCAACATATACAATGAATATTGCTTGTTTTCTTGACTTGTTCTTCTTTACTATGATTAGCTTGCCCTTGATTGTATCCAAGATCCTTCATAACAGTATTGATCCGTGTAAACCAAGTTCGAGGTGATTGTTTCAAACCATAAAAAGCCTTTTTTTAGCTTACGTACCTTGTCTCGATCTCCCTTTGCTTCAAATCCAAGAAGAACTCTCATACATACCTCATTCTCTAATGTGCCATTGAGAAAAACATTCTTAATGTCTAGCTGGTGTAGTCTCTAATCTAAATTAACAGCAATACTCAATAGAATTCTGATTGAGTTAAGCTTGGCGACTAGTGAAAAGGTTTCTTATTCCATAGGTTTGAGTAAAGGTTTGTGCTACTAGTCTTGCCTTATACCGTTCAATAGTTCCATCTGGCTTATACTTTATTGAGAAGATCCATTTACTACCAACTGTTTTATTCCCTTCTGGTAATTTCACCATCTCCCAAGTTTCATTATCATTCAACGCCTTCATCTCTTTTAGTACAACTTTCTTCCAATTTGGATCTTGAAGAGCCTCACGAACATTTTTAGGAATCTGAATCCCATCAATCTTTGCAACAAAGGCTTTGAAAGTTCTTGATGACTTAGTATATGCAACATAATTTGATATAGGATACTTGGAATTTCTCGTACAAGATCTTACCCCTTTCCTTAAGGCAATCAGAAGATCAATGTTATTGATAGGTTCTTCTTCCTCACAACATGGCTAATTTTTTTCATCATCTTCTCGGTTACCCGTAGTAATGGGATCTACCATCGATTTATACTCTTGAGTTTACATTGGAGTTTGTGATCTCCTAGAGTAAACAAGAATTGGTTTTGGGTCTATAGTGTTAGATTCTTCCCCTTGACCTACATCACTATCGTTTTTAGACTTAGAATCAGATTGGGAAGGAAAAGATGAGGAGATCAAAGGCAAGGGCTCTAAGAAATTGGGTTCCCAATGTTTGTCTACTTGAGTTTCTCCCCCTAGAGAGAAACTTGGGGGTAGAAGGATTGATCTTCAACAAAGGAAATATCACACGAGATCTATTTCGTAGAAGGATGATAGCACTTATAGCTCTTTTGTGTGGAGGAGTAACCGAGAAAGACACATTTGAGAGCTTTAGGATCGAACTTGCCCCGGTTGGGTTGAACATTATGGACAAATACCACGCACCCAAACACACGAGGTTCAAGAGAATTATGAATCTGCGAGGAAGGAAAGACATATAACAATACATTGAGAGGTGTTCGATATTGAAGGACTTTGGAGGGAACACGATTGATAAGAAATGTTAATGTAAGAATGGCTTCACCCCAAAAAGAGTATGGAACATGACTAACAAACATTATGGATTGAACAACTTCCAATAGGTGACGATTTTTTTCTCTTAGTAACCCCATTTTGTTAAGTAGTATACGCATATGAACTTTGATGAAGTATCCCATATTTTTGGAGATATTCATTTAGTTAATGGGAGAAAAACTCTACCATTATCGGTTCAAAGAATATGGATAGATGATTGAAAAACATTTGTGACACGCTTGTGGAATTGTTTAAAAATTGTAGTTACTTCGGATTTTTCTCTTATCAAGTAAACCCGACATACTCGAGTCAATAAAGGTAACAAACCATCGTTCCCCGGTTAAATTGAACACTCATGATGGTCCCCACACATCACTATGTATTAAATGGAAAGGAGTAGAAGGTTTGTATGTGTGAGGTGGATAAAATGCACGGGTTTGTTTGGCAAGAACACAATGATCACACTGAAATGATGAAGGATCTTTATTAACGAACAAATGAGGGTACAAACGTTTTAGATAAGAGAAATTGGGGTGGCCTAATCTACGATACCACAATAGAACATTGGAATTAGAAAACAAGGAAAAAATAGTAAGTAACTTTGGATTGGAAGGAGAACACAATGATCACACTGAAATGATGAAGGATCTTTATTAACGAACAAATGAGGGTACAAATGCTTTAGATAAGAGAAACTGGGGTGGCCTAATCTACGATACCACAATAGAACATTGGAATTAGAAAACAAGGAAAAAACAGTAAGTAACTTTGGACTTGAAGGAGAACACAATGATCACACTGAAATGATGAAGGATCTTTATTAACGAACAAATGAGGGTACAAATGCTTTAGATAAGAGAAACTAGGGTGGCCTAATCTATGATACCACAATAGAACATTGGAATTAGAAAACAAGGAAAAAACAGTAAGTAACTTTGGACTTGAAGGAGAACCAACACCTGATAAGTAATAGAGACCATTTCGTTCCTTAGCATTTCCAATCGTCCTCTCCGATGACAAATCTTGAAATTTACAGCCAGAAGGGAAAAATGTTACTGAATAGTTCAAATCTCTGGTTAATTTACTCACTGAAAGTAAACTGCACTGTAGATTTGGAACATGAAGAACTAAATTTAACTACAACCCATTAAGTTCTATATCTCCTCTCCCTTTTGTTGTGCACATGGACTCATTTGCTACAATAATACTAATATTTTCCTTACATGGTTGATAGTTATTGAATCTTGTATTGGAGCTTGTCATATGGTCAGAAGCACTTGTGTCCAGTATCCAAGTATCATGTGAGCTTTTACATGACAATAAGGAACAAATACATTTATTGGATGTAAGTGCTACAGAGCTGGTGGAGATTGATGGGACAATTTTGGAGGCTGCTGTAACTGATGAGTAAGTCATCAGTTTTCAGAGAATTTCCATATGCTTTGCTGAGAATGGTTGAGAGGCTGCATCAATTGTTATCTCAACCACATAGGCATTCTTTCTCCTCTGGCTTCATAACTTCCAATCTGGGGGCTTGCCATGAATATCTCAACACATCTTTGGTATGGTTGGGCTTCTTACAATGCTCACACCACAATTGCTTATCCTTTCCAGAATGACTTTTTGTATTGTATCCTTTATTTCGATTTGCAGCTAAAGCAGATCCTTGAACTGCTGTTTTGGTGGATGAGCTTTGTACTAGAGAAGACATCACTTTTCTCTTTGTTTCTTCATGTCGGACTTCAGCAAACACCTCCTTCAGTTTAGGTAGAGGCTTTGTGCCAAGTATACATTCTCGAACGTTATCAAGATCTTGATTCAGGCCTTGTAAGAAATCAAATATTCAATCTCTTTCTACCATCTTATTGTATAGGCTCCATCATCCGAACACTTCCAATCAACATTGTGAAACAAATTGATTTGCTGCCACAATTTTGAGAGCGTATTAAAGTACTTGGAGACAAATAATATACCATGTCGAGTGTTTCAAATTTTAGAGCGAACTTCAAAACTTTGAGATATATCCTCAAGGTCTGAGTACATCTCTTTCACTACATCCCACACTTATTTTGCTGTTTGGTAGAACAGGTACAGGCGTCCAGTCTTTTGCTCTATCGAGTTTATCAACTATGCCGTCACAATTGAGTTTTCTACTTCCCATACACTGACATAATTTGATGGAGGTGTGTTGTCGTTGCTCCTGTGAAATATCCCATTTTTTCTCTTCGCTTGATTACGAGTAATATTGATTGATACCACTCTCTAAAATTGCTTTCATTTAATTTATGAGAGGTGATTTGTATTGAGGGGTTTTCAGGAATGATCAGGTACTAAGGATAATTGAGGGTTGGAGATAGCCGGGATACTAGTCGATTCCGTTGTGGATGAAGTGGAAGTGGTCATTTGATCGATAATGGTGGTTATTGGAATTCACGTTGGCGACGATGATCGGTTGGTTTGAAATTAGTGGGTTGTTGCAAACCAAATTTGATACTTTGAAGTTCAGATCTAAGGTTGATGACGGTCCAATAGACTACCACAAAAAACCCAAGAAGAGGACCAGGATGGAAGGAGCAGTAAGCAGCGACATAAGCTTGCTGGAGCAACGACAATGATGGATGGCGACGGTTGGCGGCCGACAACGGCAAACGACGAAACCATTGGGATCTGGATGGGCTGAGAGAGACAAGTCCAATGGTGGTGACATCGTCGCGATTGGAGCACCTGAGAGGGAGATTAGAGCAAAAAAAGTCTTGGCTAATAGATCTGAAGGGCGGCGTGTGGAGGCTGCAACGGTGGCTGGGCCCTAGGAGTTGACTGATTAGAGGTCGGCGACAACGATGGACAAAGTGGCTGCAGAAGCTCGATCAATGGTGGTGAAGTCCGGTGGTCACAAAAAGTGGTAGAGAAAGGCGGTGAAGTCGGCGATCGATGGTGGCTGCGCGAGGTCAACGACAACGACGTTGGAATGACGAACATGAGACCCTTTATCTTCTCTATTCCTGGTGTTTTGACAGCAATGACGGACTCATCTGCAAGAATAATGGTAGATCGACGGCGGCTGCGGGTGGCTTAGATACCATATAATCAGATAATAGAAACAACAATGATATCTTCACACCCCCAAACTTAATCAACCTACAACATCTTATATACAAAATAACTCACTAATCCCCCCATTATTCAAACTAAAAGATTGTTAAAGGTTGTCTTGAGTATATGGTATAAGAAGAAGATGATGATAGTAGCAGTGAATGATGGAAGTTCGCTAGAGTTCCTTTTGAAGATTTTAGATAAAAGTTATAACCCAAACTGTAATTAGTTATAGTTTGGGGGTTAAACTGTAAATATCTAATAATATTCATTGGGATATCCACCCACTATTATAAATAGAGGGCAAGGGGTAGCAAATGGTGAGAGAGTTCTCATTTTTCTGTTTGTAATGAGTGCTGATTGTTTCTAAGAGAAAGGCTAGGGCTGTTAGCTTTGTAATCTTGGGGGAAAACAATTGGGGCGCTTGGGAATAGAAGGGAGAGAAGGGCCACTACTGTACTGATCGATTTCTGAAAATAAAGACTGCTCTCGGGAGGATCTTAGAGGCTGGATGTAGTGCCAATTCAATTGGCATGAATCAGGATAAAAGTTTGTCTTTTTATATGGTTTGAATGTTTTCTTTCGTGTTCTGTTCTTACTTAAATTCTGTTATTTATTGACTGTTTGTGTTGTGGTGTGTTGGGCGGTGAGTTGTGAGTGTTTGGAGGGGTGTTTGATCGGTTTCTTGGAGGGTTTTAAGGCTGCCAGTGCTCCCAATTTATAACAAAGATAAAAAGTAAAACCCATAAATTATGGACACATGATTCCCTAATTTGTGGGATCCCATAAATTATAGATCATGTGTCCCCATTTCCTACAAGGAAGAAACAACAAACAATAACAACATACCAAGACTTAATCCCACTAGGAGGTGTCTGCCATATGAATCTAGTTCACCAATCATCTCTATTTATAATTATATCTTTTGTAAGGGCAGAGAGAAACAGAGGCACATAACCAATATTTGATATAATAATCAATTTCCAAATCTAAATAATTACTAGTAAGATATTTATAAACTTGCAAAACCCTGTTAAATTAGAATTAAAATAACCTAGGAAACAAAAACATAACATACTAGTCCTAACTAACTTTAATTCTTGAATAACTAAACCCCTGCATAACTAAAATAATAAAGTTTTGAAGTAATTAGAACTCTTGATCTCCATCACCCTTTTTAAGTGCATTATGGAATTTTGGACCACCAAAACTGTAAATCCTAAATCCTAGACGACTCACCACTAATTCCACACCCATAGTCTCCTTAGTCATAGCCACCACTCACTCCATGTCCTCTTCTTCCTTTTCATGCTTCTGGTGCTGAATTCATCACCGGACCATTTTCTTACCTCCTAGTACATGAGAAATACATTTGATACATATTACCCACAATACCTTCTTCCACAAGATGAACATTGAAAGTAAGATAAAGAATATAGAAACAGGGATACTTCATAGCTTATTCTAATCTTTACATGACATTAAGGCTTCTTGTTAGCTTTGCATTAGATGTAAAACCTGTATAAAGATTTAAAATAAACATTGAATATTTGTGTGAAGTTTAAAATTCTGGATCAGTATGTTCTCGTGCCATTATCTATTTTTTTGTCTGTCTGTTGTTTTATCTGTACAAAGTAAGCTTAATTTTGCACATTTGCATATCCTTATTAAGGCAATCTTTGTTAACCCAATAGCCAGTTTGATGATATAGGGTATCATGGAACAAAGATTGTTATATACAACCTTTGGTTAAATGAAGATGGGGATATGGAGCTAGATTTTGATTTTGACGTGGAGGTACCTTTCATCTACTTGCTCTAACTTCTTCCTATAGGATCTTTTGAATAATTTGAACTGCTTTGTCTAACTTTAATCCTATGTTGTAGGATATCCGTGTCAAAGCAGATCCAAAGCTGCTTCAGACTGGATGCTACCCAAATCCAGTTTCTGATCAGCATATTGCTAACCTATACCGTTATTCCCTCCGTGTAAGTTCATTTGTTAGGTTGGCAAGTTAATTATCAAAGGAGCCTCCTTACTGCTGGTTTTGAATTATGTTATTTTTCAAGCTGAACAGGTATACTTGTCCATTTTGTACCTAAGGCTACCTCAAAGCTTCAAAATACTTCTGCGGGGGCGTGTTGTCAAGTGCCAAAATATTGTTGATGATCTCAAATTTCATGAATTTATATTGTATAAACCTCAAATTGATGGGAGCAAGGAGGTTTGCATTAACTTATTTATGGATGCCTATTGCAGTCATCACCACTTGTATCTTATTGATTGTTACTCTTCAGTCTCAATGCATGCTTGTAGATGCTTAGTTTTATTTAGGTTTCACAAGTTGATTTATTGCAAGAACATATTCACCTTAAACCCCTTTGTTTAAGGTGAATATGTTCCCTTTTGAGAAAGAATAAGTTAGTTACAGAAAAATTAAAAAAAGAGAGAGAGAATAAATGAATAAGTTTCTCGTGTAGGGCAATGTGAATTTCTTTTGCATAAAACTGAAATTCAGTATTCCATACATGATTCTAAATATGTTTTTGACTATTAAGAGTACTGCACTAGTACTGATGTTGAGTCTGTTCAAACTTGGGTTACTAAATTTCTGCATAATGCATGTTTGTTGCATACTATTTTGGTAGTAATAATTGATAGAGACTAGAGATATTACTGTCATGGGTTGTATAGTGTCAAGCCCTTGAATTAGGGCTGGCAATTTGGTAATTCCAATTGTAGAATGAGAGAGAGAGAGAGAGAGAGAACAGAGAGAGAGAGAGAGAGGAAGTTTATTCTTTCAATCAATCAGGATTCCTGAGTGTCGTAGGTCTCTTATTAAGAGGACCTCTAGCCATACAATGATTTCCTCTAACCGCTTAACATCCTACTCTAGCTGTTACAATTGTCCTTCCTGCCTTTTAACCTCCTAACCTCCCCAACAGTCTATAAGAGGTAAGTAATTACAAGATTATCTCCAAGGTCGTAACAATCCCTATCCCTTGAAATAATTATTGTCCTCAAGAATTTAGGGAAGTCCCACAGCTCAGGGAAATTGCTTCAAAAGATTTGGGAGGTATTCCCAAGTAGTGTGGTCCAAATGAAGATGAGACCACTGAACCAATACTTGAGTTAGAGGTAACTTCCCTTGGTACAACACTCTTTTCTCCACAATAGCGCAGGGTTCAATTACCTCTTTCACCTCTTCTGCATTTGGTGGTAAGTCTGTCTGAGTAGGATCAACAGGGTTTGTAGCTCTCTTCAACAATGAAACATGGAACACCGAATGGCTAATCACCCATTCTGGTAGCTGCAATTGATATGCTATTGGCCCCACCTTGGCCACAATAGGGTAGGGTACAAAATACTTTGGACTCAACTTAGAACCTGGTAAGGAAGTATAGGGCTGTTGCAGGAACCTCCTAACCTTGAGGTAAACCATATCACCTGTCTCAAAGGTCTTGTCACTCCATCTCCTATTTGCCACCTGCTTCATCCGGTTACGTGCAGTAGCCAATTCCCTTTTTAACACTGTTAACAATTGCTGCCTCTGCCAGAAATAATGCTCCACTTCATCCATAATAGGGGAAGACTCTAAAATGGTGAGCAACAAAGTGGGCTTATACCCAAACATGGCTTCAAAAGGACTCCTCCAAATAGCATTGTGGTAGTTGGTATTGTAACACCATTGTGCTAACGACAACCACCTATTCCAACTCTTAGGGTTAGTGAAGCACATACACCTCAAGTATGCCTCTAGACACTGGTTGACCCTTTCCGTTTGGCCATTTGTTTTAGGGTGATAGGCAGTGGACAAACATAGCCCTATTTCTAATTTCTTGAACAACTCTTGCCAAAATGAACTTGTGAACACCTTGTCTCTATCCAAGACAATAGTTTTAGGAGCACCATGTATGCTGGCCACCCTATCCAAAAATGTTCATGCCACCTCTTGTGCAGTAAATGGATGAGAGAGACTAATGAAGTGCCTAAATTTTGTCAAACGATCTACTACCACCATAATTACATCTTTGTCTTCCGATTGTGGTAGGCCCTCCACAAAGTCCATGGAAAGCCCCCCATGCTTGCTGAGGCACTGCCAAAGGCTGCAACAGTCCAGGGTAAGCCATATGTTCATGCTTACATTGCTAGCATACTGCATATGACATCACAAATTTCACCATTTCTGCCTTTTGCTTAGGCTAAAAGAATAATTGCTTGACCTTTTGATAAGTAGCTCGTATTCTTGAGTGACCACCCAAGGGAGAACAATGAAGGGCCCACAATATTTTATCCTTTAAGACACTGTCATCTCCTACTACCAATCTACCCTTGTACCGGACCAGCCCATTAGACAATGTATAATCTGCAATTGCAATAGGTTGCACTGCCAACTGTGCCATAATATCCTGAAGTCACTCAAACTACCCATAGCTTCTAACTCAGTCATCCACTTTGGCACTACAGTTGTAATAGCTTGGCAGACTGCAGTTTCGTTTTGTCTTGATAATGCGTCAACCATTAAGTTTTCCTTACCTGGATGGTACTGAATAGTATAATCCAGCCCCATGAGTTTTGAAACACCTTTTCGTTGTAATTGGGCATGCAGCCTTTGTTAGGCTAGAAATTGCAAGCTCTCATGGTCTGTGCGAATCACAAATGGTTGGCTCTCCAAATAATGACTCCACTTATCAATTGCCTTGAGCATTGCCAACAATTCCTTGTTATAAACACTTAGCTCCAAGTGTCTTTGAGACAAGGCTTGGCTTATAAAAGCCAATGGTCGCCCTTCCTGTACCAACACAGCTCCAATACTGGTTTTACACGCATCTGTCTCCACTGTAAAGGGTTTAGAAAAATCCAGAAAAGCTAACACCGGGGCCATAGACATGGATTTCTTAAGGGCTAAGAATGCTGCTTTTGCCTTGGGATTCCACTAAAATCCTTGCTTCTTCAGCAACTCAGTAAGAGGTTTACTGATCATACCATAGTGCTGAACAAATTTTCAGTAATAAACAGTTAATCCCAATAAACTCCTCAACTCCTTCACATTTTTAGGTTTAGGCCACTCCAACATCACTTCCACTTTCTTTGGATCAGTTCGTACCCCTTCTCCACAAATAATATGTCCCAAATACTCCACCTCCTTTGCAGCAAATGTACATTTTGAGAGCATACAATTGGTGAGACTTAAGGATCTCAAATGTCGTGTGGAGATGTGTGAGGTGGTGTGCAAAAGTGGGATTGTAAATGAGGATGTTATCAAAGAAAACGAGGATGAACTTCCTCAAGTAAGGTAGGAAAATTTGGTTCATCAAAGCTTGGAAGGTGGCAGGTGCATTAGTCAAACCAAAGAGCATAACAATGAATTCGTATAGCCCTTGGTGGGTTCTAAAAGCTATTTTATGAATGTCAGATGCAGTCATCTGAATTTGATGGTAACCAGACCTCATGCCTAGTTTAGAGAAGATTTTTGCACTATATAACTCATCCAAAAGGTCATCAATCAAGGGTATAGGAAACTTATTTTTGATAGTGTTTGAGTTAGCTGTCGGTAGTCTATGTAAAACCTCCAAGTTCTATCCTTTTTCTTAACAAGGAAGACTAGGGATGATGCATAGAGGCTTTAGCTGGGTTGAATGATGGTTGAGTGTAGCATTGTTTTAACTTGCTTCTCAATCTCTGTTTTCTGAGCATGAGGGTATTTATAGGCTCTAACATTGATAGGTTCTGAGTTTGGTTTAAGGTGAATTGAGTGGTCCAAGGGTCTTTGGGGTGGTAAAGAATTGGGTTCCGCAAATGGATCCTTAAATTCTACCAAAAGTGAATGCAAGTCATCAACTTACCTTATTTGCGAGTTGGGAATCAATGCTGGCAGCAATAGGCTAAAATTCTGCCATAGATTGGTTGTCACCTTCCATTTCCATAGCCTGTATAGAATAGAGTTGGGTTATCTGCCCTCCCTTCTTCAACATCATCTTCTGTAGTCTTTTCCCTCCAATTAGCTTACACTCCTTGCTCCAAGTTGCCCAACAAAGTCAGCTTCTTCCCTTCGATTACCACTATGACTTCTAACTTGTTGAAGTCAAAAGTCAGAGGACTCACAGTCCTCATCTAGTCTTCGCCAAGCACCCAGTCTTCACCAAGCACTATATCACATCCACCCAGTTCTAAAATTCGCAAATCAGCTGCAAATTCCTGACCCTGCATGATTGATGAAAATCCTATACATTTGTAGTGGTTGTGCATTCTACTCCCATTGACTACAGTTATCAACAAGGGGGTTGTGGTTGTCATAGGACACTTGAGGCTTGTAGTTGTGGCTTCACTAAGGACGTTGTGGGTGCTTCCACTGTCGATAAGCACCATTAGCCTTCGTTTCCCCACCGGGCCGCTCACTTTTATAATCTGTCCCATAGGGCTTCCTTTTAGTGCATGAAAGGAAATCTCCCCTCCTTCCTCTCTTTGTACTTTTTCTTCTTCTTACAGTAGCCTTTCTTTGTCTACCACTTCTTCTTCTGCTTCTTCTTTTGTCTTTTCCCTATCAACTCCCTCCATATTCATCAGCTGCCTTTTGCATTAATGACCAGGGCCATATTTGCCTCCGCATTTGAAGCACAGCCCTAGCTGCCTTCACTGCTCTATCAAATTCCCCTTGCTTCCATTGTTACTCCCTGGCGCCTTGGGAGATGGTTGACTATGCCACGTGAGCAAGGGCCTTGCGTTTCCCCCTCCATATTGTCCTGCCAATATACTTGGTTTATAGGGAACCTTGTGTTTCTTGAAGATGGCCTCTAAGGCCAATTCTTGAAGCCTAGCTTTTTTCGCAACTTGTTTCACGAACGTAGGGGTCATCATCTTCACCATTGGCTGCAATTCTTCCCTCAATCCATTAATAAAGACTGATACCAAATATTGCTCGGTGAGTCCTAGTTGCACCGTACTCAGCATAGATCTCAACTCCTCAAATCGAGCTTGGTACTCAACCACTATCCCTTTTTGTTTTAACTTGTTGAATTCTTCGACTACATCGGCCATGTTTTTCTCCTTGAAGCGATCACATAACCCATCAGTAAATTCTGCCCAACTTCCATGCATTCCTTCATCTTGGATCCATCCTTGATACTAAGAATCCGCCTCTTCATTCAAATAGGCTGACACCAAATTTATCTTTTGATCTTCAGGGATCCAGTAGAATTAAAAAAATCTTCTGTACCTTCGTACTCACCATCATGGTTTCTTTCCTTCAAACATCGGAATCTCCAATCTTGGCATCGGAACATGAGTCTGAGTCCACTGTTGCTGATTCCTCCCCGAAACTTCTTGAACTGTAGCTTGATCTACTTCGTTAAGAATCCCTTGTGTGCCTGAACGATTGCCCTGGTGTGGCAAAATCGGGTCAAAGGTCTGTCTTGGGGGATATTCTGGCGGCAAATGGAATTAGGGTAGGGAAGACAACCTGCTTAGCACATTGTCAATCCTTCGTCCCTACAATTCCACCATTTCTTGGCACCTATTCATCGCTTTTTGTTGCTTCTCCATGGCCGCTTGCATGGTTTCTCTCCACTTAGCCAAGTCCTCCCGCTTTTGGTGTAGGCTTTCTTGGGTGTGGGTTGCCCCAAACTCCATGGATTCTAGCCTAATCTCCAGCTGCTTCAAGCGTGTTCCCTCGGCCATTGCACCTTGATCCCTAGACACACTGAATTCCTCAATTGGGCATTATGTCCTTCCCACACCGAAGCACCATGCTTCGTCCAATGCTTTTCCGTCATGGCGCAGCTTCCGTAAGTCTTCCCACAACTAAATCTTCTGGCTCTGATACCACAATTGTCAAGCCCTTGAATTAGGCTAGCAATTCGGTAATTCCGATTGTAAAACGAGAGAGAGATCAAGAGGGAGGAAGTTTATTCATTCAATCAATGGGTAAAATCCTCTTTGAGTGCCGTAGGTCTCTTATTAAGAGGACCTCTAGTCATACAACGATTTCCTCTAATCGCTTAACAGCCTACTCTAGCTGTTATAACTATCCTTCCTGCCTTCTAACCTCCTAACCTCCCCAACAGTCTATAAGAGGTAAGTAATTACAAGATTATCCCCAAGGTTGTAACATGTAGGACGATAATATTAGATAATCAATTATATTCTCTTTTAATGTTAAACTCCTTCTCTAACAGTGTTTGGTGGGTTAATTTTTCAGGCTGCAGTTATTACTACTATAGGGTTTTTGAAGGAAGCTCCAAATGTAAATATTCATGGGTTCTGTATCTACCATAAGAACCGTCTTATATTGGTGAGGGTTATTCTCTCGCAACTTAAAATATAGCACCTTACTGTGGTTTTGCTCTATAATTATGATGGAATGATTACGCAAGTTTTAGAAGTAGAAATTTAATAATTAAGACATGGTGGACTTGGTGCTTTTGTTGGCAAGTCTCATGTTTTATTTAGAAATTTAGTATTCTATTTGCAAGTAAGATGTTACACAAATGCAGCTAGTTGAAGTCCCTTTTTGTTTAGTGACTTCTTGGGTGGGATGACTATTCACTAAGGACTAAGAGGAGGATCTAACAGGTTCTATACACATTTGTTCACACATGATTCACTATGTTGTTTTTGCAAATATGTGAAGGTTTTTGCTATTGGTGCAAACGCGAACAACTTGAAAAATTGTGCTAACTTTCATTATCATATTTTTGGCAGCCATTTTGGCCTGTTGTCAAGAATGCAACCAACAGTAAAGGAAGAGGAGTTGTTGGTAAATGCTGACAAATCCTTAATATCCTCTTACATCAACTTTTTAGTTATGAATTTATGATTTATCAAATTTTAGCAGACAGTTTATGAATGATATAGTAGTCTTTCATAGGTGTTCTAGAAGCAAATTTTATTGAGCCTACTCATGATAAGCAAGATTTCGAGAAGACTTCCCTTTTCCAAAAACTTGAAGCTCGATTAAGGGAAATGACAATGGAATATTGGTAAGCTTCCATTTGCAAGGTTAGAAGTGATTTATAGAGATATCCAGATGAAAATTGTGGAAAATGAATCAAGGTTAACTGCACGAAGAAGTTGGAAATGATAATGTACCTGCTTCAAATATGCAAATCATTTCAAAACATTGAGTCAGTTGCATGTGAATTGCTTTCAGGTTTGACTTTGTCTAATTTCTTACAGCTGTTGATTCTGTAAATGCAATTCTTGTCGTTGATGAACCAACTCAACTATGCCTTACTTCATACGTAATCTAATAAAGTTTTACATTGGCTATTGTCTACCTAATAGAAAGTTCCTTTTACCCAGGGTTGGAACCAGACGCACTAATCTAACTTATTAACTATGTGGAGGTGGTAAAGTTATGTAGAATTATTCTTTGATCACAACTTTATCATGTTCAAATAATTTTCATAATTTCTAGACAACTATGAAATTTTAAGTCGAATTGAGATCCTTGCAAGCTAAAATTCAACCATGGCATACTATTTTTGACATCTAAATAAAATCTATATCAGGTCCTTCATATAATTTCTTCGTTCTGCACACTCTTGTTGAGTTTGTTTTTCATTTAGTTGTTATCTGCTGAATATTTTAGGCATTTGCACTGTGGATTGATTGGGTATCAACAAGTGAAAAGATCATTGATCGCATCCAAGCCTTCTCATGAAAAACTTTGCTCTGCAGCATATCCTTTCCTCGAACCTATTTTACTGAATGACAGGCCCTCTCTAACTGAAAATACAAGAGCAGTTTCTTCTGCAATTGGATCTTTTGGAGATGCTATTTCACCTAGAAGCCCAGATATATCAAGTATGTCTTGAATAACGAGAACCTTATCAATGATCTCTTGTGATAGTTGCTTGAACTTTTTTTTCTTTCACCAGTTGGTGGTCTGTGCAGATTGAATCTTGGAAAAACCTTATGAAATCTGTCTGGGCTTGCTTATTTTTGAAAGGAGTACATGCAAAGAGGAAAGGACAAAATCAACCAGTGGAGCTTGGGCATGGAAAAAGGCAAACGGGATTAGAGTCATATTTGGCTGATGACCAGCACAATAGAGTGAAACAGGTTTGCTTAAAGCCAGTCTTGATTTTTATAAATGATGGAATTGCCATAATTTGTCTAGCACCATAAGTTATGGACTAATGATATTCATGATTCCCTTGTGATGGCAGACCAAGGCAATGTATTTGGTCTGATTATTTTGTATCTATTTAATTTCTCATTGAATAAATATGGTCATTAGTTTTTGGTGTCACTTCTAATAGAATGTGCATCTGAACTGTTGGTTCTTCTATTGACCACTTAATAAATTTTAAATATCAACTTAAGAAACTGGACAAGAAGTAGTTGTTTCTTGTTAGTTTTTAGGTGACTTTATCCACAATGTTTGTCAATCTCTTCTTATCCTTTTGATTTCTTTAAATATTCAGGGCATATGTTTGAAGGAGATTATTTTTCCCAATCTTCTTCCCCTAACACTTGCCTGTTTCTGTTGTAGTCTGTCCATGGCAATGAAAATCAGCTGGAAGATGAAAGAATTATTGTCCTGATGCAAGAAAATAAAAAACTCCAGACACGGTAAGTACAGAGCAGGTTTGTTTACATGATCATTGGAACCTGCTCCTGCAGTAGATCAAGTTGGTATGGTTGGTTCCCCTGTCTTATTGATCTCACTTATCTCAGCTTTATCTTAAACTTTAGGCACACCGTTGCTAGGAAGAGGTTTTGTTCTCTCTATAGTATATTCTACTTAGTAGATTGACTATATCACGTGACATGAAGTTAAGTGGAGGTGATGGAGAGATAATAATTAAGGAGCCAATTTGGAGGAGAGACAATAATTAAGGAGCTCATTTGGAGGAAAAAGAACATTACCTGTGGAATAATTCTTCTATTAGAAGTTTGAGAAATTCACTTCAGGATGTAAACTGAAACTGGCTTTCTAACAAGGGGTCCAATGCCATTTGCATTTGTACTAATCCGCTGTTTGAACAAACCTCAATGGTTCTAGGTTTCCTCAGACTCCCAATCCACTCTGTGACAATGTACGCAGACTGATAGTTAAACTTTTATTTCTTTAATCAAATTTTTTGATCACTTAAAGTATGTCATCTCAGTGAGGCATTCCTTAAAATGTCCATTTGTATTTTTTGTTCCCTCTTATTCTTTTTCCAGGTTAATGGAATTGGAGCAAAGGGAGGAAGATCTTAAGCTGAAGGTACTTAAGATTGTATATTGTACGTCATGTTGTTTGCAAATAAATGAAATTGATGTGTGAAGTGTTGTGGCCATGCTTGTGTATGATCTTCTATGTCACTAGCAATTAGCCCTTACGTCCAACAAGATTATTATTTGTCCTCACAGTTGTTTCTTTTCAGCCAAGGGGAAATCTGGGCCTCATTTACTCACTATTTTCAAGTTCTTAACTGCTTCTTGGTACTTGTACCTCTCCTTCCTAAGGTATATCGGATTTTCTCCACAAGAAGCAGCTGGGAAAATGCCAAAAGAAAGCAGCTAAATTAATGTCTAGGTCATTAATTGATCAAGTCCACCATCACTGAACAAGCCTAACCTTCAACTTTGTCTACCAAATTGTTGCCAACAGATACAGCTTCAACTTTGGTGCACTTAGAAAGTATCTTTTCATTCTTTTCCTGTTAATCAGTTCCTGCCTCTAATTTGGTGCAGGTGGAACAACTTAGGAATGAGCTAGGTGACGTTGAGTCTGAGTATGGTAGGCTGTTGGCTGAATCAGAGGCAATTGAAATGAAGGACGAGAAAGCTTCAAAGAGATACTCTTTTTTGTAAACTTTCTCTTAGCTTAGCTGATATTTTGTACGGAATTGCGTTGCTTATGCAAGTATAGGGCCTAGATAACATCAATTTTGAAAAGCTCCACCATATGTGTAGTTCAGGTAAAGGTTCCATAACTGTCCAGTTCAAAATTAAATGCCTGCGAGTAAATGGCACTTTTCCCTGCAGTCTTTGTGAAGGTTAAAACTGGGTAACATGTACGTAAAGGATCAAAACTGCTATGTTTCTATCATCATTGAGATTGATGGCTCCATATTATGAGATCCTTTTCTTCAGGGTGTCTACCTAATGTTCAGAGTAGCAGCTCATACTCGTTACTGTAAAAGGGACTCAAAATAAGCCTGTAATTTTTGCTCATTGTTTTGTCAACAACAATATATTATACTTTAATTTCATATTTTTGGGATTTTTTGACTTTTTTTTTGGTTAAATACTTGTTTATTGCATCCACTCCCCTAACAAATAATGAAACATACAAAGTATAACTGGAAGAAGATAGATGAAAACAGAAAACTAAAAACACTTGAGCTTACTAAGTATGACTTGATTCAGGCTGTTTACGTGGAGAACTGATTCTGTGAATTGGAGGAGAGATTATTCAATTGTACTTCAATTGGGTTCTGATACCCTATTAGCATGATAATATTTGAAAATGAGGAAACCATACTATCAACATTGAGGTTTAAATAAATGAACCAAGTTCTTTTTCGATGAAATCTACCTTAAATTCCAAATCTAGTCCAGAATACCCTCCATGCAATTCAGTCTGTACCTTTAATTTCCTCTTAACGGTATGTTTACTTGTAGGAATGTTTTTTGTTTTGTGTTTTGTGTTTTTTATTTTTAATTTTTGTCTCTATTTTTTATTTGTATTTCTACAAAAAAAAATAGGAAGAAAAACACATTAATTTTTATTAAATATAAAACTAGTTTTAGACGTTAGAAAATAAGAGAATGCTAGATCTAGAGATTGATGAGAAGACGAGAAGTGAATGGTGTGCGTAGTCTGATCAAGAGATGAATTGTCATTTTTGTAGTGGTAGAGAGAGGAACGGTGGTTTGGTTGAGAGATAAGAATGACAAAAGGAGAAAAAGAGGATGATGGGTAGAGGGTGTCATCGTAGTGGTCGAGAGATAATGATGACAAAATGAGAGGAAGAGGGTGGTGGAGAGAGGGTGTCATCGCAATGGTAGAGATAAGGACAATAAGAAAAAAAATGCCGATTTTGATCCCTATCATGGTGGCAAAGAGCAATGGGGAAAAAGAAAGGAAGGTGTGGTGAATGGGCGGGTGGGTGCAAAAGAGAAACAATTGTTTTTGATAAGATTTAAAGTAGGGCTCAAATTAGAAAAGTATGTTTTTTCTAGATAACATTTTTAAAATATTTTATAAAGTTTAGTATAATTTTAAAAAATAGAAATTTTATTTTTTATTTTCTATCTCTATTGTCTCTTAGAATGAGCTTGTTTCTAAATGTTTATTAACTAATGTAGTATTTGTTAACCTAGATATGGGTTGAAAAAAAATAGGATATGGAAAGCATTACAAAAAAAAATATTTTTTATAGTGCTTGTCAAATTTATTTAATAATCTTTAGAAAAAAAGTTAAATGACTTCCTATCTGAAATTGTTTAGATAAATTTATCTCTCTTCCCTCCAGATAAACTTATTTTAAATCTTACAGATAAAAAAAATGACTCATATGTACTCCAATACATTTCACAAAATTTAACAAATAATTTGATAAAAAACTTAGAATGTTCCCAGCCTTATTTCGACAATTCCATATCTTGATTTAAAAAATATTTAAAATTTATCTTAATATAATATTATCCTAATTCATTTTAACAAATGTTGCCTAAAGGAATTGCTCGTCAGCAACAGAACAAAAAATTATTAATGCTCACTCTAAGGTTCCACAACCAAATTCATTTTGTTCAACCAAAGACCAGCATATGGAACAAGTCAAAAGGCAAATTTCATTGAGAGGAATCAACAAAGATAAGAAAAATGAGTCAACATCTGATTAAATATTCTTCACTATTTTATGTTATGGATTCCTCGTAGATCTGCTGGTCTGGAGTATTCACCCCAACCCACAAGCACAAATCCTCTACAGGGAATGTAATCACAAACTACACCAAAGTTGCCCCTTTTTTCAGGGGAATTTACCCATCATAGACAGAAATTGCCTAAGTTGGAAGGGCATTAAAAGGTCCTGTTGGTGGTAAAAAGATGTCAAAATGGTGAGAAAGCTCACAATCCATAAGTTGCAGAAAACCTCAACAAACTCATGTGGGACACTCCTCATCCCGAGGATGATCTCTTGAGATTGGCGCATCACTCATCAAGCATTCTTGCCCACAAAACCAAAAGTTGGAATTCCCTGACTAGATTTGAAGAGTTCTCTTTTCTTAGACTGACTTTTTGTTAGTTTTAGAACCTTAAAATAGAAAGAAGGAGCACACTTTTCTATTTTTCTAAACTGAATATATTTATATTCCTTTCATTGATACTTGCTGATACATATATATATATATATCTACAAAAGACATAATTCCATGATTTAAGGAGGGACCATACCCATTACAATTTACCCTTAACAACTTCTACAAAAAAAAAACTTTCCATAAAACAAGAACATTCATTCTTTTTTACTAACCCTCCATAACAAAATATCATTACAAAATATTCTGATCTAACTTAGGAGTATCTAAAAAAATCTGACTTTGACACTTTTTGATCTTGCTTGGTGGTGCTCCTCTTGATGATTGTCGACTCAACATTGATTTCGTATGGATCTAGCACAAAGGGGGGGTTGTAGAGGCTAAAGTGGTATTAATATCACACTAAGAAACAATATTGTCCTTCCAGTTGTACTTCGAATGCACCACCAACATTGCTGAATATGAGGCTCTTATTATTGGCCTGTCCAGATAGGTGTTCAGTTCACATAACTTACAGGAGATTCCCAGCTGGTCATTCGGCAGCTCACTGGTTCTGAACAAAGCCTTTGGAAGAGTCACGATCAGACATTCCCCAAGATGTCAAAGGAAGACAGATTAGATGATTTTTCAGCAATCCCCAACCCAAGGGCTTGTAAGTTCCCAATCGATGTAGCCTTAAGCTTTTGATTCACAAAGACATGCTGCTCTTCTCTTGTACATTCATTTATGCTTGCGCATTAGGAGGCGTGCCCCAGGAACAGTTTGTGCTCCAAGTTAGCTCGGTTCTGAACAGGAGTCATTTTCCTTCCAGTATACTCTCAAAGTAGTGAAGTTCCCTACGGCTTCAGTATCATAATATTGCCATTGGTATTATGGCACAATGCCCTTAGAACATGGAGAATTGACTATCTAATCAGCAAAATGCGACTTAGCCTTGAGTCCTTCAACCTTTTTTTTCCCCCACGAGTCTTAGTCCAACCTCTTGTTTAAGCTCCATCATGGCTCGTTCCCAAACCCATAGAAAACATATGGAAAAAAAAAAGGCAAGAGAGGTTTGATGCTTTTGAATCCATTGTATTAATTCCACTTCCTACTGGCAGTATGCTCTTTATGATCTTGGCTCATGATTCAACAAGATGTCATGATGCTCCCATTCCTATGGCCATTCCTGTAATACTTCTGGCTCTCAGGAGTCTCTTTGTAGGATACTTGGCTAAAGTGTGACCCGTTTAAGTATTGTGATGAAGGGGCTGTTGCTTGCCCGACACAATCATGTGAGGTCACAATTCACCAAATATGGAAGTGTAACAGCCATATGGAAGTCTAGACAGCCAGCATTTCAGACTTCAATAGTTCTAAAATCCCATAAATCCCAGCTGACTGAGAGTGATTTCCATCTTGAGAATAGAAGAGATGGATTTGATTCCTCACCTCAAGCCAGCTACAGCCACTACTTTTCTTCAATCCCTTCTCCTTCATTAACTTCCTAGTGTTCGAAACATCAATCCATCTACCAGCGGAAGCATAAATATTTGACAGCAAAACATAACCTCTAGATTTCTTCTCCTCTATTTCAAAGAGCTTCCTAGCTGTCCTTTCTGCTACCATCTCACTATTCTCATCCATGTGTATCCTATGACCACTTAACAAAGCTGCCCAAGTGTTGGTATCAGGTTGGCCCAGCATGCTTCCGATGACCTGTTCTGCCTCGAAAAGGCGTCCCGATCGAGCCAACATGTCCACCAAGCATGTGTAGTGTCTACTTTTTGGCTTTATTCCATAGACCTTCTCCATGGAATTAAAGTACCAAAGCCCTTTATCAACCAAACCGCAATGCGAACAAGCAAATAGAACTGCTAAAAGAGTCAACTCATTAGGTGTTACAGATGATGTCCTATCCATTTCTTCAAACAGGACAAGAGATTCCTCTGCAAAACCATTTTCTGCCAGTCCTTGAATCATAGCAGTCCATGAAATCTCATTCTTCTCAGGCATTCTACCAAAGACCTGCTTAGAGCTCTCAATGTCCCCGGATTTCGCATACATATCAGTAAGAGCAGTTCCTACAAAAACATCACACTCAAGCCCAAGTTTAAGAACTTTTCCATGGAGATTCTTGCCTTTCTCTAACGAGGCCATGGTTGCACAAGCACATAGAACGCTTGAAAAGGTAGACTCGTTTGGGGCTTCACCAGACAAAAGCATCTGATTAAATAATTCAAATACCTGGTGGCATTGTTCATTTTCTAAATAACCCGAAATCATAACGTTCCAGGAGACACTGTTCTTCTTCGGCATGAGGTCAAACAGCTCCTTAGCTTTCTCTAATTCGCCATTCAGACTATATCCACTGACAATTGAGTTCCAACAAACAACATTCTTCTCCAAAATCAAATTGAAAACCAACCGTGCATCTTCAGTTTTTCCACATTTACAGTAGAAGTCAATAAGTGAGCTACTAGTGAAAATATCTCTCTCCACACCAATCTTTGAAACATGGCCGTGGATATTCATCCCTAATCTCAAAGCCTTAAGGTCACCCAATGCATTTATAATACTAGGAAAACACGACATGTTTGGCCTATAACCATCTTGAACCATCTGGTGGAAAAGTTCAACTGCCTGTTCAGCATTACCGCTCTGGCTGTATCTAGCTATCATTGCACTCCAAGAAACTTCATTTCTCTCAGGCATTTCATCGAATATCCGACGTGCTTCTCTCAAGTCCCCCATCTCAACATACATATCCATGATTGCTGTCCATGAAACAACATCTCTCTCTTCCATTTGATCAAAAATTCTCCGAGCCAAATCAATTTCCCCCAACCTCAAATTTAAAGTAATCAAAGAATTAGAAACAGAGACATTGTGTTCAAAACCAACTTTAACAATCAACCCCAGGACGCTCATTCCAAACCCAAAACCACCCAATTCTGCCGAGGCTTTAACAATGGACGTGAAAGTAATATCATTTGGCATAACCTCGGATTGAAGCATTTTCCGGAATAACTTCAGAGCGTTGAAATTCAGCCCGTTTTGCACCAAACCATTGATTGCTGCAGTCCACGATACCACATTCTGAAATGGGTTTCTCTCAAAGTACCACATTGATTCTTTCACTCTTCCGCGTCTCATGAACCCCGAAATCAACGCAGTCCACGAGACCTCGTTTCTTTCCGGCATTTTCTCAAACAACCCGCGAGCTTCGTCCAAGTTCCCCCGATCAACATTGGCTGAGATCAAACAGTTATGCACAACAAGATTAAACCCGTTAATCTCCTTCAGTAGTTGATCAACTTCGGTAGACTTCCCACAGTTCAGGTAGAGAATAATCATTCTAACGGCTATATATCTCTCAGATGCCACACCCATTTTTATCAAATGCCCATGAAGAGCACTTCCATGAGTTTCCAACCGTTGCTTCGAGAACATTTTCAACAAAGAAATGCTTGTTTCAACATAAGCTCTGAAGTTTTTTCTTGGGTTTATGTCAAAGAGGCTAATGGAGGCGCTTTTCATGTCCAGGAAGGTAGTTAAGTTCGTTGACGAAATGTTCTCAGTGTGCGCCGCTTGCCAGAGTACGAGAAAGGCTTCTTTGTGCAGAGAGATCCGTTTAGAGGCTGTTTGGCTTACCTATTTTTTTCATTAACTTTTAAGTTATTTAGCTTTTAAGTTAAAAGTTAGATAATATTTAAATTGATAATATATTTGGATAAATATGCTTTTAAATTATCAATTAATATTTATGTGTTTAGTTTGAAAGAGCTGATAAACTATTAAAACTTGATAAAAAAATCAAAATAGACATGATATTGAATGATATAAAATTTTATCATTAAATATTAATAAATTATATATAATTATTAAAAATATATTAATACAATATTACTATATATGTTATATATATACATATACCATATATTATTGTTGTTATATATATACACTATATATATATATATACTCCCTGCACCGGCGAGAAGAACAGGACGATGGTGTGACTTACCAACCCGATGACGGCTTGAGACAGCTTTGCTAGACGAAGCCAACGACAAATCTGGAAGAGGGGCGATGGCAACAGCGAATTTAGAGGAGGAGCGATGGCAATGGTGGATATGTGAAGGAGAGACGATGACGAATCTGTGAGGGAAGATGGGAGAAGAAATGGACAAGGTATAAATATTCAAAATGTTTGAGGGCAAAATAGTAATAGCATTAGTCAACGCAATAGTTTCTTTAGCATAAGTTGGGGGTACTAGCTTTCCTCAAACGTTATTATGGTAACATTTAAGCTACCTAACTTTTAAGCTAATTTGTGGTGTCAAACACTTCACCCAAAAACGCTGCTTAGCTAAAAAGCTGGTTATACAACTTATAAGTAGTCAAACCGCTAAGCCAAACAACCTCTTAACCTTCTACACATTCAATTTCGATATTTATGATAATATTTTTAAATTTATAAGATATTAATATAAAAAAAAAAACATAAGTGTTAAAATATTCAATTTAATGCAATCATTTATAATATAAAGAATTTAGAGATTCGATCATCGTCATACACAAGAGTCAAAGGTTCAACTTACGATTTATCTCTCTTGACGTAATCGATGATACGAGCATTGAGGGCTACGCAAGAACGATCATCCCAAGACTTTAAAGATGGTCATATGTAATTTTATGCCTAATAAAAAGATCAAGTATAATGAAATGGGCCCATAGCAAATCAAGTAAGCCTATTGGGAGACTTATTTGAAGAGCTATTCAACAAACCAATCAAATGGGTTAAGTGCTTGTATTGCTGAGTGACTATGTTACACAAGTGACTAAGCTATATGAGAGACATATGGTCAAGTGAGATGATGTAACTGAGAGAACATGTAGTTGACTGGCCGAGAAATTATGCGAAAAACTATGATTGAGTAAAGCTAATTGCTAGTCGAGTGACTTAGCCAATTGCTAGTAAAGCTGAATGACCCTTTGGAAGCCTTTCTTGAGACATCACCAAGAGACCTTTCCAAAATACCTCACAAGTCACTTACTCGCAAAAAGATATTTGGAAGACTCATAGGTTATTCAAATTCAGGAACCTCTCTCCAAAACATGCAAGAGACCTTCATGAGAGATTGTAAACCTTGAGAAACCTAATATCCTAACATGGGACCACGAAGATCAAACTTACCTTTGATCTGCCCGCTAATGAATTTGGATGAGTGTCCAATATACCCTCTGAAAGAGACGTGGCCTTTCTATTACTTTCCTCTCTATAAACAAGAAAATCACCTATGTTGTTTATATATGCTCGAAACTTTGATACTACTAAAATTCTACTTTCATTTAGTTTTTTACATTCATCTAAAAATTAATTTAAACATCGGAGATTTTACGCAAGACACTCACCTACGCTCTTAATCGATTTCTTCCTCATAGGTTACTCGCAATCAATCCATCCACATAAGGGTCGTTCGTTGTTTCATCGAGATATTATTTTATATTTAAGAATTTATTATTATATTTAGACAATAATAATATTATTTTTAATCATTTATGATGTAATTGAGTTTGGATTAATATTTTTGATCCGTGAAGAGAGATCAATCATTTTTGATCAGTCATTTTAATACACCGACCATTTTAATCTTTGTTTTAATTCGTTAAAACAAGTTGATCGTTTTTATTAATCAATTTTAACCCCATTCAATCGATAAATTTAGAAATTTTAATAATTTCAACATTCATATCATTATTGTACTAAAAAAGGCCGAAGAAAAGAATATAATTGGGGTTCCTGTGGTGTTATTTTCCAAAGTACAAGTTCGATTGACGACGAGGAACCACGTTTCCACCACGCAACATTCACGAGAAGCCAGAGTGTGAAATTCAAGAAAAAAAATAATAATAAAAAGAGATATGTATGTTGTATATGAATAATTTGGTAAATAGCATAAATTATTATTAAATTTTATACTAAGATATAAAAAAATTATTATATTTTAATTTATAATCAAAAGTTTACTAAATTAAACTAATAGCAGTCGCCGTTACAAAGAGACTAATTAAATATTATTTTTTTGTATTTTAATGTCTTTTTTATATTTTAATATAAAATTTAGTAATTCTTTTATATTTTATATAAATTTTATTTAATAATTATTTGTTAGTCACGTTAATATTTTATTATTTTTTAACTATAATTGATAATAATTATAAAATTATATATTAAATTAAAATTTAATAATTGTTTTTATATTTTAGTGTAAAGTTAATTAGAGAAATGAGTTATGTTATTGAAAGGGAATAATTTTTGGAATTTTGGAGAATGTAATTTTCATGATTTGTACCAAGTATCTATGACGAGACTGAAGGCTGAATAAGAAGACGAGCGGTCGGTGACGGAACAGCTGTACGCTTCTATCCAAGTTACTCTGTCATTCGTGTCCTTGTGTTTCACGAGCGCCAGCACAGCTTTTGCCTGCTCTGTAGCAGAGCGTCCATGGAAGCACAGCCAGAGGCCAAAAGGCTGTTCCATTTACCGGTGGATTCCGAGCACAAGGCCACTGAGTTCCGGCCGTTCTCGCTGTCCCCGCCGCACATGCGAGCCTTCCACTTGGCATGGCTCTCCCTCTTCGCCTGCTTCTTCTCCACCTTTTCCATCCCTCCGCTGCTCGCCGTCATCCGGCGCGACCTCCGCCTCACCGACGCCGACGTCGGTAATGCCGGCATCGCCTCCTTCGCCGGCGCCATCTTCTCCCGCCTAGCCATGGGCCCCGTCTGCGATCTTCTCGGCCCACGAACTGCCATCGCCGCGCTCTCTCTCCTCACCGCCCCAGTGGTCCTCTCCATCTCCCTAATCTCGTCGCCTCAGTCTTTCATCACAATTCGCTTTCTCATAGGCTTCTCGCTCGCGAATTTCGTGGCCAACCAGTTCTGGATGAGCTCCATGTTCTCCGGCTCCGTGGTTGGCCTCGCCAACGGCGTTGCCGCCGGCTGGGCCAACGTCGGATCCGGCTTCACCCAGCTCATAATGCCACTCATATACACTCTCATCACCAAATTCGACATCTCATCTTCCGCCGCTTGGCGTCTGGCTTTTCTACTCCCGGCCACATTCCAAGCCGTCACTGCCCTCATGGTCCTGTTCTACGGCCAGGACTTGCCGGACGGGAACTTTGAACGTCCGCAAAAACCGGCGAACAAGCCAAAACAGAATCTTCTCGATGATCTCTTTCATGGGCTCAAAAACTACCGAGGCTGGATACTGGGCTTGACATATGGGTACAGTTTCGGGGTCGAATTAACCACGGATAACATCATAGCACAGTACTTCTACAACAGGTTCGACGTGAATCTACAGACAGCCGGGGCAATAGCGGCCAGCTTCGGGCTGGCTAATTGCTTCTCGAGGCCTGCTGGCGGCTTGCTTTCCGACGAGATGGGACGGAGGTTCGGGATGAGGGGGAGGTTGTGGAGCTTGTGGGTCGTGCAGACAGTTGCTGGGTTGCTCTGTGTGTTGCTGGGCCGAGTCGACTCCCTGTGTGGCTCCGTGCTTGTCATGTGCTGCTTTTCCTTCTTTGTTCAGGCAGCTTCTGGCGTCACGTTTGGCGTGGTTCCATTCGTTTCCAAACGGTGCGTTTCCACTTGAATCTCGCTTTTCTTTATATTGTGGATTATATTAATATAAAATAATTTTGTTGAATATTAAAATTTAAATTTTAGAATATCACTTGGAGATGCATTATGCCACGTAAACATAGTATGCAAAACTGAAGTGACAACTGATTGGTCTGCCATGCATCTGCTATTTAACTTATTGATTGTGTTATGGTTATCGAAATTATCAAAAAAATAATAAAATTTAAAAGAAGAAAAAATCACGTGGCAATCCTAAAAGCTGCCACAGTGGCCGCATGGAAAGCGGCCACAATCCCCCCCTCCCCCACGCTGCCACGCAGCAGCGTGGGCCAGGAAAAAGGGGGGGGGGGGGGGGCTCCTCCTTCCACGCTGCAGCGTGGCTGCAACCCCCACCCCCGAGAGACCTCTATCGGGGGTGCCTAATGCGCGCCCCTTTACGCGCGTTCGCCTGCCAGCATCCATGGATCCTTACGCCGATAACTTCACAAAAGTCGATTAAAACTGTTTTTGAGATATTCGTCAAGAAAAATGAGTCGCTCGACAGATAGATGTCTCTCTCATTACTATAAATATAGAGTTTTTTTCTCTTATTCGGTATATAATTTTTCATTCTTGTATTTATATTTTTGTCTTCAAACATTTTATTTCTATAAGAGTCTGACTTAAACATCAAAAAGTCCACGTGGGGACTCTCACTGCGCCCCTAACTAATTTTCTTTCCAACAAGTCATCCATCACTCTCAATCTATCCAAAAGACTCATTCATCGCTACCATGCCCTTTCGAGAGACTCATCCATTACTCTCAACCTAGTTAAGGAACTCATTCATCGCTATTGTGACTCCTGGAAGATTTATCCATCGTTGTCATTCTACCTCGGAAGGCTCATCCATCGTTGTCACTCTACCCCGGGAGACTCACCCATCTCTCATAATAATTACTTATCATTTGGACAATCCACACGTCATCTATAAGCCGAAGTAATCATCCATTCCTTGAGTGAATCATTCATCACTCAGATACACCACACGAGAGTTATCCATCGCTCGAATCAACTAGACATGGATCATCCATCGATAGTTTTTTCTTTTACAAATTTATTGTTATAATAATGTAACAACAGATTACTTATAGCTACCAATGATTATTAACGATGAAATTTCCATTTCGTCCATTTGCCCACAAACTGCGGTTTAAATTTTCAGACTGATTATTTTTATTTTCAAAATATCATTGTATAATATGTGTTTGGGCTGACGTGGGGGCCGCGTGGGGGTGATTTTAATTGTTACAGGTCACTGGGAGTGATATCAGGGATGACGGGCAGCGGTGGCACCATAGGGGCGGTGGCGACGCAGCTGCTGTTGTTTTCCGGCTCCAGCAAGTTGTCGACGGAAACGAGCATCTCTCTGATGGGTGTACTGATGATTGTGTGCACTCTCTCCGTCGCCCTCATCTACTTCCCCAAATGGGGCGGCATGTTCTGCGGCCCCTCCGTCGGCCGCTATTCCTCCGGTGAAGAAGAACAAGATCATTCCGCTTTGCTTGATTAATTAAATAGGCTTCTTGATGTGTGGAAAGAGCTTTTAGGGTAACGCCCGGAATGATTTCTTTCAGTGTAGTGTTAAATAAAACCCCTGTGATGTCACAAATTGGGAAAACTAGTGCCGTAGTGTAGTATGCTTATCTTTTAATATAATAAATATGTAAGAAATTTTCAATTTTACCATTAATTTGCGAGATTCAAAATACTTTAAATTATCATATTTGAGATTTTTAAATTCGATCATATCGAATTAAACATAAATATCTCAGATCAAATAAAAATGATATCGGAGTATTTTGAGATAAAGTGAGTTGAGATCCTTAAAGTTATTTTTGTTATTTTTAAATTCTATTATTTTGAGTTAATAAAAAGTTTATTAAATTTAAAAAAAATAGCATCAGTCTTTTTGGAGATAAAATGAGCTAGGCAGGTGCTAAAATATTTAGAATTTATCTCTAATATCTCTATGTTTTATTATTTCTTAGCTTGAATAAAAATAAATATTGGGCTTGAATTCTCATATTAGAGAATTCAAGAATTAGACGTCGGTATATTTTAAAATTGAGGCGAGTGAAGAGCCATGAGGGACATGTGACTAAGTGAGACTCGTTGGTATTTGGGAGTAATTTAGTGATTTTTCTTTTTTGATTTATTTCTCCATCAAATCTTATTTTTGTTTTTTGTAAATATTTTATTATATAAAATTTTGATATTTTATATAATATTTAACATTAAAAATTAATTAGTTATCATAATTATTTACTAACCAATAATTATCATCAATTAATTAACTAAGTGTGAGACAACTTGTCAAGAATCCATATAGAAATAACATTTTCATTTGTGAAATTAGATTCATCTAAAAATAGCGTAGGGCTTTCCAGCCCGGCTTACCCTTTGCCTACGGGTAGTGCTAACTGGCCCGGTCAACCGGGCCATGTGGCTTAAATTAGTAAAAATATATGTTTTTTAAAATTTATAATCTAAATTACATAATAAATAGATACAATACAAAACAAAAATAGGATATCATATTTTTCAAAAAACTAAAAAATAAAAATGCGAAAGAAACAAGTAAATAAAAATATATAAAGGTATTTTTATAAATATAATTTTTAATATAAAAATTATAAAAAATTATTATTTAATTAAATATAAATATAAATTTCATCATCAAGTAAATATAAATATAAATTATTTTTATTTCTAACTGTCCTTTCGTTTTTGATGTGATTGTAAAACAAAAATATTTTTTTAATATTATGAAACGAGCTTTAAAATATTTTTAAAATTATAAAAATAAATTAAAATATTTTTTTGATATTTCTCAACGTTTCAAAGTTGGAAACACCAAAACAGCACCATTTCGATGTTTCCAAGGATAAAGTTTATAATTATAAGTTCTAAATCTTTCATTTATCAACATTTTAAAATAATAAAAAGATATTGGGGTATAAACGAAAATATTTGGTGGTGGGTGATCGGAAAATGGGAGATAGTAGCAAGTACTGTTGCCGTAGACGACAAAAACCCATTGGGAAATATCAAACTGAAAGATCATCACCAAAATATCAAAATTGAATGCTTCATCATCTTCCCCGAGTAAGCGTCCGATCTGAACTTCTCCTGCACCAACTTTCCGGGAAAGTATTCAGCAAAAGGAAAAGGCTTTCCGGGAAAATAAGGAGTATGCTGGGCGGCGCAGTCTCATGCCATCACCTCACTGTGCCAAACCATTTTCAGCTTCACAAGCCCGCTTCCAGGTAATCTAATTTACCCTCTCTGATACCCGATTAACTTGATTGAACCGGGAATTACTGATGCCTAATCAGGACTTACTTCCTGTTCTGAATTAGATGGCGGTGGCAGAAATCTACTGTAATCAAGTGTTGTAAGAGGGCCGAGGAGGGATTAAGAACAGAGAAGAACTATTATGAGTTGCTTGGAGTTTCAGTTGATTCAACTCCTCAGGATATCAAAGGCGCCTACAGGAAGCTGCAGAAGAAGTATCACCCAGATATTGCTGGCCAACGGGTCCTTTCTTTTCCCACGATTCTACGATAATAAGATAAATGCACTCAATACAAAACTGGGTTTTCGATCGGTGGCACATTCTCTCTCCAATTATATTAGAAGAGGGCTTATATATAGACAATTAGCCAAATGAGATTAGGCCTATATCTCTATTTAACATAGGATTACTGTGAAACTTCATCTCTACAGGAGTTCAATTTTTTTCCCACCTCTGTTTCAGGGTCATGAGTATACTTTGATGCTGAACAAGGCATACAAGGTGCTGATAAGAGAGGATCTCAGAAGAGAATACGATGCTTCTATTGGCCAACTGAGAGTGAGTTTTGGGAGAAATATTCCTGGCTTGGGTTCCAGCTCGTGGGAAGGACCCATAAGATCCCACGCTCTCTTTGTTGACGAGAATGCTTGCATAGGTCATAAACTAAGCATCAATTCAAACTTTGATCGTTAAGCCAAGAAAGAAGAAAAAAAAAAAGCAATTCAGAACTCTTAACTAATAATTAGAGGCTTTCCCAAATACTAATCTCTTGGGGTTTTTCTCAAAATCCGAATTTTCTTGGTCACTTAGCTTCAAAGAATCATGGGTGTTCTTTATTTTATTTTTTTGTTAGTATTTAGAAGTTTCAACTGGGTGTAGGGTGCAGAGAATGTATCCACCATGCCAGCAACACATTCACAATGGACGAATCTCTTGCATCAGCCAGAGTCAGAGTTCAATATGGAGACGATGACACAAAATTAGAGGTACATTACTTAATCCATCAGCAGTTTTAGGTTACCCTCTTTTCTTTTGTCAAACCCTTATATCTCATATCATATTAGATTAAATACAAAAAAAAAATTGAAGATTCCCGGCAACTGTTTCAGGTCGCCGTCGACTCGTGTCCGGTAAATTGTATCCACTGGGTGGACGGAAAAGACTTGCCGGTGCTGGAGTTTCTAATGCGGCCTCGGCCGAAGGAAGGCCACGGTGTATTTGGCCAAGGCTGGGAAAGGCCTAAAAACGTTTTCTCGGCGGCCAAGGCCTTCGCCAAGCAACTCCAACAAGAAGCTGCAAACCATCCAAGAACTGGTAATAATAAGTTAATAACCAATAACCATTACCGTATTAAACTGTAGCTTAGTGGTAGTGGTAGATGATAGTGCAGAAGAGCTCGAGATTTTGGGTTAAGAGTCTTCAGTGGAACAATCTTAATTGCGAACAAATTGCAGGACAATCAAGCGCCGCTGAACGTGAAACCCCAGCCCAAGCAGAGGCTCGAGCACGCGCAAGCATGAAGTTGAAGGAGGAAAGGTTCCCCAGAATCTGGACCTGGGTAAGGGAGATCTTAGGCAGATGATGATTGAAACAAGAAGACAAAAGCGTAAAGAAAAGAATGGATCTTTGGGTTCTTAACTACAAGAGATAATGCATTGTATGTATATTTCAACTAACTAACCACGCGTTGATGTAACTCTTCACCTTTCTTTGTTTTTTAATGATTCTCAAACTCCAAACTAAACCTAAGTATTTTGACCATTTGGGTGTGGCAAAGAGTCCAAGGAAAGAAACTATGATAGCAAAATGAGGTAGTTAGTTGTTGGATTCCTCTCACATTATTTTCAAATCTCAACCGCTTACTTTAATGATGCTTTTACTTAACACCACGCCAACAAACATGCTTAAACTACACTTCTCATTCCCATTTGTGAGGCATGCATGCCAATCGTCACTCTAAAGATCTTTTTTATTCCACAATCATGTAGACAGCCATTAATGTTTGTGACTAACCCCCGCCCCTGGTTAGATCACTTGTATCATTAGTGATCCTCAGGGACATATCTAGAAATTTTTTCTGTCTAGAACAAACTTTTATAATAAATACCTATAATAATAATAATGTAAAAGTTTGAAAGTTGAGGATAAAAAGACACAATAAGTAACCCAGGTAGTAAAAATGATAGAGAAATTAAAAGCTTTTTTTTAGAAGCTTTCTTAATGACATTTAAAATTAAGCAGAGTACTATGATTTTTTTTTTTAAAAAAAATAGTGAAAGATATGGGGGCAAATGAATGACAAATATGAAAATTCATCTAATATTAGGACTTTTTTTTATGGTCAGGGCAGTTGCCCCCACTTTGCATTAGTCCCTGGCAATTCTAAAAAATGTCAAATGTCTGGATATCTCTACCTAGCTAGATGTTAAGGTAATGTGATCTTAGTCATATAAAGTGATTAGACAAACTCAAAAAAATTGTTTTTGGGTTGATAAAGTAATAAAAGAGTGATAAGCGTAGTGACAAAATTAATTTTTTAAGTTTTTTTTTAATTTTTTAATTATTGTTGTCATTTATGATAACTTTGATTAAGAAATTATTAATGTCACTCCATTTTAGTATTTTCTAAATACTCACGCTGTTATAAAACTCCTTGGAAGCCATTGAAATTGTTCTTGACAATAATAATGTGGAAAAAAATTCATAATTTATCTAAATTTTAAGTCAAACTCAAGGGTTGAATGATTGAAGTTATTGTTTTATTTTTACCGATAAAATGTTGACGTTAACTCTTATGACATTTTGAACATGTTTCGGAGATGTTATTTTAATTTTTTTTTAAATATTTTTATTTTTGAAATGTTAAATTTTTTTTTTGAATCATTTTATAATATTAAAAAAATATTAAAAACGCTTTTCCGATTTTAGAACATATTTTCATTCCTAGAGAGGTAATGGATGAATTAATTTTTTGTCAACTTAAAATTTTTAATTTTTTTGAAATTTATTTAAAAGTATTATAAAATTTATATTTTTTTAGATTGAATAATTATTTTTTATAATAAAAATTATATTCACAAAAGTCTCTTATATATTTTTATTTACTAGTTTATTTTTTTCTTGTTTTTAAAAAAAATATTATTTTTTATTTTCATTTAGTATTGTATCTGTTTTTTTTTTTTTAATTTCCAAACAATCTCTGAGTTGATTCAAAATAATATTAATTTTGATTACCCTTTCTCTAATTTTGATTCAAAATATGGATCAAATTGTTATTATTTTCTAAAATGTTCATCTAAGTTAATTTAGAAAGAAAAGTTGAAACAAATTGAATAAAAAGAAACTTCAAGAACACATGAAAAATTTACGAGAATTACACTTGTCCCGCGCCCGCGCAAGCGCAGCAGCCCGTGCTATAAATTCGTAGTTAATGCAGAGAGGTGGGGTCACGGCCATCGCATTGAAAAGGGGCACCGATCCCCTGCAACTCACGCAACTTAAATTCCACTTGCTTGCTTTTAAAAGCAGAAGAGACGAAGCTCCTCCCCAGTAGCACCCCCATCGCCCACGCTCTTTGTTACTAGTGCACAAGCATCTCGAACAATTCTAGGCATTATCATTCACACAAAATCTCGCCATCTTCTCATTGCTCCGACGGCTTTGCGATTTGTCCTTGGCTCCGTGGAAGCTTCACGGAATCCAAGGCACGCTCTGCCTGCAAGGTTTGATTACTATGGTATGCTTCGCGCGCCGTGGATCCGGTGAGATCTTGAACTGAAAATCGATGGCAATCTGATAGTAGGCAGGAAATCTGGAAAGGGAGAGATAGAGAGAGAGAGTAAGTGAGAGGTAAAATGGAGAGGTTCTGACGATGCTTGGCTCGGTTTTACCGACTCGAAGGTGAAGTTCTGACGGTTCTTGCCTCGGCATGACTTTTTGGTTGAGGAAGTGAACGTTTTCCGATGAACTTGAGTTTTGTGTGATGTTTTCTTCTGTTTCGTGGAGGAATTTAAATTTTAGTCAGCGAAGTTTGGGGACTGGTGAAAGTTTTGGCGACACTCCGAATCGGTGAGGATACTCCGAAGTTTTAAATTGAACCCTAGGCGTGGTGCTTCTGGCTGTTTATTAGTTTGAAATGATTGACATTTGTTGACTTGAAGGTGGAATTCAATGAAGCGAAGAGTTAATCCGCAGAAATTTCAGCACAGATGGAAGAGAAAGCTTTTTCTTCTGCTTTTGATGGGCTTTTGCTGTGCTAGTTTAGTGTTACTGGAGACGGAGCACACTCGAATCAGAATGTTTGCGCTATTATCTCCTCCGTTAGTTCAAAAGCCTAAAATTGCGTTTCTATTTATAGCTCGGAATAGGCTTCCCCTAGACATGGTTTGGGATGCATTCTTTCAGGTGAATTTTCATTCTAACTCCTCCTCCTTCGACACTATCAACTACATGAGCTACTTATATGTAATTTTGGCGATTTGTATGCTTCACACAGTCACTTCTGATGAAAATTGATCGAGCAGAAGCCTATCACATTGCACTATCTCACTGCCTTATTTGAAATTTGTATGCCAAGCATGGACTGCAAGGTTGCCAAATCATATCATATATGTGTGAGAGAAGATTCATGAATTAGAGTTGAAGAGAAATTCGATAATATGTATATCCATATATGTGTATAATTCATGCTTGTAGGAAAAGAGATACATACTGATACCTTTTATATAAAATATATGTGAAGTTGAATTATTATACAAAATTCAACAAACACTGAAGAATCACAAACTCACGTGAAGAATAAGCACAAATTTGTTTCCTATAAGATCAAGGTCAAGACGCATAAAGGCTAAAGCAAAGAAGATGCCTATGGAGCTTGTTGCTACTGGGAGTGGTGAATTTCAAATTGGCATTGGCAGTCTTGATCTCTCAATAACTGACTTCGTGATAAAATCAAGTTTAGGCAGGCAGTTCAGAAAGTAAACTTGATTTTAGTGTTCTAAATGTCTCTGAGCACATCATATATGTATGGGGGATATTCATGAATTAGAATTGAAGATTGCGTGAAAGCTTTTGTATGTTCATATGTTTGTGTTGACATCTCTTATCTATCAGCAAAGGAGCTCATTTGTTTTCCAAACTGGTGTGTGGCCTTGGATGATACATTTTGAAACAGTTACCTAGACGACTGAGTATGTTTTTCTGTTACTGATTATTTAAACATCGTATTATGAGGTCAAAATATGATGGTGTGCCTAATCATACAAAATTAGGTCAATTTCAAAGGCTTCTATACACTTGAAATGTGACAAGCTTCTGTTTTTGGATTTCTTGGCTTACGTAGTTCCAATGCTGGGCCCTAAGCCTTGTTAGATGTCATCAACTGAGCTCAAACATAAGCAGTGTTTTAGAAAAGATTCAAAAGAATTTGTCATTGTAAGAGGAAGAATTAGCTTTGGCATTGTGCATCTTTTATTGATTTATATACAAATGTTCTTTCTGAAAAAGTTTTATTGAAGGTTTTAATGGGCCTCCCCACACTGCATTTGGCAGAATTATTTATTGCTTGGACAAGGGAATGAATATATGAGTCTGGTAAATCATAATCCCACAATCTTTCCTCAATGTTGGATATATAATTCACTCTGAAGCTAAGAACAACAATCATAAAACTTAATCCCACCAGGTGGAAAGAAGAAGAAAAGAAGGAAAGGAGAATATTCTAGTGCTTTGATTGAACATTTTTCTTGTATACTTTTTGTGAATAAGCCTAGCCACCAAGCAGCTTGTTCCTGCCCCTAATCCCAGACTGCTTGTGCAGGGGGTGTGATGCGGGACAGCAATGAATAATTGCAGAAAGTAGGGGGGAAAGAGAAGAGATTAAGAAGAAGAAGAAGAAGAAGAAGAAGAAGAAGAGAAGAGACAGAATAACCAAGAGAGGAAATCAATACCAATTTATTCAATAATCAAATATAACTCTATCATCTAAATAATAATGATAAATCAAATCAAGTTAAATCAATCCCTATCAGGGTGACATTGGGTGGGATTTTGATTCACTACTTTGAACTTTCTCGTATCAGCTAATAGTGATGGCAATTGGAAAAGATATGCCATCATGTGGTGGATTGTTTGATCCTATGTGGCATCAAAGTTGCTGATTGGCTACGTCCTGTCCTTGTTATTGCATTTTTAGAAAGTTTTGGTAATTGTCTCTTCATTGGGAAGCAGTTATGATTCAAAGTATCCAATGTTAGATGTATCATTCCAATACATTAACAAAGCTAGCATTGTCCTTTGTTCACTTCTTAAGCGTTTCTTGTCACTGGATTTTACCTCTTTAGACTCCCTCATTCATATCATTAAATGCAATCGTGTGCTGGTAAATGTAGATAGGGCAGCTTAGTATTTTGAATTTTAGAAAACAGAATTCTGGTTGTGTCTATTTATGAAAAGAAGTGAGAGGTCTAGATACAAAAAGGAGAAAATAAACAGAAGTGAGGGAAGATATGTTTTCCATGTATGTATGTCTACATATTGCATTCCAACATTTATAGAAGAAAATTTTCTGTTCCAGTAGCCTGAGCTACTGTAATTTCTACTGCTTATGGCTAATCATGAGCATATTGTGGTTTTGCAGGGAGATAGAGAGAATAAATTTTCAGTTTTTGTGCACTCTAGGCCTGGGTTCCTCTTGAACAAGGCAACTACAAGATCAGCCTATTTCTTAGATCGTCAAGTTAATGACAGCATCCAGGTAGTTCTAAACATGTATTCTTGAATTCTTTTTTCTTGCTTTTTTTTTTGGAGGTTTCATTAGAGCATTGTGTAACATTTGTTCTCTTGAAAGCATTCTAAACATTTTTTTTTTTTAGGTTTCATTAGAGAATGATGTGTAATGTTCCTTCTCTTAAAGATGTTACTTTTTTTTTTTTTAAAGGATTGTCATGTGAAGTTGTGAACAAAACAAAACTTGTATCTTGCCTTAACATGACCAGCAAAGGTTATCTCAACAAGTATATGTCTCAAGTGCAGTATTTGTGTAAACCCTTTCTTTATTCATTTTTGCAGTGAGTATATCTTTATTTTTGCACACTAAGATGGTAAGCATACCATCTCATGATGGGATCCTGCTGATTCCTCCCCCACTAACCTTCTGATTCATGATCCGTGCTCTTTGTGCATCCTACTTTTATAGGGAAAAATCTTATTTTATTCGTTGTACAACCAAAACAACAATACACAATGCAACCATAACTTCCGAGGTCCATAGTTTAATTTCATTCCAGCCCATAGTTTTAACTTCATCCCTTTGCCAGTTTGGAATGGATGATGCACTTTGACATACTACCTCAGGATTTGTTAATTTAGACAGAGGTAAGTATTATTTGGTTCTATGGTGTTTAAAGGCTATGCACAATGAATGGAAAAGGGAAAAGGAAAAAAGGGTTGTACACAATAAATATGTAAGTTACCATGTACTTGAAACCTTACCTGATTCCAATTGATGATTGCATCTAGAAGATATTGGTGAATTAGCATTTTTTGCCCCACCACTTAATTCATCTGTTTAGCTTGCAGTGATTGGCTTAACTTCATGCGAATTCCCTTTGAATGTAACTAATCTGAGAGTAGCTTATCTCATGTGGTTTTTCTCTTCCTTTTCGCAAATTGTACTTGTCTTTGCTACTTTGGATGAGCATGGAACTTGATTATGCAATTCATGTTTCCATGTTGATATAATTTGTTCGTGATAATTTAGATCTACTTTTATTTGTTTTTGTTGTCTTAGTTGTCTGATAATTGAGCTTCTTTTTTGTTTACTTGTTTGTTATTTTATTTATTTTTTGAATAATTATTGTTGTTATTCAACAATAATTATTCAAAAAACACCCCTAATCACAGCAGATGATTAGGGGCGCCAATACATAAATGAAAGAAGCAATCTTTTTGGAAATATTTTTTTTTTCTGCTAAGAATTATTATAGGTCCCAATTGATTCAACAATTGGATCATTGGAGTTATTGTGTTATTAGTATAGGGTTTATCTTTTTAACCATAGGTATCCTTTCGGGGGTAGTATGGGCTAATGAAGCATGGGAATCATATTGGAATTGGGACCCAAAGGAAATTTGGGCATTTATTACTTGGACCGTATTTGCGATTTATTTACATACTTGAACAAATAGAAAATTGACTCCTGCAAATTCTGCAATTGTGGCTTCTATAGGCTTTCTTACAATTTGGATATGCTACTTTGGGGTCAATCTTTTAGGAATAGGACTACATAGTTATGGTTTCTTTACATTAATGTCTAATTAAATTCAAGAAAGTCTCTGACGAATATAAACAAAATAGAGTGTATATAAAAAACTTCGTGTAAGCCGACAATCTCACAAAAACCAAACATATATAGTTAAAATTGAAATTTTTTTACCTTTAACTTAAGAAAAGAAAAAAATACTTCTTTTTTTTTTTTTCATTTTACAACGAACTATTTTAGAAATCATAGGGTTCTTTTTTTTTATTCATGATCTATAAAAAAAATTAGATAAAATAACTTTGACCTTATCAACTGATAATGAAAGAACAAAATCAGGGTAAATACCAATACCTATTATGGGTAAAAAAATAGAGATCAAAACAAACAAATCTCGTGGTCCAGAATCAAAAAAATAAGAGTTTGGAGCGTTAAATAACTTGTATCCATAGAACATTTGGCATGACATAGATAATAAATAAATAGGAGTTAATATCATTCCAATTGCCATTACAAAAGTAATTAGTATTTTTGGCATTAAAAGATATTTTTGGCCGGTAATTATTCCAAAAAATACTATCAATTCTGCAACAAAACCACTCATACCCGATAAGGCAAGAGAACCCATTGAAAAGCTATTGAACATCGTGAATATTTTTGGCATTGGGATAGCTATTTCGCCCATTTCATTGAGATAAGCAAGACGTATTCTATCATAACTCGTTCCTACCAAGAAAAAAAGTGCAGCACCAATAAATCCATGAGAGATTATTTGTAAAATAGCTCCATTGAGTCTCATATCGGTTATTGAACCAATTCCTATCATTATTAAACCCATATGAGATACAGAGGAATATGCTATTCTTTTTTTTAAAATTACGTTGACCAGGAGATGTTGAAGTTGCATAGATTATTTGCATTGTGTCTACTATTATTAACCAAGGAAAAAATATAGAATGAGCGTGAGGTAATAATTCCATATTAATCCGAACCAAGCCATATGCCCCCATTTTTAATAAGATTCCAGCTAGGAGCATACAAGTATTGTAATGCGCTTCTCCATGGGTATCTGGTAACCATGTGTGTAGGGGTATAATCGGCAATTTGACAACAAAAGCAATAAAAAATCCAATATAGAGTATTATTTCTAATGCCACAAGATATGATTGATTAGCTAGCATTTCAAAATTTAATATTGGTTCATTAGAACTATATAAGCCGACACCTAGAACTCCCATTAAGAGAAAAACAAAACCTCCTATAGTGTACAAAATGAATTTTGTAGTCAAGTACAGACGTTTCTTTCCTCCCCACATGGATAGAAGTAAATAAACAGGAATTAATTCGAACTCCCACATGATGAAAAACAGTAAAAAGTCTTGAGAAGAAAATAACCCTATTTGACCGTTGTACATTGCTAACATCGAGAAATGGAATAACCGAGAATCTCAATTAACGGGCCAAGCCGCTAAAGTAGTGATGAATCTCGTCAATAAAATGGGTCCTATAGAAAGTCCATCTATTCCTAATCTCCAGTGGAAATAAAAAAAAATGATCCATTTATAATTTGATAATTATTGTTCATGATAATTTAGGTTCAGTCAGTTTTCGCAGTTTGCCGGTTTTTTTGAACACCCCTAATCACAACAAATGATATTGTTGGAGATTTCATAGTCGACAAAGGAGTTGGTGCTAATTTTGGTAAGAGGGAAATGAAGGCGGTACTTCAAACGAGTTTGAAAAAACTATTGAACAATAGGATGTTGTTTCCTTTCTCATTCATCAGATAAACCCAAGAAGGAGGAAGGAAAAGAGGCTGAGGCAAGTAAGAGAAAAGAACAAGAAAAGGTGAAGAAGAATTCAGATTGTGAAGGCTGGAATCGGATAAAGAACTAGGTCCGCAACTATCAATTCTTGGGGGCAAGAATTGTTTGAAGGGGTATGGATTGTCATGACCCTAGGGGTAAATCCGTAAATGGCCAATAGTAGTTGTTAGTTGGTTAGCTGACTGCCCATTCCTTACTGTTACATTAGTTAGGATGTTAGCTAGGAGGTTGTTATACTGATATAGGTTCTATATAAAGAGACCTGCTAGTGTGAGAATGTATCATGGAAGAATAATAAGCTCTTTCCTTTCTCTCATTGCTATCTCTCTCTCCCTCTCGTTCTCTATTTCTCCCTCTTTCTCATTCTATTTGTTCTTTCTCCCTTCCTCATTCTATCTGTTCTTCCTACATTCATTTATTCTTCTCAGAATTTTTCTTGAATTCCTTCAATTGTCCAGCCCACAACTCGAGGGCTTGATTCCTTTTCGCAAATTTTACTTGTCTTTGCTACTTTGGATGAGCGTGGAACTTGATTATGCAATTCATGTTTCCATGTTGATATAATTTGTTCATGATAATTTAGGATCAACTTTTATTTGTTTTGTTGTTTTTGTTGTCTTAGTTGTCTGATAATTGAACTTCTTTTTTGTTTACTTGTTTGTTATTTTATTTATTTTTTGAATAATTATTGTTGAAATATTTTCTCCCAGAATCAATAGGAACCTTCTATTAACTTTTATGTGTATTGCTTTGCACAATACATACCCTACTGACATCAATTATGTTCCTTTCCAGGTAGATTGGGGAGGGGCAACCATGATTCTGGCAGAACGTATTTTGCTGAAGCATGCACTCTTGGATCCTTTCAATGAAAGATTTGTTTTTCTTTCAGATAGGTGACCTTTAATCTCTGTGATTTACTTGCTCTTTTTTATTTTTTGTTTTTATTTTTTAAAGATTTTATGGAAGCATATGGGGGGAGGGGGGATATAAAGGGTGTCCCTAGTGCACCAAACTTGCTGCTTTGCGAGGGTATCAGAAGGTTGTCTTTGTATGTAGCCTTACCCTTAGCGTGCAAAGAGGTGTTTTTCAAGGCTTGAATCCATAGTCTTCTAATTGCAAAAGAGCAACCTTACCGTTGCCATGAAGACTCTCTCTAGGGAGCAGAATATAAACTAAAATTAATTGATCAAGCTATGCTTAATTGTTTGTAACAAAAATAGCATCAAGAATTTTGTTGGTTAATACATTGTTCAGTTCAAGTTATTTTATTGGTCATAACATCTATTCTTATTTGAGCTACTTATCTTGTTACAGCTGCATGCCCTTGTATAACTTCAGCTATACATATGACTATATAACGTCAACATCAACTAGTTTTGTTGATAGGTGAGTGCCCTCATCCATTTGTTATCTCCCAGTAAAATAATATTTTGAAGCCTGAAGTAAAAAAGAAAAAAACAATATATTTATGTCAAACTGCTTAAAAAAATGGAATTTTATTTTTCTAATTATGAAATTTATAATTGCTTCATGTGTTTATGCTTAATACACCAATTCTATTATTGCAATATGGATTCAAGGAAATTCTTGTAATTTTTTTTCTGAACTTAATGGCACAGTTTTGCTGATACAAAAGAGGGTCGCTATAATCCAAAAATGCATCCAGTGATTCCTGTCCAGAACTGGAGGAAAGGATCCCAGGTAGTTTCCAAAACGTTGATTTCATTGTTTCACGGATCTAGTTTTATGGCAGTATCTAGTTGACTTACTCTTGTCTAATACATTGATTTCTTGCAGTGGGCTGTTCTCACCAGAAAACATGCAGAGATTGTAATAAAAGATGAGACTGTCTTTCCAATGTTTCAATTGCATTGCAAGGCAAGCCGAATGTACGCTTACTAGGAGATTACTGTTCTCTTCTTGGCAGTGTATTTATGTGGTAATACGGGAAGTGTGAAGGTTCTGTCTGATTGAATAACTTAAGAATTTTATCTGTAAATTATACATGAGCCTCTTACGGCTTTCCCAACCACATGAGACTAGCCAATAGGATTCAGTTTGACATTTGCTATCAAATCCCATATTTTATCTCAACATACAGCTCATCTAAATTCTTTCTACCTTGTATCCCAAGCTGGCTAGTGCTACTCTGAAATGTGTGAAAAAACAGACACTTCCCTTATCACATTGAACTAGCATTGTGAAAGTGTGCAGTTTCCTTAATCCTGGGGCCCTGATCCATCTATTGCATGCTTTCTTTAGTTCTTATGATATACAACATAGATAATAATCGTTTCTAACTTTTGTGCACGGATTTGCACTTTGTTGCTATGTGATGAGGTCTTGCCATTTTGTCAACATACCTTACCATTTTCATAATTATGCAGAGGAAGTCATTACCAGAGTTTTGGCGGCATCATCCCCTTGTGAGTTCTTTTTAGCTTTCTTTTCTTATTTCATTTTTGTCAAAAATGTCATTTTCTAGAAAATCTTATTCATGCATAAAACTTGTCTAGTTAGTGATTGATTTTTGTGTAGCATCTTGTGTTGAAGTAATAGGTGACATCGAACAGACAGTTAATTGAAAAGTTTATTAGGAGATGGAGTTTTACATTCTTGATCTTAGAAGGTTCTTGTCTTATGCAGCCTGCTGATCCATCAAAGGAGCATAACTGTATTCCAGATGAACATTATGTTCAGACATTACTAGCTGTAAGTTGATTGTTGATTCAATGATGCTGAGCCACATTTTCTAATTAGAGTAATTAAACTCCTATTGCCTCCAAGACTGCTGAACCAATTAAATGTATTGTATATTGGACTCTAAAGCATCATTATGATCCTAAATATTATTTGTTTGTTCTTGTGTTTCAGATCCCAGAACTTCTATGATGTGGAACACAATTTTCTACTGACCTTTGTGGAATTTATTTCTCTGCCTGATGTTTTTTTTCAGTTAATGGTCCAAACTACAAATAGATAGATTCCTCAATTGGACATCTGTTTGTATGCAATGCTAATAGTATTCTGTCAAGTGTGATGTGTGCTACCCTCCAGTGCCATGGGGATAGCTTAATATTCTGGTTGGTTCTTACGGCATATAGTTTTGCTAATTGTACTATCTATGTTACTTTGGGAACTTGGTTTTGATGTCTTCCTATTTCCCAAGGTTCTGGTCCCTGTGGATTAATGGTAAGTTTAAATCAGTTCTTGGGTTGAAAGAGGTAAAACTGGGAAACTTCATGCTTTTAAGCGGAAGATGAGTCAGAAGTACTGTTTAGCCAAACTACCATCTCTTTGGTTAGATTTTCTGACCAGAGATGGAGAGAGTGATTTTTGCACCTAGTTTAGACATAAGAGAGGAGCCCAGAGATCAACTTTAGTTTCATTAAGGCTCAGTTCTCTTTACCTCTTGAAGAATGGTTTAATATGTCAGCATACGTGTATGACATATGTATGTGGTTTCCAAATGAAGTAGAATTTACGGCATGCCTTGATGAAATTGATTATATGCCTTAGGTTTCCAAAGTCTTTTCTGCTTGCTTCTCTATGTTTCGCTTTTATTATCTTTTTTTTTTTTTCTGTGCTTAGTTATTTTATCTTATCCTTGACTGTACGAAGGAGAGGGGAAAAGAAGTTCAATCAAAATCATCTGAAAAAAGTGATCAGTAATACTGTGGAGTAAAAAATCTTTGGCATGTGTATTTGATGTATTCATAATATAGATCTGGCTGTTTTCTGAACGATTGCTAATATTTCTCTCTCTCTCTCTCTCTCTCTCTAAATTTAGCAAGAAGGACTTGAAGGGGAGATCACACGAAGAACGCTGACCCATACATCATGGGATCTTTCATCATCCAAACGCCGTGAGCGGCAGGGATGGCATCCTGTAACATATAAATTAGCAGATGCTACTCCCAGTCTGGTTCAATCCATTAAGGTGTGGATCTGCTCCCATCTGATACGTTTCAAGAACTGTGCCTTTATTATTCTTTACCATTCATGCTCTCCTTTCAAGGCTATATGCTGATTGTTGATATCACCATTGCTAAGCAGCGCAATCTTGCAAGGAGATCACTCTATTAAAAAATCGGACTTATTCATAATGATCACTTCTTCTAACCAATGTAAAAAGTTCGTACCATACAACTCATCCATAATCAACAGTCTAACCAGCACTTGGGAATCGTTGCTGAAGTTGACAACCGTAACTTAATTATTTTGATTGAATCCATTAAAGGTGTAATGGCACCTTTTAACAAATGCCTGATGACTTTCCAGGACATAGATAATATCTATTATGAGACTGAATACCGAAGAGAATGGTGCACCAACAAGGGAGAACCTTCTTCGTGCTTCCTTTTTGCCAGAAAATTTACTAGGCCTGCTGCTCTACGGCTTCTTAATTTGGTAAGTCTATTTTTTTGTTTTTCTATTTTGGATGCCTTTCTTGTTTAAAAAGGTTGAACTTAACCCTATATATTTTTTCATTTGAGTTATTCTGTTGCTTTTATTTTCTTGACGTGCCGATCAAATTGTAATTATTTGATTGTCTGCTTGTATATTTCCTGCCCAGTCTGCATTAGGAGCTCTGTGATGAAGCACAACTAAATACTCCACAACCAATTATCTATCTGTCAGTGAAATTTATTTCAGCTCGAAGGATTAGCGTTATCACACATGGAAAGTCTGCGCGGTTTGTTATCAAAAATATTGGAACTGTTCCATAAGATTTAGCAACAATCGAGCTCCTGCTCTGCACTCTGCAGCCGACTATCTGGATCTACTCTTGGAAGTGGCTGATCTGATGATGAGTCAACGCAGAGTTTCTGTAGACCTTCAACTAGGCTTGCAATTTCCCACCATTTGATATGTTCATTTATATCTATAATAATTTGAATAAGGTGTCATTATATTACACTCCATTCCCCAATCCATACTAGTAACTGAAATGGGGGCGGGGTGATGCTGCATACCTCTTGCGCACCAAACCAACATATTAGTTTCAACTTATAAAGAAAAAAGTGGCACAGTTGTAATTGTTAGAAACCCTTGGCAGATTTTGGTCTTGCGGGAAGATTATGGTGTAATTATTCGATTCATCAAAACCTAAGCTGCACTCGATCGGTTGACATGCTAATAAGAGGTTATATTGACTCGTTGTCTTTTTAAGTTTAAATTGCACAGATCCCCAAGTGAATTATTATGTCTATTTAAGTTATTCAATATTTTAGATATATCATATATGTGATTCGTAAATTATTATACTATATTTACTTAATTTATTCAGTACCCACTTTAAAAAAAAAAAAAAAAATCTTTGGCTGCAAGACTTTATAGTTATTTGACAATTGACATACTAAATTATATATTTATTTGACATATCAAATATGTGGGTTTTAAATTATTTTGGTTCCCTGTGAAGGGAAGGGGAGACATACATATAAATAATTAGTGGTTGACCAACCTCTTTAGACGGGTAGTTGGCAGGAGCTTGTTCTTGCATCGACGAACTTGTAACAGAGCGTCGTAGAGTGGGTGAATATAGAATGCACATTCAATAAATAAAAACAAATTAAATAATTATCAAATATTATTCAATAATTTTTTTTTATTTTTATAAGACGGTGCATAGTTGTCGTGTCGTTTCCGTTACGCCAACCGTTCAAAATAAAAAGAAATTCTGTTTCAGCGACTGATTTTCTTTTCTATCCTGTTGCCTTTTTCTTGCCCGATGAATCCGGAAGCCAAACACGGCACTCCGGCAGTCCCAAAAGTAAAGGGAAAAAAAGTTATTGCAGGCAGCAAGAATATTTTATCCCCCGGCTGAGCTTCTCTCTTTCAGAATATAACTAGTGTTAAAACCGTGCGATGCACGAAAAGTATAACTAAAATAAATTTAAAAATTTAAAATTAAATTCATTATTTTAAATAATTACAGAATCAATAATTATAATTTTATTTAATACTCAATCTTTTATCAAAATTTAAGTTTAATTAATTAACCATTATTCAATATATTAATAGAGAATACCCTTAATTCAATGTAGTATTATTTAATGTGCTAAATAATAATTAGAATATCAAGTAAGTTATCAGATTTTCTCACTTATTCTTCCACAAGATTCTTGGCACTTAGCATTGTCCTTATCACTTAGCATTGTCTTTGCCAATGACCTCACTAATTATATCTTTAATAAAATTAAAAAAAATATCAATTATAAAGGCAAAAATAATTACATAATCAACTTTATACTTACCATACAATTTTTATTCGTCAAGTTCAATTATACTCAAAATATTAGCAAATGACCTAAAGATAAAATTTTGTATTAGAAAAGCTTCATGCATAGCATCTACAACAGTAATCTTTGACATTAAATTTAGCTTGTACTTATGACTTGTAGTATTATACTATTGTATTTCATATTGTTATATATAAGTATAAAATTAGGCATAAAATATAATTGTCCTTCACAAATCAATATTTTGAAAGATGAACCAACTAATGTTTGATTATTACATGAATCGTTCCACCCTATAAATTTGATGACAAAATCTATATAAATAATTAACATTAAATTTACAAGAGAAAAAAAAGCACGTTCATTCGTGAAAATCATCTCAATAGCAATGCTATAAGTTTCTGACTTATCTTCAAAGTATGGAATCTCCCAAAGTCTTATAACTCAAATATTTAACGTCCATATTTTGAAAAGTTACTTTAAAATTTTTTTATTAAATTGCACAACGTTATATAAAATAAAAGATCTTGACATGAACTTTCTATTTATACATTATTAAAAACTATTACATTGGAACAATAAATCATTAAATATTTACATTAAATTAAATGTAGTGATTAATTAATTATTAAAATAAAATTATTTATTATATTATATATTTATCTATAAATTATAAATATAAATTAAAACTCTTAAACGTAAGAAATATGAATTTTTCAATGATAATTAAAAATATCATGCAAATTTAATATAAATTTTAGAGGTAATTTTTTGACAAAAAATTATGTGTAGAAACTCCGCTACTTTAATATATATTAAGATTTTCATAAATTGATAATTTTGAAAATTTTCAACTTATTTTATTTTATTCCTATTGCCTTTTTGAATTAAAATACTTTGGAGATAATCTTTTTTAATCTTCTACACTAAAACTAGACTTATTCTTTTTTATTATTATTTTTCTCATTTATTTAAGTCTCCGGGAAAGCCAACGTGAAGCATCGTCCCAGCGGACCAAAAGGGCAATCCACAACTGAACTGGCGCCCTTCTTTGCGTATTTTTGTTTGCTTCTTCACCCACAGCTTATCCACGTGGGCCATGCCTAATATTGTACTTTCAATCTTTTCCTCCTTTTTTTTTTTCTTTCTCTTTTCTTTTTTTTTTTTCTCCCTTTATTGGGCATTTCGCAGAAGTGCACGTCGCAAGAGTCGGTGAGCCGCCGCCCCAATTCATTAAATGAAAGCCCCAACCACCCACAAACCCACCCCGCTTCCCCAATTTCCTAAAAGGCCCATAAACTTCTATCGTCCTTTTACCATTTGGGCCTCTTTGGTTTCCGACCGACACGGGGTGACAGACAGCCGACCATCCCTGTTGTTTTAACCGTTACTAAAGATAAAACGGTCACTTCCACGCGCTTTTGACCTCTTGCTGAGCGTCAGATTTTTTTAAATTTATCGTTGGTTTTATTTGATTTTTACTTTAATATTATAATTACTTAAATATAATAATAAATTTATAACCACAAATAACGATCAATTGTAAGTTTGACTTTTCCAAAAATCTATAAAAGAGGAACCGATTAGAGACACGAAATATCTCTCACACAAATCTTATCTTCTAATATTTAAGTAATTAAGCTAGTCTTTATTTGAGAATGTAATAATAATTAGTATATAGTTTAATGAGATTTTGTCTTGAATTTGATAAGTAGAGAAATACTTATGTCTCTTAAAATTAATATTTTTAAATTTTTAAAAGATCACATCAAAAATAAATTTAACTAATTCTTTATAATCTCGTGACATAAATGATTAATATTTTTCATCGTTGTTCAGTAATAATGTGGCAATACATGTGAAGTGTTTGACAGATGAAATAACGGGCCAAAATTGATCATTTTTATAACATTACTTTATATTTACTCACTTCAACCACTAATAACAATAATTAATTAATTTTACCAAGATAAAAGATAAATACCATCCGATTCAACCAACAGAATAATTAAATCATAAATGGCGTGGTAAGTATATCGATTTCAAGCCACGTACGTGGAATCCGGCATTGGCAAGTGTGGCCGGTCGGTGCAACTGCAACTGCACCGATGAGGTAGTTGGAGCCAACGGTTACGGTTTGCTAGCCGTTGAGAAATGAGCGAACCGGTCGTTATACCGTGCACCGGGACGCAGTCCACGTGCCTCCGCTCTCGTTTCTTTAATTAATTACCGTAGAGGTGGTCGGTGCTGTGGGCCAGGGAGCCCACACGTGGCATCGGCCTATGGGCCACCGCCTCCGAATTCGTGGCCGAAGAAGCGGTAATCTAAAGACCAACAGCCCACGAAAGGCCCACCAGGGGCCCACACGCTAAATACAATATTATTTCTTCTTCTTTTTTTTTCCTCAATTAGCTTTGACCGGTTAAGGACACGTGTCACGTGGTGCGCAATTTCTGTTAAACCGCATGGATAAGAGTCGCAATTTTTTAATATGGTAAGTTTGAAGTGAAATATTAAAATTTAATCTTCCACGGTGGCTCCTCATTGGATAGCACAGCAGAGGGCTTCGGATAAGTTGCCTTTCGGTGACGGCACATATATATAGATGGCTCAACTTGCTTAACGTTGCAGATAGGGTTGGGTTGGGTTGGGAGGACTAAACCAAACACGGTGCTGATTGATAACGATGAAGCAAAACACGGTCCTGATAAGGATTCAGAAGTCGTACCTTCGTAATATACGTGTAATTATGGTATTTTTATTTTCTGTATCTATAAGCAAATTATTATTTTTTTTTTAAAAACTAACTGAAAAATCCAAAAATTGAAAAAAACTAAAAAAATAAATAAAAAATTTCAATCAATTTGAATATTTTAATTTGATATTATAAAAATTGGTTGATAATACCTTTTATCTACCATTTAATAAAATTTAAATTATTTTTTTGTCCGCAAGAGTAATATAAGCCATCCCTCCTTATAGTCGATAATTAAGTTAATGAAGTCGTCATAATATTTTTCAAAAGATCAAAATATTATTTGAAATACTAAAACATGGTAAACTTATTTTCTGAATTTAGCACAAAAAGTCCATTGCATGCGTTCAGTAGTTTGGGATACCACAAGATTATAGGTTCAATTTTGTCTCCATACGAAATTACACAATCAATTGTATCCATTCAAAAGGCTAGGTTATTGGATTTTGTCTCGCAACAAACTTATTCATTCTCTTAGGGAACGTGGAGTAGGTGAACTATGGATTTTAGAAAAAATAAGATAGGTTTGGCCTAAAGATTGATTTTAATTAAGGGATCTCTTGAATTTCTCACATTAAAAAATATATATATTTTTAAGAAATCATATAACAAAAAAAGTCTAAAAACACAATAGAATGGAAACTAAACATAGAATTTGAATAATTATAGTTAATCTAAAATTCTAAACAAAAATGTTGGGTCAAAACTATTAAAATAAACACGATACCCTTAAAGGTTAAAGAATTGAGACACAATAATCAAAGGTGAGCATGTAACTGAATCAACTAAATTGCTTAAATCGAATTGATTGAATTGGTGTAAAAATTGAAATAAATCGACTGAATAGATGGTTAAATTGAAAAATAAAAATATCAAATCAATCGTAAAAACTCAAAAAATAAAAAATAACAAAGTGCAAAAATGACATTATTTTTGATATTTCAGTTATTTTGAATTTTTCAATGAAATTACTAAACTTAAAAATTAAACCAAATCAACTTACAATTTAAATAAAAAAAAAACAGATCGAATCAAACTGATAATTTTAATCTATTTAATTTAATTATTTTAGTTAAATTGAAACTTTACTCATAATAACGAATCTTCCTATAATTTTTACAAAAAATCATGATAAATTCCTTTGCGAAAAGATTGGAAAGAGGATCCATGGAAACGTGAGGAATAAGAAAAATAGACTGTTTTCCATTCCCCAAAAGAAAAGGAACTTCAGTACCAAATGGGGACCAAAAGAATACATCATACATGTTGAGCTAGCTAACGAACAGCCTTAAAAAAAAATATATATATATATATATTATTTATACATTGTAAGTTAGCCTATGTTTATAAAAAACAATGAAAAGAAAACACATTATTTATATATATATATAAATTTTACTCTTTATTTATACACTCGACTTTACTGTATTGTATAATATTCTAAATTGTGACAAATACTATTAGGGTTTTGAATTAATAAATGTATAATACATTAAAATTAAATATATAATAAAGTTGGGAGTTATATGCTGCAACTGGAACTGGATCGATTCCAAGCATCCAATGGGCTTCGTGATGCGATGAGCGAATATCCTCACGGGCCCCTTGGACTGAAATTCTATAAATTTTGAAATTTCTCAGAAATTATTTATTGAATTAAATAGATTATTATATTATTATATAAAATATAATCTAATTGATCAAATCCTGCCCAAATTGTGTGCGTGACAGATGTCAGCTTGACAACATGAAAGCATAGAGAAACCCATGGGTCGAAGACCTTTCTCGATCGCCGAAAGCGACGTGTGGATAATCCAATTAAACAAAATCTTGCCTTAGGCTGACCCACCGAAACTTCATTTTTCTAAACAATGCGCCCTTGTCGGCTTCTTTGATCGAACCTTCCCAAAACGCCGTTGATCGCCTATAAATTTGCAGGTCCAAATCATGTTTCCGCCATAGCCACAGCAACTTTGAGCTTAATTATAAGAGCAAGCAAGTGTTTCATTTCAAGATCACAAAGAATCTTTCTTTCCATTCCCGGGTACTCTACTATATAAGCAGTACTTCTGCGCCTTTGCAACTTCATCGTTGCCTGATCAATCTTCAGATTTCAGTTTTCTCTCGGGCTATAGCTCTATCCCTCTTTAACCTTGTTTGCGTTCACCAATGGCTCCCAGTTTGAGCGAGGCCGGCTCCGATATCATGGAGCTTATCGACAGCTTTACTGGGTCGGCGATCACGTTGGAGGGATCAAAGTTCATGGCCAACGGCCATTTGATTCTCTCCGACGTTCTCCCCAACATTGTGGCAGCCCCATCACCCTACGGCGTTCCCGAGAAGTCGATGACCACCACCCCCGGCTGCTTCGTCGGATTCGACGCTCAGGAGGCCAAAAGCCGCCACGTCGTGCCGGTAGGCAAGCTGAAGGGCATCCGGTTCATGAGCATTTTCCGGTTCAAAGTCTGGTGGACAACCCACTGGGTCGGGACCAACGGCCGAGACGTCGAAAACGAAACCCAGATCCTGATCCTCGATAAATCCGACGACGGCCGTCCGTACGTCCTCCTTTTGCCGCTACTGGAAGGGCCGTTCCGAGCCTCTCTCCAGCCCGGCGACGACGACAACATCGACATTTGCGCTGAAAGTGGCTCCACGAAGGTTACCGGAGCTTCCTTCCGGAGCGTGCTATATATGCACGCCGGCGACGATCCGTACAAACTGGTGAAGGATGCCATAAAGGTTGCCAGACTTCATCTCGGAACGTTCAGGCTCTTGAAGGAGAAAACGCCCCCCGGAATAGTGGACAAGTTTGGTTGGTGCACGTGGGATGCATTTTACCTTACGGTGCACCCTCGTGGCGTCTTAGAAGGCGTGAAGGGACTGGTGGAAGGTGGGTGCCCACCTGGACTGGTCCTCATCGACGACGGGTGGCAGTCCATAGCCCGTGATGAGGATCCTGTCACCCAGGAGGGGATTGACCAGACAACTGCCGGTGAACAAATGCCGTGCAGGCTGTTGAAGTTCCAAGAGAACGACAAGTTCAGAGACTACGAGAGCCCGAACAAGCCGGTTGCCGTCGGCCCCAGCAAGGGAATGGGCGCGTTTATCAGAGACCTCAAGGAGGAGTACAAGAGCGTGGACTACGTCTATGTTTGGCATGCGCTTTGCGGGTATTGGGGTGGGCTTCGGCCCAATGTTCCGGGCCTGCCGGAGGCCCGGGTCATCCAGCCCAAGTTGTCCCCCGGCTTACAGATCACGATGGAAGATCTGGCCGTCGACAAGATCGTGAACAATGGGGTCGGGCTGGTCCCACCGGAGATCGTCGATCAGATGTACGAGGGCCTGCACTCGCACTTGGAGTCGGTGGGCATTGACGGCGTCAAAGTCGACGTTATCCATGTAAGTTCCAGACACCATGCTTACCAAATTCGACGAACGCGCGTGATTTTTAAATTTATTTTCAATAACTTTTGCCAGATTATCTTAATTACCTGTAAGAAATCGTAGAGATTAGTTGCTATTTAAATAAAAAATTAAGAAACTGATTACCTGATAATGGAAGTTTGGTTCCTGGGTCATGATGTTGCAGTTGCTGGAGATGATGTGCGAGGACTATGGCGGCAGAGTGGAGCTGGCGAAAGCATACTACAAAGCCTTGACATCTTCGGTGAGGAAGCACTTCAGAGGCAACGGCGTGATCGCAAGCATGGAGCACTGCAACGACTTCATGTTCCTTGGAACCGAGGCCATTGCTCTTGGCCGCGTCGGTGCGTCCAGAAATCATCAAATACAATTGTTTTATTCTGTGGAAAGCTTTGATGGGGATCTCTGTTGATGATTGATATTGATGTTTGTTGTTGTGATATACAGGTGATGATTTCTGGTGCACTGATCCATCGGGGGATCCAAACGGCACGTTTTGGCTGCAAGGCTGTCACATGGTGCACTGCGCTTACAACAGCTTGTGGATGGGCAACTTCATCCACCCTGATTGGGACATGTTCCAATCCACCCATCCCTGCGCCGAGTTCCACGCCGCCTCCCGGGCGATTTCCGGCGGTCCGATATACGTCAGTGACACCGTCGGGAAACACAATTTCCAGCTCCTCAAGACAATTGTCTTGCCCGACGGCTCCATTCTCCGGTGTGAACACTATGCTCTCCCCACTCGCGATTGCCTCTTCCAAGATCCTCTCCACGATGGCAAGACAATGCTCAAGATCTGGAACTTGAACAAGGTGAGGCTTCTTTGTCACATTCTATGTAAATTTCAAGATCGATTGGCAACTGTTAGAAGGTATAGAGAAGTCAATTAATTCTCAATTTGGATTACCGATCTGAACGTCGGTTTGATCTTTGTGTTGCGACAGTACACTGGAGTTCTTGGCGCGTTCAATTGCCAAGGCGGTGGCTGGTGCCGCGAGACGAGGCGAAACCAATGCTTCTCGGGATACTCTCACACCGTCACTGCGAAGGCCAGGCCAAACGACATCGAATGGAAGCACGGAACAAATCCGCTCTCCGTCGAAGGAGTGCAACTGTTTGCACTGTACATGTTCCGCGACAAGAAGCTGGTGCTGTCGAAGTCGTCCGACGCCATAGAGATCTCGCTCGCGCCGTTCAACTTCGAGCTCATCACGGTTTCTCCTGTCACGCTCATTGCCAACAAGTCAATCCAATTCGCTCCGATCGGCTTGGTCAATATGCTCAACACCGGGGGCGCGCTCCAATCGCTGGTGTTCAATGATCGGGCCGATTCGGTCCAGGTTGGGGTGAAAGGCACCGGAGAAATGAGGATTTTCGCGTCGGAGAAGCCAAGAGCCTGCCGGCTTAACGGCGAAGATGTCTCGTTTTCTTATGAGGCGCTTATGGTCGTGATTCAAGTGCCGTGGCCGGAATCTTCAAGTCTATCGATCGTTGAGTACTTGTTCTGAAATCGGTGTTTACAGTTCGCCGGCGGGCTTTCGAATTAATTATAAGTAACTGATTTCACTGTTTTGTTTTGTTTCCGAACTGATACACACAATTATGTAATTTCTTGCGATGATTAATAATAAGTAAAAGTAATTAATATTTAACAGCTCCCCTCTCCTCTCTTTTAATCCACTTTGTACGGCCCTCGACATCTATCAGTCTCCATTACTTAAAATTGATGTAATGTAAAGTAAATTTAAAACTCAAAATCTAACAAATTGTAAGATAATGTAAAAAAAAAAAACAAAAGAAAAGGAACAACTTCCATTATTAAGCCAAAATTCTAAATAATAAACGTGATCCTTATAAAGTAGACTTTCGTTAAGATGGCATTTTTGTTATAGTAAACATTTAATATAGTCACGTTTAAACAACAAATTTTTGAGCCATACCCAAATTTAATTAAGTTTTGTAATAAAATAACACCATTTTTCACTCCATAGAAATTGAAATTGCAATTAAGGGAAATGTGTTCAAAGCGACCCAAATAGTTAAATGGTGATTTTTTATTTGGATGATTGGTGGTTATGTGGATCGTTAGGAAGATTAATTATGATGTTTGATTTGTGTATTTACTTAAATATAATAATAAATTTATTAATTAAAAATTTTTATCATTAGACTATTTTGACTCTTCAAAAAAGAGAATGATCAAATGGTGTAGAACAATTCTCATGTAAACATTTTTATGTTTGAGTCAAATATTACATACTCGAATGTCATATTGAAGTTAATATTAAAAATATACATTTTTTGGAGTGAGAGTTTATCTATTTATAAAGGAGTATAGATTTTTCTCAAATTCACTATAATTATAATTATTTCAGATAATGTTCATCGTAATATTTTAAGATTTACCATAATTAAAATTGTTATGCTTAATATTTATCCTAACTCTTGAAGAGATTTTCAAATGCCAAAGTTATCGAGCTTGCTAACCTTTCAATTTAGGTAGTATCCATATAGCGGCTTATAATATTTAGGGGACAAGGATACTTCTTCTACATAGATCCTATTGATCTCTTGCCAATTCTTGTGACGGACTTTGAGAGTTCCTAGGACAATCTCTTAAGTGATCTTAGGGAAACTAGTCTTCCAAAGACTAATTCATTTTTCAGGGGATATTCTTTTGGAGAGAATTATTTCTAGTTTCTAATATTATTATGTTCTCCCACATGTAATTGATGCCTTATTTCAAGCCCAAATTTTGTTTTGAGATTTTTCAATGTTTAGGATTGGCCTTTTTTTTTATTTTTACCTATGACATATTAGTTTTGATTTTATAATTTGATAAATTAACTTGTAAAATTGATCGCTTATATCTTTTAATTGAAATTTAAAAAAACCCTTGCAATAACTAATTCTCGATGATTATGATAGTTTGGGTGTATTAACACATGGTTACGTCTTTTTATTTGGAATTTGACGTGTTTTTTAGATTTTGATATTTTATGAGATTGTCTTAATTTTGTTAAGTGTGCATTAATTCTTAAATTCTAGTGACTATGTTTCTTAAATTTCTCAAACCGTCCAAATTACTAAGCTATGATTTGGGTGGCTTGAAACAGATGGCAATTTAATTATGGTTTAAAAAGTAATTGAATTATCATTAATAGTTTAATTTAAAAAAATAATTTTTAAACTATTCCACCCCTAATCGCCACATGCCTAGAAGTTTGCATATAGCTGGGCCGTTTTGGGTCCGGAAAAGCTGGGCCGGACCAGGGCCCAGAAGGCCAAGCCCCCCAGGAGACCGAGGCAGGCTTTAAGTGACTACGTGTACGTGGGAAGCAAACGGCGTCGTTTGGCACATGAATATGATTCGGGACATCGCGACGTAAATATAAAGATAATAATAGAGTCGGTCTCCTCGGGTTTTCGGGTCATTTTGTTGGAAGTCGACTGGTCGCTTCAAATCAATTCCACTGCAGTATTGAGTTCAAATCCAAATAGAAGAAATAAATCCCTGAAACTCTTCTCTCTAGCAAGAACTGTAGGGATACATCTATATCCGGCTACCTGATTCTATATATAGCTCGATGACCACGTCGCGGTTTATGGACAAACAGATCATGGATCTATCGAATTCGAAGAGCAACGACGATTTCATCGATCTCAAGAACCCTCAAGGAGACCATATCGGCCTCGGCAAGAAGGAAGAAATCGAGCCCAGCTACGATTTTCAACCTATTCGTCCGATCGGAGCATCGCAACCGTCGAATTCTGATTCGGGTATTGTCGGCGGAACCAGGGCTTGGAACTCTGTTGACTCAAAGACCAATACTACTGGTATTGGCTTTAATGTAAGATCCCTCTCTCTCTCTCTCTACACACGCACACACGTATATGTATTTATACCGATCGTTCTATCTCTAACCCATAAATCTTTACGAACGATTTGCCTGTCTATCTTCACTCGAAGATTTTTAAATTGGATTTATATTCTTGTAGTGGACATTGCGTTAACCATTGTCTTAGGGTTAGGGTACATCATGTAGAATTCTGGACTATCTCGTCAGATGACAGTTTGTTGTGTGTAGGGACTGTTGTTATTAGCTGTGAATTTATGTCGAGTGGTGAATCAGTCAACTTCAATGGGATGGCTGACGCTACTGCAGACATTTAGAGGCATCTCTTTCTGATATGCATGTGGATTTGCTAGTAGGTTCCAAGCCTGGATAAAGGAGGAGTGTTGTGTTAGATAACCGACAACCAACGTAAAAGTTAGTCGGATCCAAAATATGAACTCTAGATAAATTATGAAAAATCATTGGGGTGTAACCCTTCATAGTGACACGCTACCGTGTGTAGTGTCAAGTGAGCTAGGGCTGCTACATCGGCACCCAGATGTAGTGACAAATGAGCAAGGGTCCATGCATTTATTTTTGATTAATGCGGGTAAAGAAGTTAGTCCAAAATTAAAAGCAAAATCAAAATAAAAAATAAAATCAAAATAAAAAACAAAATTCAAAGTCAAAACCAAAACCAAAACCAAAATCAAAATCATAGATTAAGGATTGGGTCATGGAACATATGAACATTAACAGACAAAGTTATGGAAGTGGTAGATGTGATGATTAGGGGAAAGATTAATATTACGTGCTTTCAATAGACGAGATGGGTAGGGAAAAAAGTAAAAAAATTATCAGAAATTGGATATAAAATATGGTACACATGAAATGATCGAGTAAAAAATGGAATGGGGATTATTATGGATAAAAGCTTAGTAAATGAGATGGTGGATGTAAAGAGAATAGGGGATAGGATTATTATGGTGAAGGTTGATCTAGGAAGAATGACTATTAATATCTTTAGTACATATGCACCATAAGTGGGGTTAGGTGAGGAGATAAAAACAAAATTTTAGGAGGATCTAGAGGGACTCATACAAATGATACCAAGGGGGGAGAGAGAGTGATTATAAAAGGTGACTTAAAGGGTCACGTAACGGCTATAAAGAGGTACATGGAGGGTATGGATTTGGGGAAATTAATAATGATGGTAAGTTTATTTTAGATTTTGTTATGGCATATGGGCTCATCATAACCAATACTAGGTTCAAAAAACGAGACGAACACTTAATCACATATAAAAATGTCACATCAAACACCCAAATAGATTACTTCCTCATGAGACAAGAGGATCGGTTATGTTTTAGAGATTATAAGGTGATACCGAGGGAGTGTTTGATTATTCAATATAGAAGAGAAAAAATCACATAAAACAAAATCTAAGAATTAGGTGGTGGGATTTAAAAGGGGAGAAACAATTAATCTTCAAAGAAAAATTAAGGGGTAGAAGGGAATGAAATGGAGAAGGACAGACAAACCAAATGTGGAGGGAAATAGCTACTGCCCTGAGAAGCACGACAAAGGTAGTTCTTAGAGAAACAAATGGTAGAGCCCCAAACCTTAAGAACTCTTGGTGGTGGAATGAAGAGGTATAATTGAAAATTAGAAATAACAAAACTTGTTATAAGGCTGTATATCAGTGCAGCAATGAAGAAAATCTAAAAAATTATAAAGAAGCGAAAAAGAGCTATTAGTGAAGCAAGGTCAAAAGTATGAGAATTTATATAAACGATTTGATACAAAAGATGGAGAAAGGGATATATATAAATTAGCTAAAACAAGAGAAAGAAAAATAAAAGATCTAAACCAAATGCATAAAAGATGAATGTCACGCACATAGGCCATGGCGCGACACCGGCTATTTTCTGTTTTATTGTTTTGCATTTGTGTTATGTTTTTATTTACTGGAAGCTGTAGTTCAAGTGGTTGGAGGCAGTTGTCTGCTGAGAGGTGTCCTAGGGAATATCCTACGTGTAAAGGGAGCCTAGGAAAGACAAAATAGTTAGTTATAGGAGGTGTAATCTGCTGAGGCAGCACCTAGGGCCAGAGGATGTATATATATCCGCTGTACTCGCCTGTCATGGTATGAAATCAGAGAAGAATCTCATTCCCCTTTCAATTCTCTCTATCTTTCTCTCTCTCTCCTTCGGGAATCTCTCTCTCTCTCGTTGCTGAATCTCTCCCTAAGAACCCTTTCTTCCCTTCTCATTCATACCGAATTAGAAGGTTGCATAATTGTCATTGCCAAGTCGTGACAATCTTGTATCAGAGCACCGATTTAGGTCTTCACGATAGGAGAAAAGATGGCGGATGGAACCCGCATGAAGAATTTTGAAACTCAGCTGCAGCTTGTCAACTCTACAATGACCGAGCTCCAAAATAGGATGGGTTAGATGGAGGCTGGAGGAACCCAGAACCGAGAGGCGATTCGAGCTATGGATAGTAGGATGGAAGGAGCCTTGGAGGGAATGGGTCAAAGATTGGAAGGCATGGAGCATAGGCTGGATGGGTCCATGGCTAGGCCATGAGAAGACATGCTACAATTCATGTTAATGTTCACACGGCAGAACCAGGTAAGAATGGCTGAAAACTTTCCCCTTAGAGATAGAAATGAGCCCATATTGCGGAGAGATGATGGGAATAGCGGTCGCGCCAATGTGGGAGTAGAGGCCGACCCAGAAGAAATGCTGGAAGGAGTGGTGGGTAACGATAGGAATGGTAATGATCGGAATGGTGTGCACAACGTGCAGCACCAGGGGTTCATGATGCCACGGATGGAGATCCCTACCTTCGAAGGGGTTAACCCCCAATGGTGGGTAAGAAAATGTGAGAGGGTGTTCGAATGGAATAACATCCCTATGGGGTAGTGAGCGACAATCGCTGCAGCATATTTTAATGAGGCTGTCGATGCCTGGTTCCAGGGGTGGGTGAGTGTACATAATGCATTTACCTGGGAGGAGTTTGTGACCAAGTTGTGTGAAAGGTTTGGAGAAAGAAACAGGGTGGATACCATTGAAGAATTTAACAAACTTAGGCAGACTGGGAGTGTTGAGGTATACCTAAGGAGGTTCGAGGATTTGCGGTCCTTTATGACTCAACAAAACCCGCACCTCACTGAAGCTTATTTCGTGTCAAGCTTCTTGAGTGGGTTGAGTGAAGATATAAGGCCCATGGTAAAAATGATTAGACCCCAGTCAGTGGAGCAAGCAGTTGAAAGTGCAAGATTGCAGGAAATGACCGTAGAAGCACTCATGAGAAAGCAGTGACAACAACACAAGGGGTTATCAACAGGGCCAGCCCACGGGGGAGGCAAGAGTGGTGGCACGAAACAAGGGACAGGGCCCAGTACAGTGCCTTACGGGGAGCAATTAAGAGAACAAAGGAGGTTAGCAGGCCTCTGTTTTAGATGTGGAGATAAGTACCACTTCGGTCACCGATGTAAGAGGCAAATTCTTTTGCTGAAAGGAGGAGAAGAAGAAGAGGTCAAAGGCCCCAGGGAAGAAGTAAGGAAGGAGAATGAATCAGAAGAGGAAAACAATGGAGAAATCTCACTGCACGCCCTCAAAGGGGTGACCAACAACAAGATCATTAAGGTAGCCGGGAGTAGGAGAAATCGGGGCCTACTAATTCTAATTGACAGTGGAAGTACACATAGTTTCCTTGATGAGGGAATAGCCAAGAGGCTAAAATGTCCACTACAAGGGACCCAACCTCTAAGTGTGACAGTCGCCAACGGTAGCAGGGTAGTCAGCAAGTCAACATGCAATGGGTTCACATGGGAAATGCAAGGAGAGGAGTTTCAGGCAAACTTGAGACTACTATAGCTAGGCGGGTGTGACGTGGGGGTAGATTGGATGAAGGAAGTAAGCCCCATCAGCTTCGACTTCAACAGGATGGAGGTATCTTTTGACAAAGAAGGAAGGAAAATGACGTTGTCAGGGGAGAGAGAATTCGGATCCTGCAAGATGATTTCAGGGAGGAAATTACACAATATGCTGAAGAACAAATGGTGCCAACTGTCCCAGTTGTTCTCGTTGATGGCAGTGGGGGAAGGGTCACTGGTGGCAGTGGCAGGAGGGCCCGAGGCAAAGATCAATGGGGAAGCACAAGTGCCGGACATGGCGTAACCCAAGAAGATCAACCAGGTACACACCCAACACCTAATTAATGAGCTGTTGGATAGCTACGAAGACCTATTTGTTGAACCCACAACCTTACCCCCAACCCGAACCTTAGATCATTCAATAAACTTGAAACCCAATGCAGAACCCATCAATATTAGATCTTATAGGTACTCCCCTACCCAGAAAACCGAAATAGAGAAGATGGTGAAGGATATGTTAAACCAATCCTTCATAAGACACAGCCAAAGCCCATTTGTCTCGCTAGTCCTCCTGGTTAAAAAGAAGGATGGATCATGGCGTTTCTGTGTTGATTACCGCAAGTTAAACTCCCTAACCATCAAAGATAAATTCCCCATACCCTTAGTTGAGGAGTTGTTAGATGAACTGCATGATGCCCATTTCTTTTCAAATCTGGACCTTAGGTCCGAGTACCATCAAATCAAAATGAAGCCTGAAGACACCCCCAAAACCGCCTTTAGGACACACCACGAACATTTTGAATTTTTGGTGATGCCATTCGGGCTCACCAATGCCCCATCAACTTTTCAGTCTTTAATGAACCAGATCTTTGAGCCATATCTAAGGAAATTTGTCCTAGTTTTCTTTGATGACATCTTGGTATATAGCCCCACCTTGGACCAACACATCTCTCACCCCAAAACCACCCTAGAGGTTCTTCAAGCTAACCAACTTTTCATTAAAAGGTCAAAGTGTGCATTTGGGCAGAATCAAGTGGAGTATCTAGGGCATTTAATCTCGGGGGCAGGGGTGAGTACTGATCCTAAGAAGGTTGAAGCAATGTTGGCATGGCCAAAACCCACAACCGTGAGAGCCTTGAGGGGATTCCTTGGGCTAATCAGATACTACCGACGATTTGTCAAGGGATATGGTACTATAAGTAAACCTCTAACTGAATTATTGAAGAAGGGGGGATTCAATGGGGGGCAGGAGGCCGACGTAGCATTTGAAAGACTAAAGAAAGCAATGAGTGAAGTGCCGGTTCTGGGACTACCCGATTTTAGCAGGCCCTTTGTAGTGGAGACAGATGCTTGCGAGAGTGGTATTGGGGTAGTTCTGTCTCAAAAGGGAAGGCCCCTAGCCTTCTTGAGTCGAGCCCTAGGTGGTAGACATGAAGGCTTAAGCATATATGAGAAGGAATTATTGGCGGTGCTGATGGTTGTGGAGAGATGGCGCCATTACTTGGAAGGAAGTAAGTTTATAATCCAAACTGATCATGAAAGCTTGAAGTTCTTGCTACAACAAAAGTTACAAACTCAGTTACAAAAGAAGAGGATGGCTAAGTTAATGGGGTTAAACTATTCTATATAGTACCGCAAGGGTAAGGAGAACGTGGCAGCAGATGCTCTCTCCAGGTGTTATGAAGACGGAAAATTGATAGCTATTACTATGATAGTGCCCGATTGGTGTAAAGAGGTGGTGGACAGCTATGCAGGGGATGATCAGGTGCAGGAACTCATGCAAGAGGTGGCAGTAAGGCCCCAAGGGACTGGAGGTTACACTCCTAAAGAAGGGCTGTTGCGACTACAAAACAAGGTGGTCATAGGCAAACAAGGGACCTGAGGAAAAAAATACTACAATCGTTGCATGAGTCTACCCTAGGGGGACATTCGGGAGTCCAAAACACCTATCTAAGGATCAAGCAGCTCTTCCACTGGCCAAGGTTAAAGGCTAACGTGAAGGAGTTCGTATCAGCCTGTGATACTTGCAAAATGTGCAAATACGAAAATGTGGCTTACCCCGGGTTACTCCAGCCCTTACTAGTACCAGAACAAGCTTGGATTAGTATATCCATGGATTTCATAGAAGGGTTACCTAAGTCAGAAAGGAAGGACAATGTGTTGGTGGTGGTTGATAGATTCACCAAATTTGCACATTTCATAGGGTTGTCTCACCCTTATACGGCCCAGGAGGTGGCCAGAGCCTTTATGGATAGGGTGGTGGCCTTGCGTGGAGTACCGAGTATAATCGTATCAGATAGGGACAAAATCTTCACCAGCAACGTGTGGCAGGAATTGATGAGGGCAATCGGGATAAAACTCAATATGTCGACTGCTTATCATCCTCAAATGGATGGGCAAACGAAGAAAGTAAACCAGAGTTTAGAAACCTACCTTAGGTGCATTTGTATCCTACACCCTAACCAGTGGCACAGATGGCTTGCTTTGGCCCAGTGGTGGTACAACTCTACCCACCACAACACCCTTAGAATGTCACCCTTTGAAGCCAATTATGGGTACAAGCCTCCAATATTACCTGCCATGGGGGGGCAGACTTTGATCGCTTTAGTGGAAGAATATTTATAGCAAATGAGGACGGTACTGAGACAGCTAAAGCAAGAATTAGCCTCAGCCCAGAATAGAATGAAACAGAAGGTAGATCGAAAAAGGAGTGACCGAGAATTGGAGGTAGGAGAGAAGGTTTATCTGAGGTTGAATCAGCTCCATCTAAAGTCTCTTGTCCAAGGGCCAGTTACTAAACTAACCCCACGGTATTTCGGTCCATTCACTATCCTAACTAAGGTGGGAAAAGTAGCCTACCATTTGCAACTGCTGGAAGGGTCCTGTATGCACTCCATCTTCCACGTATCCCTCTTGAAAAGGTCGTCAAGAAAGGAGCAGGTCAATCCCGAACTGCCACCCATGCCTAAAGAAAGGGAGAGGATAGAGGAACCCGAAGCAATATTGGACAAAAGGGTAATCCATCACCAAGGGGTTCCTCTCATTCAAGTGTTGGTGGAATGGCAGGGCGAAGATAAAGGAGATAGCAGTTGGGAGTACTTACCAGACCTCCTTCGGCGATTCCCTAGAACAACTAGCCTCCTCAGCATTTCTTGAGGACAATAAATCTTTTGAAGGAGGGGCAATTGTCACGCACATAGGCCATGGCGCGACATCGGCTATTTTCTGTTTTATTGTTTTGCATTTGTGTTATGTTTTATGTTTTTATTTATTGGAAGCTGTAGTTCTAGTGGTTGAAGGCAGCTGTCCGCTGAGGGGTGTCCTAGGGAATATCCTACATGTAAAGGGAGCCTAGGAAAGACAAAATAGTTAGTTATAGGAGGTGTAATCTGCTGAGGCAGCACCTGGGGCCAGAGGATGTATATATATCCGCTGTACTCGCCTGTCATGGTATGAAATCAGAGAAGAATCTCATTCCCTTTTCAATTCTCTCTATCTTTCTCTCTCTCTCCTTCGGGAATCTCTCTCTCTCTCTCTCGTTGTTGAATCTCTCCCTAAGAACCCTTTCTTCCCTTCTCATTCATACCGAATTAGAAGGTTGCACAATTGTCATTGCCAAGTCATGACAATGAAAATCAAAATGTATTAGTGAATGAGGGAGCGATTAAGGAGAGATGGAAGGATTATTTCACAAAATTATTCAATGATGGTGAGGACACAAGAGTTAGGTTGAGACATCTTAGTAACTTCGAAGGGAACGTCATCTATACATTTTATCGACGCATAAGTTCAAAAGAAATAAGACAAGCATTAAAAAAGATGAAAAATCATTAAGCGATGGGACTGAATAATATATCAATAGAAGCATGAAAATGCATGGGAAAAGAGGGCATCTCCTGGCTAACGAAATTATTTAACGCGATACCATGAAACTCTGGGAGAGAGTAATAGAGCAGAGGCTCAGGAAAAAAACAGATGTTTCGAAAAATCAGTTTGGTTTCATGCTTGATAGGTCAACAATGTAAGCTATATACCTATTGAGGCGCCTAATGGAAAGGTATCGGAATCATCAGAAAGACTTGCATATGATGTTTATAGATTTAGAAAAAGGCCTATGATAGGGTCTCTAGAGAAATATTATGGAGGGTTTTAGAGAAGAAAGGAGTCCGAATAGCCCATATACAAGCCCTTAAGGACATGTATCACAGTGTAGAGACAAAGGTCAAAACATACAGAGGGGATATTGAACCGTTTAAAATTACGATGGGACTGCATCAAGATTCTGCACTAAGTCCATACTTATTTGCTTTAGTAATGGATGAACTCACTAAACACATTTAGACAGAGATGCCATGGTGTATGCTATTTGCAGATGACATAGTGTTGGTGGATGAAACAAAAGAGGGAGTGAACACTAAGTTTGAGTTGTGGAGAAATAATTTAGAATTTTGGGGATTTAAATTAAGTAGAAGGAAAACATGATATATGGAATGTAAATTTAGTAAGAATGCAAGAGTGGAGGATGTTATAATAAAATTGGAAGACCAAATCATATAAAAAAAAGGACCATTTTCGATATTTGGGATCAGTGATTCAAAAAGAAGGAGAAATTCACGAGGATGTCACACATAGAATTAAGGCAGGTTGACTAAAATGGAAAAATGTATCGGGGGTGTTATGTGATGGTAAAATCCCATTAAAACTAAAAGAAAAATTTTATAGGATAGGTATAAGACCAGTTTTGTTGTATGGCTTAGAATGTTGGATAGTCAAATATCAGTATGAGCAAAAGACAAGCGTAGGGGAAATGAGGATGATAAGATGGATGTGCGGCCATATAAGAAAAAATAAAATTAAAATGAGATTATTCGTAATAAGGTAGGAATAATGCCAATCGAGGAAAATATGAGAAAGACTCGACTAAAATGGTTTGGTCATGTGAGAAGAAGACCAAGAGATGCTTCTATGAGGAGAGTTGGTGAAATAGAACAATTAGTCAAAAAAAGAGATAGGGGCAGACCCAAGAAGACTTTGGAAAAGACATTAAAGTTTGATATGAAGTGTATGGGTCTAAATGAAAATACGACAAAAAACAGAATTACATGAAAGTCTAGAATTCATGTAGCCGACCCCATTCAGTGAGATAAAGACTGGATATGTTGTTGTATGTTATTTAGTACTTTGGTTTATGAGGGGGTTGTTAGAACTTGCTGTAAGAGTGTGTGGATAGTCGGAATTTTGTATTTTACATCGAGTTGGGGTATATTTCTTTTTATCAGAGATAAATAGTATGAAGTTACAAGCTCCCGTAGGTATAATTTTCTTTCTATGTTCTGGAGACATCAACTAAAACCTTGTCGTTTTGAGGGGCAGGAAAAGGCGTCTGTCTTGGTTTTGGGTAACATCTTTAACAACCTTTTCATCTTTTTGAACACTTAATCTGAGATATCTAGACTAACCTTTTGCATAAAAGTTAAAATGTTGGCATTTAATATCTTTTTGATTAATTCAATCTTCAAGTTTTGCCACATCATCATCCATATTTTTATTTTTGTTTAACTCACATTCTATATATTCAATCTTTGACTTGCTCAACCTAAAATCTCTGGATCTTAACATGTCACTTCATAACTTGAGGTTTAGTATTTTTTTTTGGTCTCATTTGACAGGACAATGTTCTTTGTAGATAACATACATGCTGCAACTTTTTCTATTAGATATATTTAATAAGTTCATCCATCTCTAGAGCTAAGAATTAAGAGCTCAAATAGGCACTTGATGTAATTCAATTGTAATTTGGACAGTCAAATATATCTTCTTCAATCTCTAACCTTTTTGAAAGTCAATAAATACCATTTTTAAATTCTTCTATTTATTTCTGGACTTTTTCTATTAGATGCTTTTGTAAGCAATTTTCTTCTATTCTTGACCTATTAGTGTGAAATTAAAATGAACCTTAGAGATCTTGATTTTTTTTTTTTTTTTTTTTTTGGGGGGGGGGGGGGGGGTTTAACCCTTGGTTAATCACCCCTTCTCAAAGTTTCATAGTGTGGTATATTAACTTGATCTCGTTGTAAGTTTTACAACTTTGAACATCTCCTTTGGTCTTGTAAATGGATACTAGAGTGTCATGAACGTAGGGCTTAAGGTAGGATCAATTTGTGAATCGAAAGAATCCGATTCAGCTAAGGCCAAGAACATAAGGAAATTAGGGGGGAATTTGAAAGAATGAGGAAGAGATTAGAAGAACAGAAAAGAAGGAGATGAAGATCAAGAAAGGGGAGAGAATTCGGAGGAGGAGAAATCAGATTCAATTCATTAATTTCTGGATGAGAAACAAACCTATTACAACAACCTTATGTAGGCATATCTGCCTTCTAATAGCCTAGCACATGCTACCATGTGCTTCTAACCACTTGCTAAAATATATCCTAACAATTATTATAAATGTATTATAAGATTACCCCTTTATTATATCACATAGAGTTGTCACGCCCTAGATTTTCTGATACTAAAAATCATTGGGTATTTTTTTTTTTTAAATCTCCTTCTACTCAAATTTCAATTCAAAGCTCTATGCATTATTTCCCAATTATTTTAGCAACTAGATTCTTTTATGGGGAAAAAACTTTTACTCACGAATTTCCAATTTAATCACTAAACAATTTTCAAAAATCCACATAATTTAGCAGATCCAAAATTAAACATCTATAATAGGTGATTGTCATGACCAAGGAGCATTAAAGGGGTAATATAGTAATAGGCTTATTAGGAGATATTTTAGCAATTAGTTAGAAGCATGGGGCTGGTTATGCAATTTGATATGCCTATATAAAGGGCTACTGTAATCAAATGGGGATATGCTTGAATTGTTTGAATGAAATTCTAATTCTCTTTCTCTACAATTCTCTCTTATATCCCTCTCGTTTCTCTCTAGTGCTCTCCCTCATTTCTCTCTAAATTCTTCCCCATTTTTGTCCAATCTTCCCCTAATTCCCTTTGTTCTTGGACTTAGTTATATTAGATCCTTCCGGTTGCCAATTCGAACCCTAGGTAAACTCTAGGTACATGACAATTGGTATCAGAGTTACCGATTCTCAGAAGCTCTTAGCCTTTCATTTGTGCATTGTTTTTGGCAAATTCAAGTAGCAGTGTCGGAGGCAAGTCAAGTTGTTGAAGGCGAGGACGAGACTCACTTCAAAGGCGACTTGAAGGACTGTAACAGAGCCATCAATCCTTCGTGGTTCTTTTTGTTAACCAAGGCCAATTCCGAGTGATCAAGATTAAGCGATCGACTCGAAATTGAGGCTTGTCGAACTACAACAAGTGACAAATTGGAGGCGAAGTTGAATCGTATCCAACCAAGTAATTTCAGAATTGATGGATTCGTAGGTGAGCAATTCTTAGAAGGTTGACAGAGTTGATAGATCTTCGACAATGGTTTCGATGAATACAGAGCCTTGGACGGTGATAGGGTGGCGAATTCACTAGTGATTTTGATTTGGGTAGATAGTGTAGGGAGGAATTGAACTTGGATTTGAAAAGGTGAGAAGGCACGAATCTCTCCATTCTTATTAGAGCGAGGCCCAAAGTTAGGCCAGGAAGTTGGTTGAACAACGATTTAGACAGAGCTCAAGGCATCGAAGAGAAGCAGATTGGAGCGATCGGAGCCTACCGTGATCGTAATTGGATTCTGAGGACTTGTTGATCAAGCCGAACTCAAGGAGTATGATGGTCCTTCAGGTCATGGTCGATGATTGGGTGAGAAGGAGTCAATAGGAGGTGATCATTGAATTCACAACAACCGCGAGCAGAGTCGATCTCGACCATCCAAGCGAGCTTAGGGAGCGACAACAGAGATGGTGTTGGATGGTGATTGGGTAGTAGCTTCATGGCTGTGGTTTCAATCTGAGTTGAAGGCAGGGTAATCCGTTTCAGTGATTAGGTCCAAATTGAGAAGGCTTGAAGGTGACTTGGCTGGGTGATAATTCCAACAACTGCGGACATCTGGAAGGTGGTTCGACGTTTGGAGGTATTAATCTCCAATAGTGATTTACAAAGGTGGTCTAGTGGCAAATTCAACGGAATTGGAAGTTTCAACAAGTGACCCTCGGCCACTAATTTCAAAGGTGACTGCAATTTGCCACCTATTGGATCAATTTCAAAGGTGATTGTTGTGAGGTAGTCACAGTAGGGAAGTGTGGGAATTAGGATGAAAGAGTTGCGGTTTCTTGGCTTATTGCTTTTCTAGCCCGTGAGATTTCGTCTAGGAGGAGTAGTGCACGAATGAGACCAATGGAGTCTCAATTGCATCAGAGGGATGTTGCATTTTTAGTAGGGTGTCTTGCTCATAAAGCCAGGGGAAGCAGTGCACCCATGAGGCAATTAGAGCCTCAATGGTAGCAGGATAAGGTTGCATATTCAGTTGGCAACAACAAGAATCATGAACAGTTTAGCTAGAAGAATCAGGCAAGGGAAAAGTTGGATAATGAGTCTAATTGAATTGATAGGAAACCCAATAGCAAGATACATGGAACGTGCAAGGAATTCGGACATATGTTACACGAACAGTTACAGGAGTTTACAATGATACTAAGAAGTATCATTATAGCTTTCTCGCTGAATTCTTCGAGCATTATTGCAAAAGTCTTAACAAAGAGGACTTCCTTAAAATGGAGCAGTCGAAAAAGGAATACCCTCATTTAGGCAACGGAATTGACAAGGAAGGTGGTTGTCACAACTATGCTAGCAGCGACAGTAGCAATAACAGGGGTTTGGTTCGGCGTGAGTGGACAAAAAGAAAGTTAGGAACACTCTGATTCCTTTGGAAAGGAGGTTGTTGATAAGGATGATCTAGATGATAATCATGGAAGTCCAAAACAAAAGATGCTTGAGGTATTCAATTAGTTGTCAGGAATAACAAGAGGCACCAAGGAATTTCAAGAATTGGAGAGGGATTCAGCTGCAGTGATTGAGGAGTTGAAGAAGAAATAATACCTCAGGATGCACCTACTAAAAGGCTGGAAGAGGAAAGTGGGGAAGTATTTGATGAAGTGACAGAGGAAGTCAAGGCTGACACATTACCCTTGATGGTTAGAACATGGGCTGGAAGACTAGGGGGTATCCCAGATCAAAATTTGGCTATAAATCATGTGAGGGGTGAGGATCTTGATGGAGGCCATGTTTCAGCCATTGGAGAATCTGTGGAACGTTCTCATCCCTCCCAAAGCAATCAATATGTTCAGACAGGAGGGGCAATTGCAGGGATGGACACAGAAACAACATTGGAGGAGAAAATTGTGGAAGATAAATATGGGTTGTACGTCGATGATCAGGAAACAGCTCTAGAGAAGGAGTTTCTTGCTGATGTAATTGTTCAAATTCCAATTGGTGAGTTGCAATATTAGGGCGGTTTTTGGTTGGCAAAGAAGATTGAGTCCCTTACTATCACTGGAAATGGCATGATTGGGCATGTATCCCTAGTGAAAACATCTTCTAACGTTGTGAAGGTGTGTGGATTGTGTAAGGAATTTAAGGGACAACTGGTAACTGGTGGGAAGCTAAAAGAGATAGCTGAAGAAGTCAAAAGTTTGGTAGCGAGGAACAAAACTATAGCTGCTCTATTGGTTCTTGCTCTAACGGGCAAATCCAAGTTTCTGTCCACTGTATTGACGGAGGAACCGACTGCTAGAATTGGGGTCGCGGCAGCACCTAGTTCTGGTGCTCACAGGCAACCCTCGTCTAAGTATCCAAGGCAAGTCTACAATTCGCCATTGCTGCACTTTCAAGATGTTGCTGGTAGTTTTGCAATAGAACATGGTAATGGGCTGGATGGAAATGCAATAACAACAGCTAGGGATACTTGCTTACCTTACTTGTATGGGACGGGGATGAAATATCAAAGTCAGTCACGGATACAATTAATTCTTCCTTTAGACTCTAAGTTCCAACTACTAACCATATTAGGTCGGGTGTGGTTGATCATGTTCTTCAATGGAAGACCGAATTTGATTGGACAGCTATAGGGGGGGAGGTGGTTGTATTGGGCTTGCATTCGATAAAGTTTCTCCTATGGAAGTGGGGCAACTTAGGCTTGGGATTGATCTTGGACACTTAAGAACAAGGAAGAAGAAGAGGCCTAGAAGGAGAAAGAAAGAAAGATAAATCAGATAGAAAATGCTGGAATCGGATGAAGCAATGGCTACTTGCTGCAAGTTCTTGGGGACAAGAACTCTCTCGAGGAGAGGAGAATTGTCATGACTAAGGAGCATTAAAGGGGTAATATAGTAATAGGCTTATTAGGAGATATTTTTAGCAATTAGTTAGAAGCATGGGGGTGGTTATGCAATCTGATATGCCTATATAAAGGGCTATTGTAATCAGATGGGGATATGCTTGAATTGTTTGAATGAAATTCCAATTCTCTCTCTCTACAATCCTCTCCAATCTTCCTCTCGTTTCTCTCTAGTGCTCTCCCTCATTTCTCTCTAAATTCTTCCCCATTTCTGTCCAATCTTCCCCTAATTCCCTTTGTTCTTGGACTTAGTTATATTGGATCCTTCCGGTTGCCAATTTGAACCCTAGGTACATGACATTGATTAAACTTTCGAACTATGATTCTTCAATGATATGACAAGAATACCCCTTTTTGGCATAATACACAACACTTCCAATCTTGGCAATCCCTAGAATCCCAAGCTTTTTGGGTATCAAATGCTTTTATGTTGTTATAAATTTTTTCTGGAAAATTCTTGATGCTCTTAGGCATCTCATATAATTTTTTTGGAATTTTATAGACTATTTTAACCCCCCAAACAAATTCATGTTTAGTCTCAGGATTTTTGGTGTTCATTGTACAACCTTTTGGATTTGACCTCTCACTACTCCTCAAATGATTTTCACCTAGTCTCAATGTTTTTAGAATAAACTACAAACAATTTTGGACATCCTGCATATTTTACAGAAATTTCCAAAATTGTTTTGACCCCCATTCAAACTACATCTTTCTCTGGTTTCAGCATCCTAATAACTTTCTGGGCAAAAAATACATTCTGAATTTATTCACATAACAAACGCATTATTAGAAAATATATGTTTCTGACACGTATTGGACATAAGATTGGACATAAGATACTCATTGGACATGTCAAAAAATGTGTTATGCCAAACAGTGTCTTAATCTTTTACTACTACTTCCATTTTTTAAGACATTTAGGACATGTGATTGATACATGTGTTCCTTGCATTGCGTTGCAGTGGGCACATGTGTCCATGAGTTGAACAAGCTTAAGGGTATGGTAGAGGGTGTTTTTTTCTTTTTGGCCTAGTAAGTTAATTGAGAAAGGGGAAAAACCCACACAGTATAGGCAGAGAGCTGAATAGAGATCATGCAAGTTCAGAGGGTGGCTGTACTAAACTTCCACTTCCAATAGAGTTTTTATTAGAGGTATAGATCTCTCGTGTAAAACCTACAAGTACAATAAGCTTTTGGGCAAGGAATTAAAAAACAAAATTGAGCATGTTACAGATAAGAGTAATATTATGGATTTAATAGTATCTTTATGTTGGGGTAGTGGTTTCTTTCAATTTTTAATATGCTATCATTACTATCGACTCTATGTTATCTTCATATTGGATAAATGGCTATCATGATCATAAATATGAGTAGTAAAGGCAAATATGTAAAAATATTATTTATTGTATCTCAGTCTATATGTTTTCCAAATCACCACATCTTATGTCTGTATACGTGTGTTTTTGTATATGTATTCATATTGGTGCTTCTTAGAAGATGAATGGTCTTGTTAGTTGCATGTATATCATTCTTGAAACAACCTATTGACCATAATCATTTTGAAGAATGTTTTGGTTCACAAGCAGCCTTGCCCATGCTTTATTCTGAAGGTTGTTTTGATCTTCTCCATATTCCTCTCTTATGTCTTGTTTGTCTTTTCTCTTCATTTGTCTTACTCATAATGGATATGCCCATTAAAAAAAAAAAAAAGAAGAGTTTTTTTATTAACCTGCATATTCCCAGAGGATTCTTATTCATCAAGGCTGAGTTGGCTCTATGGCCTTGCATTTTTAGCTCTCATCAACCTGCCGTGCTCAGCATGGAAGGTAAGTTGAAGAATGTTTACCGTTGTTGCATGATGTGTTGGTGGTTGTTTCTGTTTCTTCTGTCTAAAGACATCTGGCACTTTCAATGTATATACCTGACTCAGTGTTCCTGTTTTAAGATATGGATAATGATTTTGCATCCTTTAGACTTAACGTGAGTTGGGGGTATACACATGCTCTAAATGGAAGCTGCTGATGCCTTCCCTTGTGGTTTCCCAAATGTGAACTCCATTTGAAGCAGGATTTATGACTAAGGATGCAATTATTTTTCGTGTTGCGAAAATAGCTGTGTATCACCATTCTATTTCTTGAAAAGCTATTTGTAATCAACTACTTTTCCCCCCCTCACCCTAATGTATATTTTATGCTCCTATGATATATACAGAATTATAGTTCTCTCGAGTCCATTGAACCTGGAAAAGTCATTTCAGAAAAGGATCGAAAGGCTAATAATGCAGCTCTGGTGTCCGAGATTGATCAGGCCATGAAGAAGCATGTTGATAACCTACTGCATGCACTAGAAGCTGTTAGTGCACGAATATCTCAGCTGGAGAGCAGAACTCGCCATCTTGAGGATACAATGGATGATTTGAAGGTTTCTCTTGGGAACAATCATGGAAATACTGATGGTAAACTGAGGCAGCTGGACAACATTGTTAGAGAGGTATGTTCTTCCTTTATTTTGCCTGAACTATTAATTCAAATTCTTCTGCTGTCTTCTGTGCTGGGGGAAATTAATCTGGTTTCTTGGTCTCTTTATTCAACTTAAGTAGTATTCTTTCTTGTTTGTATTTTCTTCTTCTTTTTTTTTTTTTGGCTAAAATAAAAAAGAATGGTAGGGGGCAACAGGTATTCATGACTTGCTGGGACATGACCATAATTGACCGTCTCTACTTGTCAGGAAACTGGAAGAAAGATGAGGACTCCAACAGTCCTGTTTTTGTTTTAATTTTTTTTTTTCCTTCTCTTATTTTTTGGTCATGGGTATCAAATGGCATATTACCGTTTAGTTGATCATTCTGTTGCACTTGATGACTGTTTACCAGCAAATTTAATCCTGCAGGTACAAGCTGGTGTTCAGGTTATAAGGGATAAGCAAGATATAGTGGAGGGTCAGCTTCAGTCTGCAAAGCTACAAATGTCCAAGGTAGAGCAGCAAACAGAAACTCAAAACACTGTTCAATCAGATTCTTTGCAACAGGTTGCATCTGCTTCTCAGCAGTCTCACCAACAGCTTCCCCCTGCCATTATACAACCACCTTCTTCTATACCCTCACTGCCCAATGTTCCTCCACCTGCTTCATCGCACAATCTGCCTCCTCCAGTTCACGTTCCAAACCAGTTTCCTTCTAGTCAGAATCCTTTTGTGGCTCCTAAGGAACCTTTTTTCCCTCCCAGTCAGAAGCAAGAACCCACAAATCAGCAGTACCATGTGCCTTCCTGGCAGCTGCAAGCCCCTTTTTCAACACCCCCCTTGCAGCCCTCTGTTCCAGCGCCACCACCACAACAATACCAGCCACCTCCTCACCCTCAATATTCTCAGACTACCACTCCGCCTCAGCAGCACCCGTCTTTCTCAACAGTTTCTCCTCAAACTCAACCTCCGCTGGGGCACCATCCTGATGAAGCACCCTATCCTCCGCCTCAGAACTATCCACCAAGCCTGCACCAGCCTCCACATCCCCCCGGTGGAAATCATCCCTCCCAACAATTTTATGGGGCTCCGTCCCAAATATACGAGGCACCATCCAGCAGACCGGGTTCTGGGTATTCTAATGCATATGGCCCTTCATCTGGGGCGAATGAACCTTATCCTTATGGCGGACCCCCATCTCAGTATGATGGTGGCTCCATGAAACAGCAGCAACTTCCTCCAGCTGCAGCCCAGGGTGGTGGAAGCAGCTATTCCCAGCTTCCCACTGCTCGTATACTGCCACACGCACTGCCCACCGCATCTGGGGTTGGTGCAGGGTCTGGTTCTGCTGGAACTGGTAACAGGGTTCCCATGGACGACGTGGTTGACAAGGTAACAAATATGGGATTCTCAAGAGACCAAGTGAGAGCCACAGTTCGGAAGTTGACAGAGAATGGTCAATCAGTTGATCTGAACATAGTGTTGGACAAGTTGATGAATGACGGTGAAGGCCAGCCCCAGAGAGGCTGGCTCGGTCGGTGATTGGTCTTTTTGCTTATGTACAGTTATTTGTGAGTATTGTTATGAACCAACTGCTGGCTTTGCTTTAACCTGTGCCTATGGGGGATAATTTGCTTGTGGATGAGGGGTGCCCCTTAAATTTCTTTGTTATTTTATTTTATGCTAATATTTTCATTACATACTTATTGCGGAACTTCTAATTGCGCCTCTGGTTGTGTTGTGACCATCTATTTTGGGATTTTGGGCCTCTGTACAACTGAAATAAGTAAAGCAATTCTGCCTCCCTCTCTTCTCTGGTGCTTGCCCTTTAGGACCTGGAGGCATCACGAATGCTATGTCATATGGTTGGCCATTGGGTCTGCTTCAGTGTTCTGTTCTTATTCGATAAAATCATCGTTTGGTCGTTCCTTAAAACACTTTGAAAGTTACTCATTATTTTCTGTATTTGAAATTTAAAATCGTTATCTGATTCAGAATTTAAAATTTCATTTAATTTTTGTTAGATTATCCCTTGTAAAAAATATATGTATTGTACTATATATAAAAATATTTATTATGTTACTTAAAATTAATTTTCAAACTATCTAAAATGCAGTCAAAATGCGTCTAGTCTTTAGTTATGTCATTCGCAGCAAGAGCAAGAACAGACTAAGGATGGCAGCTTGAACCTTTCTTCTTGTTGGGTGTCTACCCTGATCAACAATTATTGATTAGACTCGTAATAAACACTATATTTTATTGGGTAAAATTAATAAAATAATCTATTTCGATAGTTAGGGGCCTTTTTATTTAAAATAAAAAATAAAAAATTAAACATTGCTATCAATCTCTATTATTATTGCCTTTTAAAGTTAAAAAAATTGGAAAATGATTTTTGATAAAAATATTGCTTATTTGATTAAACCCTAAATTAAATAATATATAAGAACTTATTTTATATCAGACAAAAATACCAATTTCTTACAAAAATAATTGATAAAAAAAATTTATAGCTGCTCGTCAATGGATCATAGAAATTTACAAAATATGCTTTAAATTATGTAAAAAGATTCTAAAATCCGGCCCCAACATGGATTTGGTAACGTCCCCGAAGAATTGCCGGCGGTGGATGCTCCGGCGCTCTACTTCGTTGGAAACAGTGTGAGAGGGTATAACTGAAAATTAAGAAAAAAGGGAGGGAGATAGTTGTAATTAAAGCCCATTCGCCTCAATATATATCCCCATCCATCCCGACGATCCCCGTTTGTCTCCCCGCTGTAGTTTGTCTCCAAACCCAAGACTTCGCTTCGGGGGTCAAATGTATAATTTCGCGAAATTAAAATTGCAAATCATTTTAGTCGGAAATTAAAATCGCGACGTCGAGTTCGAGTGCTTTTCAGATTTTTGCAAATGTTGCGTCGTTGAATTGCCATAATTGGGCATAATTTTCCCCATCCATGCTTCGGTAAAACCCTTCCAGTTTTTTCTTCGTTCTGGAGAAAGGAACGTGTATTAGAGGGGGGAAGAGAGAGAGCAGAGCAGAGGAACGAACAGGCAGAAACTGAAGGTATAGAGGGGAATCTGTGTATCAAGGTTGGTTGGTTTCTTTCTATTCTTCTTCTCAATTTTTAAGATTGAAGTTGATTATTACTCTTATGGATGTTTCATATCTTCAATTCGATTTGGGTTTCTTGTTTGATCGATTTTGGGGTTGGTTTCCCCTAGGGTTTTGGCTTGGATCGTCGGGCTTGTTTTAGAGGAAAAATCAGTTTAACGCAGTCTTCATTCTAGAAACATAGTAGGTTTTCAATCTACTATTTCGTGTGAAATTTTCGTAAGTAGAGTCGATGTCGGAAAGCATGTAACTCCATAGAAGAAATTGCAAATTTGAACAGTTTCTTTTATTTTCTTCTATCTTCTTACCTCTTTTTCTTTTTTAATTTGGCCGAAAAGAGTTGGATTCTTGCCGTGAAACTATTGATGTAGTTAGGGATCTCCCTCTATATTACTCTGGTTTCAGTTACTGCTACTAGTTTATGATGTAGCACGTGGATTGTTGAATGCCTTGGGGGTTTAGGCAGATGGGTGACGTGTTTTCAGTTCTTTTTTCTGCACAAGCTGTGGTGATGCAGTGCAGAACTGTAAAGCTTGTTTCTAAGGCTGGTACCTCATTATCCTTCTGGAATGAGCTCCAGCCAACTGGCCCACACCTGCAAGTTGCAACTTAATCCTGCAGAATTAGCGTTGTGATGAATTAGACCTATCAGTTATGCTTGCCTAACTGAGTTGAAATATGTTGTATGTTTGCAATGTATGATGCTCCCTGTTTTGGGAAGGTCGGGGGAGGGTCATATTTATATGCAGCCCTTCTCTTGCTTTTCCGCAAAGGGACTGTTTCCACAACTCGAACTAATGACCTTCCAGTTACAAAGGAAAGGAGCAATCTATTGTTGTTACCAAGGGTTTCCCTCAAAGCGCTAACTAATTAATATCCTTCCTAGATTATCTTCTAACCAAAAATTACCTAATTACTTTTTTAATTATTAAGAATACAAAAAAAAAAAAAAAAAAAACCTAAAAAATTTAGAAGCAAATTGCTAAAACATTTTCAATTTCCTTTGTGATGCCAAGTTATAAGCAGCGAGCTAGAATAAATGTTGGATTCTTTTATTGATATTGGAAAAAAATGCCAGAAGTCTTAAGTTAATTTTAAGAGGTATTATTCATAATCCCTAGAATAGCCCAAAACAGCTAGTAAATCTTATTTTCCAAAGCCTATCCTTCTGTTCCTGTGTAGAAATTCCAATACTATTTGTTTTAATACCCTTTTCATCCATTCAGTCCAAAATACAGAGCATGCAACTTCATTCATACCTATAGCATTCAAGAAGTGTTCTTGTATGGAATTGTAATGAGCCACAGTTATGGTCCTTAATTGCATGACCTATCATCATCATCCTTTGATTCCTACCTTTAAATTTGTCACTTTGTATTTTGCATGATTCTGTAATGCACAGTTGTATGTTTGAGGACTGTACTTATTGCTTATGCGTAGTCTTGAAGAATAATTAGATTCATTATCTGCATGCCTAGTTAACTCTCTCTTCTTCTTAAAGATATCCTAATGGGATGAACTCACTTCCTATTTGGAGTCCCTGTAAGGTTGAATGTGCACTTGCTTTTCTTATTCCCTTCATCTGGGCCACATGCTGGTTTGCTCCTAAATTCTAAATCCATTCTGATTTTTTTTTTTTTTTGAATATCAGAACTAAGTACTTTCTTAACTCATGATTTCTAAGGTTCAAATTTACCCTTTTTCTTATCAATTTACCACAATTTTAAAATTTATCTAAAAAAATACTATAACTTTCAAACTATTTGTGAAAATACTACAAAATTTTCTAAATCAGCATCATGTTCCAATGTGGCAACTCGAACCAGATAGAACTTCCATAATAACTCGCTCCTTACAGGAGCGAGTTCTGTCTGGATCGAATTTCCACATTGGAACATGACGCTGATTTAGAAAATTTTGTAGTATAACTTGAAAAATTTGTAATATTTTCATAAATAGTTTAAATGTTGTATTATTTTTTAAATAAGTTTTAAAAGTATAGTATCTTTACCCAAAAAAAAAAAAAAATCCATGTTTATCATTTTCTCTTCTATTTTTAACAATCTTTATTTTTCAAACCTAGTTTAGCATGTATCCTTCATAATTGTGGCTGTTAATATCAGAACCAATTACTCAACTTAGTGGTATTGCATTCCTGTTCTCCTTTGATTCCTGAGCTTCCTGCCACACTTACCAGTTATCATAAAATGTGGTTGTAACTCCCATATCATATGATTTGTGTGTGTGTGTGAGAGAGAGAGAGAGAGCTAAAATCTAGACATATCTTAAAATAAAAGCCAAAATCTAAACAAATCTTACTCAAAATAGAAGCTGAAATCTAAAATCTAAAATCCAAAATTTAAATAAAACCTAAATCTTAATAATAGATATTAAAATTTAATACTTCAAATTTCTTATCATGTTTGCTAAAACATTTCAACACTTAAAGATTGTCACTTTGGGATTCCAGAAGTCTAGAACTTTTTGTCTAGTTAGATGTTTTGGCATTTGAAATAGTAGCCTTAAAGACTACATGAGTAGGCCATTTCTAGGCATAAAAGGGTGGTATGTGCCCTTATACTTGGTTTAGTTTTGATGCAGTTCACATGCCTTTACATTAATGGGATTTTTTAAGCAAAGATTTTTTGAGATAGATGATTGGCCTTCCCTAATGGTCTTGGGGAGTTATAAACCTTGTTATGATGGCTCTATGTCAACTCTCAAAACCGTAGGTTGGTTTGAGGATGGGTTAAGGTAGGCTGCAGTTATTGTGACCATATGATTGGTGGAGTGTGTCTTTACAAACTTAAAAGAGAACTTTCTAGGATCGGAGGAGTGTGAGTTTACAAACTTAAGAGAGAGCTTCCTCTACCACATTGGTACTTAAAAAGGAGCAGTGAAACTGAGGCTGTCGCTAGAACACTGCCCACCCTTCCTCATCCCTTTATTCTTGGCAAACTGATGAAACTGAATGTAGTGCTTTATGGCACAAGCATTGATTGCTGGCATTTGAGTTTTAAACTTTTTATGAGTGTAGGCTCTTTTAAAGTTTAAACAGTTTAGTCTTCAAGCATGAATCTTTTATATTTGTTGGTGCAATGTTTTTGCAAAAGCACAAGATATTTTAGTGCACCCTACACCATTATGCAATTGGGAAAGCTTCTGGCGCAAGTTTTCTTAATTATATCAAGTTCAGGAAGGGCTCTCCTATCCTAAACCTATTCCATTACCATGCCAAGCCACTGCCTTCATTCCACACTGGTTGATTCGTCAGTCACTGCAAAAAGTTAACACCTTAACTGCATTTTTGGAAACCTGGTTCTTCACAATTTAAGTTTCTGTTCTGAGACACCTGAGCTGGTGATACCACAAGTTATTTATTTCTCTGTGCAAAGTTGTTCTTTAATTAAGTGGAACAACAGACCTATTGAGGAAAGCACAACTGCATTGGGGGTGCATTAAATGGTTAATTTACTTGGAATACATGTAATTTCTGCTCTACATGATTATTCCAGCTTAACATATTTCATTAATAGATCCTGTTTTTAGGAATTCCACAAGGATTTGACTTTGTAGTGTTTGTAAGCCTGCTTATTTCATACATTCTATGGTTACATTTTGATTCTTTTGTATGGAAAATTATCTTTCTTCAGGGTAGCATTCTTTAGAACAAAGAAAATGGCTGTTGTTCATACAAGTGAAAACATTGTTGGATTTCAACATTTTATTAACTTCTTGCACAATCTAATCTGCTTGTAAATTTGGGTTATTACATATTTGAATTTTCTAAGGTTAAGTTATTTTATTGTGTGTCTTCCCCTGCCTTACATTTGAGGTGGTTTGCAGTGAGAGAGGACATCTCAGATGTGATTGGACCCGCCTACACTTTCAAAGATATGCATATGCTAAGTGGTCACTCCTAGCTTTACTTTCACCATCACAATCAGTTTTAATTTCTTGACTGAAGACTCTTTTCTAGAAATCCAATACTTATCTCGATGAAGTCTGAGTCAATAGTTAGTGGACCCAGTCTTTGTTTTTGTAGTGTCAGAATTTATTCCCTTACTACTAGGAGTTCATAAATCTTCTAAAGCTGGAAATCTTCAAAATGTTATTATGCCTCTTACTTGTTTATTTTGAAAGGTATGGTTAGCCATTGACTTACTGATTTACCATCTTTCCTACCCTACATTTTTCAAGGCACTGGGTGGACATATGTTGATGTTGCAGTTCACTTTTTGCTACTTTGTACTACATAACGTAGGGATATGCAAAATTGATTTGGCCTTTTAGATTTTCTTTAGAAATCCAGCATTTGTATATTTTCTTTGTGCACGTATAAAGGGTTATGTAAATAAGCAGGCACATGTACATAGGCATATTTTAGAAATCCAGCATTTCTTTTGTTTTTCTTTTGCTCCTGTTTTGAGAAGTTCAAAATATGTGAAATTTTGTTTTTTTCTAATGTTTTAATTTTTTCTCTTAATAGGTATGCTAGCATCTGCTGAATTGTTTAATCCAATAAAAGGCTTGATTACCCTCATCTACTCGAAGCCTGGAACTTCTGTTGTCATAAAACAGGTGAAATTAATTTTCTTCTGAAGGGCCTGATGGACCTAAAAGTAACATCTCTAAAGGAAGGGGGTCTCTCACCTGATTCTGTCAGTGATCCTGAAGAGAAAGAAATCAGTGATGATGATGATCGTAATCATAAGCATCGTAGGCGGGAGACCAGCTCTCAATCTACAGAAAGAGATGCACTGGAACAAGTTCTAGTAAGACCATACAGAAAGAGGAACAAACCTTTTGAAAATGGACATTTTTATAGGGAAAATAATTCTCAGTCAAGTGAAAGCTGGAAAAGTTACAATATGGCCCCTCTGGAGAAAGACCAATCTGGCAACTTTGACAAAAGGCGTCCTGGAATAGCAACATTTATGCGGACTTCCAACAGGTTTAATCAATCACTACCTGCTGAACTGGGTCCTGGTAGAGGTAGAGGAAAGGAATCTGCTTCCTGGAGCCAACGCGATAATAGGTTCGGCTCTGTTGATATTGCTTCTCAAATGATTCCACAGGGATCTGTGACTACTAGTCTGTTTCCAGGGAGAGGGGTTTCCAACTCACAGAGTGCATCTTGGAGTGCATTTGGATTGATTCCAGGACTACCAAATGGTGGTTTGGATACACTTCATCCCCTTGGTATGCAAGGTGCACTAAGGCCGTCACTCAGTCCTCCTCTAAATATGGGTGTTGCACGTCAAAGGTGTAGAGACTTTGAGGAACGGGGCTTTTGCCTGAGGGGGGACATGTGTCCAATGGAGCATGGTGTCAATCGGATTGTTGTTGAAGATGTTCAGGTATGTACTCTTTTGCGTGCACTTGTATGTTAATCTTCATGTGGGTAAAACACAGGGTATGGTATATCTATGCATCTTAGTTAAAAGTTGAAACCAATGACTTGTTAGATTCGAATAATTATCCATTCTGTAATTAGTGATTCTGTATTCTGTAATAATTCTTCTATGATTAATTTTATGGCAATTCCCAGAAAAACTAGAAACTTGCATTAAATTTTTTGAGCATCTTATGTTGTGCCATCTTGCAACAGAAATATTGTAGGTTCAAGTTCTGATCGGGGCATGCAGAACCATACGCCTGCAGGGCTTTATTGTCTGCTACACATGTAGCAGATAAAATAATTGTAACTTAAGTTGTTCTCACATAAGCAAACATGGTTGCGAATCCTATATATATGTATGCACATATATAATCAGTTGATTGGTTTCTGATTACAATTTAGTTTACCATGATCTTTAGTTGGACATATCGGCGGAGAAAGGCCAAAGAACTTGAGTGCAATTTTGTTCACCCCCCTTTAATGGAGGTAGCGTTAACCCCCCCCCCCCCCCCTCAATTTTGTGGGGCCCCCGTCTCTCTCCTTTCCTCTCTCCTCTTCCCTCTTCTTCTCTAGCAACCCTCTCACCACCTTCCTCTCTCCTCCCTCGCCTCTCGCCACCTCTCACGTGCCGAACGCCGCAAAGAGGGAGGATGCAGCAGCTAGGCGAGGCAGCTGCGGAGAGGGAGGATTCAACAGCGAGAGGGTCGGTGGTGGGAGGAAGGTGGCGAGAGCAAGGGAAGGGGAGAGAGAGGAGAGAGGGAAATGGGGTGGGTCTCTTGGGGAGAGAGACCCCCCCAACCTAGTCATTAAAGGGAGGTGAACAAAATCGCACTCAAAGAACTTGGTTGAAAACCATTAAACATGATATAAAATATAATAGCCTTGTAGAAGATATGGCCTTGGATATTGATGACTGGAGGTGTAGAATTTATATAGTTGACCCCACCTAATGGGGTTAAGGCATGTGATTGTTGTTATTGAGTTGGAGACATAGCCGGCAAAGGCTCAAGTAGGCACGAGGTGCAAGACACAAGCGTGAGCCTTTTGAATGCAAGGCCCACATTTAAAAAAACTGTGTAAAAATACTTAATACATCGTTAGATTCAATATATACCTATAAAGAGGTAGATGGAAACTTATAAATAACAAGTAAACAACACTATTTAACTAAATAATGGGTTGTTTTATTGTTTTCTCAAATTTCTTATAATTTTTTCTACTTATTACTGGTTAGATTTTAATAGGTCATTAAAAAAAAAAAATACATAGGAGCAAATCGTGTGAACCTTGCACCTCAGCAAGAGGCACACCTTAGCACCTAGGCATGCACCTCATAGAGCAAGGCACCCTCAGGTGGGCCTTGAGCCTAGGCACGCCTTTGACAACTATGGTTGGATAAATCCACTTTAGCAGAATTAGTCCTAGAATATTGCAGTGGATGAAGAACGCATAAAATGTGGGCTCTTTTTTCTCTAGAGGTGCCAACCTTTTTCTTTGTTTTTGTTAAATAAGATAAGTGAGGGGGTATTAGTGTATTTATCTTTAAGTAAATGTATGTATATATATGCTTATGTTGTACTCTTCAGAAATATACAAACAGTTCCTTTGTATACATCTATCATGGTATCAGAGCCCAAACCCTAACCGCTGCTGCCGTCAGCCAACGCCGCCGTCGTCAGCCGACGCCGTCACCGTCGGTCGCTTCGCTCGTCGTCGTCATCACCGCGGGTCTCTTCGTCGGCCGCTAGTCATTTAGCTATCGTAGCTCTTCTTCTCCAGATCGCGGCTCCTCTTCTCCAGATCCGATTCGGCCGCGCCCAAATCTTGCCTTCTCCGTCGCCGCGCCCGTGCCCGAGCTCGCCCTCACTGTCGCCGCCTCTGTCCCGGTCATCTCTCCGTCGCCTTCGCCGCGCCTGTCCAGATCCGGCCATCCTCAGGCGAACTCCGGTGACAGCTTCAGCTTTTGTGCTCAGATCTTGTATTGCTCCAGATCTGTTCTTTTTTCTCCTTGGTCGTGTAACCCAATCTGCTCCAGATCTGCCATTGCTCCAGATCTGTCTTCCCTCTCTTTGGTTGTGTAATCAAATCTATTCCAGATCTGTTGTTCTTTCTGCATCATGGATTCATCTCCAGCTCACTCTTCATCCACAAGCTGCTCCACCATGTCCACACCGGTGACCATTCCCCATTTTTCAGGCACACCGGTTATTACAACGGAGAAATTGAGCGGACATAATTATCCCGCTTGGTCATGTGCAGTTGAAATTTGGTTTCTTAGTCATGGCCTTGAGAATCATTTATCGAAGACTATTTCAACTGTTTCTGAGGGGGATCAACCTCTTTGGCGGAGAGTGGATGCTCAGTTATTGAGTTTATTGTGGCAGACCATTGAGCCGACCTTAATGCCGATATTTCGACCTCTTCGGGAGTGTAGTGCCCTATGGACTCGGGCTTGTGAGTTGTATACTAGTGACATCACTCGTATTTATGATGTGATTGGTGCTTTATTCAATTTACGACAGACTGATTTGGATATGACCACATATTTGGGTAAGCTTCAAGCTTCTATTATCGACTTTAACGAGTTGATGCCCTTTGATACCGATATCAAGAAACAACAGCAACAACACGATCAAATGTTTACTATCCTCTGTCTTCATGGAATTTAACCAGAGCTTGACTCAGTTAAGATATAGATCCTCGGCAGTGCCTCTCTTCCTCCTCTGACAGAGGTATTTGCCAGACTACTTAGAGCCTCCTCTATTACTATTGATCGTGGCATGTCCGTTCTTGGAGATCACTCCGCCCTAGTTACGACCCCGACTGGTCGTGGTGGTCGTCGGGGTGGTGGTCGTCCACGGCCCCAGTGCTCCTATTGTAATCGCCTTGGTCACACTAGAAAGACTTGTTATCGCCTACATGGACGTCCACCTCATGCAGTCAGTACTGCTAACATGGTTGTGGGCGTTTTAGAGGGTCAGGCATCTATCACACCCAGTGATTCCTCACCAGTGATTATCTCTGGGGGGAGTATGCTCAGTTTCTTCAGTTCCGGGTAGCACAACAGACTACTTCACCTGTCACATCCTTTGCTGACACTGGTAACCCTACTGCCTACTTTACTAAGTCTTCATCTTCTCTTGGCCCATGGATCTTCGACTCCGGTGCCACCAATCACATGTCTGGTAATCGTTCTCTCCTATCTCATGTTCAAACTTCGCAATCTCTACCTCCTGTTACATTGGCTGATGGCTCTCAAGCCTCAGTCACGGGTATTGGTACCGCATTACCTCTTCCTACTTTACCATTATCATCCGTCTTACATTTACCACAATGTACCTTTAATTTGCTCTCTGTCAGTCAACTCACTCGCAGTCTTAATTGCTCTATAACTTTTTCGTCTGATTCTGTTCTTGTGCAGGATCGGGGGACTGGACGGACGATTGACATGGGGCTTGAGTCTCACAGTCTCTACTATCTGTCTCTCTCTGCTTCTTCAGTGGTGTGCATGACAACAACTTCCCCACTACAAGTCCATTGTCGGTTGAGGCACCCATCTCTTCCCAATCTCAAGAAGATGGTCCTAGTCTCTCTAGTATTTCTTCCTTAGAGTGCGAGTCTTGTCAATTTGGGAAACATATTCGTAGTTCTTTCCCAAGTAGAGTTACTAAACGTGCTAGTTCTCCTTTTTCAGTAGTCCATTCAGATATATGGGGTCCCAGTCGTATTAGTTCACAAGACGATTTTCGTTATTTTGTAACATTTATTGATGATTTCTCTCGGACTACATGATTATATTTAATGAAAACGTGTTCAGAGTTATTTTCAATCTTCACTACATTTTGTGCTGAAATTAGAATACAGTTCAATTTGCCTATCTGTGTTCTTCGTAGTGATAATGTTCTTGAATATTTGTCTCTCCCATTTAGATCTTATATGGCATCCAATGGAATTCTTCACCAGACTTCATGTCCTAGAACTCCACAACAAAATGGGGTAGCTGAACGCAAGTATCGTCATTTAATTAAGACAGCCCGCACGCTTCTTCTTCATATGCATGTTCCACTTCAATACTGAAGTGATGCTGTCTTAACTGCATGTTACTTAATTAACCGCATGCCATCTTCTGTCCTTAATGACCAGATTCCTCATTCCATTCTTTTTCCTCGGGTTGACTTATATTCTCTTCCCCCTCGTATCTTTGGGAGCACGTGCTTTGTTCACCATCTTGGCCCAGGTCGTGATAAGTTGTCTGCTCGTTCCGTCAAATGTGTTTTTCTGGGTTATTCTCGCCTTCAAAAGGGGTATCATTGCTACTCTCCTCAATTAACTCGATATTTTGTTTCAGCGGATGTTATCTTCTTTGAGTCATCTCCTTATTTCCCTTCTTCATCTGCGATCTCCAATTCTGTGTCTGTTGGGTTACCTTTGCCTGTTCCTTCTCTTAACCTCACATCACCTCCATCTCCAACGTCTTCACCATCCTTTGCCTCTCGCCTTGATCGCTCTAATCTTCAGGTCTATCAACGGCGTCCACATCTCGTGGCCCAACCAGCACCGACTGTTGTCGTTAGTCCGTGGGAGCTGTCTCCTGACTCATCTCCGGTGCCAATTCGTTCTTCCTCCTCTGGTCCGTCGCCTTTGACTTTGATCTTAACTTGCCTATTGCTCTTGGTAAAGGTACTCGCCATCCTATCTCCCATTTTGTTAGCTATGATTATTTGTCCCCTGGATATTCTGCTTTTGTTTCTTTTTTATCTTCTGTTTCACCTCCTAAATCTGTTCCCGAAGCTCTTTCCCATCCAGGGTGGCGGGCTGCTATGGTCGAAGAAATGTCTGCTTTACATTCCACTGGGATTTGGGACTTAGTACCTCTTCCCAAGGGTAAGTCTATTTTTGGTTGTCACTGGGTTTACACTGTTAAAGTTGGCCATGATGGCCAAATTGATCATCTTAAGGCTCGCCTTGTTGTTAGAGGATACACTCAGGTTTTTGGTCTTGATTATGGCGATACATTCTCTCATGTTGCTAAGATCTCCTCTGTTCGCCTTTTCTTATCCCTTGTTGCTATGTTTCACTGGCCTCTTCATCAATTGGACATAAAAAATGCCTTTCTCCATGGCGATTTACAAGAGGAGGTGTATATGAAGCAACCTCCTGGCTTTGTTGCTCAGGGGGAGTCTGGACTGGTGTGCCACCTTCGAAAATCTTTATATGGTTTAAAACAGTCTCTTCGAGTTTGGTTTGGTCGATTTAGTTCAGCTGTTCTTAAGTTTGGGTTAACTCGGAGTGAAGCTAATCATTCTGTTTTTCATCGTTCTCAGTCTGGTCACCACATTCTTCTAGTGGTGTATGTTGATGATATAGTACTTACAGGGGATGATGATGTTGGTATCACTGAATTGAAGGCACATCTTCACCAACAGTTTCAGACGAAGGATCTGGATCCTTTGAGATATTTTTTGGCTATTGAGGTAGCTTGGTCAAAGCAAGGCATCTATATTTCTCAAAGGAAGTATGCCTTGGATATGCTAGAAGAGACAGGATTGCTTGGATGTAAACCTACAGATACCCCTATGGATCCAAATATCAAGCTGTTACTGAGACAGGGGGAGCCTCTTTCTGATCATGGGCGCTATCATCGATTAGTTGGGAAACTTAATTACCTCACAGTCACTCGTCCTGATATTTCATTTGTTGTAAGTATGGTAAGTTAGTTATTAGATTCACCTTGTGACAGTCGCTGGGTATATTGTATCAAAATCATGGGCACAGTCAGATTGTGGGATATACGGATGCTGATTGGGCAGGATCACCTAGTGACAGGAGATTCACATCTGGATACTGTGTTTTTGTGAGTGGAAACCTAGTCTCTTGGAAAAGTAAGAAGCAAACTGTTTACTAGATCCAGTGCAGAGGCTGAATACAGGGCAATGGCCATAACAACATGTGAGCTAGTGTGGTTGAAACAATTAATTGAGGAGTTAGGAGTTATGCAGGTTAAGCCTATGCAATTGGTTTGTGACAACCAGGCTGCAATGCATATTGCTTCTAACCCTGTGTTTCATGAGAGAACCAAACATATTGAAATTGATTGCCATTTTGTTAGAGAAAATGTGCTCTCTGGGGATGTAGTTACAACATATGTGAGTTTCAATGATCAACTGGCTGATTTACTCACCAAGTCGCTTAGAGGGTCTCATGTGAATTAAATTTGTACCAAGCTGGGCATGCTCAATATATATGCTCTAGGTTGAGGGGGAGTGTTAAATAAGATAAGTGAGGGGGTATTAGTGTATTTATCTTTAAGTAAATGTATGTGTATATATGCTTATGTTGTACTCTTGAGAAATATACAAACAGTTCCTTTGTATACATCTATCAGTTTTCATTATCACTTGAGCCATCACATGGGTTATGGGTTTCTGCCACGTGATCTCCAGAATTGGTTGTTCACAACTTATTGCCCATGCACTTGGATGATCATGGATCATGGATGAAATTGTTTGCAAGAATTTCTTTTATAATTACTGTATTTTTGTCATTTTAAGTCATATTACTACTTGTTACATGGGTTTACACTGGTCACATGTCTGGTGTATTATGGTAACATTTGGTGGTTTTTTTTTTTTTTTTTTTTTCAAATCTAATTTCTAGTCTCTTGAAGTATTAGTTTGTGGCCTGGTCATGTATTGAAACTGCTTTAACATAGTATTTGTGAACTTACAGAGCCTTTCGCAGTTTAATCTCCCTGTTTCACTTCCAAGTGCACACCTGATTGGAACACCATCTGCTTTACCATCTGGTAGCGCACCTTCAAGCACATTGATAAATAGCAAGAATGTACATATTAAAACTAGCAAGCCTGGGATTGCTGACGATGAATTGAGCATGAATGGTGCTTTCATTGGTTCAGCTTGTACAGATGGAGCTGATTTTTATGATCCTGATCAGCCTTTGTGGACTGATGATCGTCCAGAAACTTCAAGATCTCTACTAGGAATAAATCCATCAAAGCTTAGTGAAACTGATTGTTTGTTGGATTCATATTCTGCTGATAATGAAAGACAAGTGAGGAGCAATGCAACTGCAGTGGGATCTCAAGGTACAAGTTCTTCTGTGTGGGGAAGAATTGGTGCACAAAATAAATCAGAGATGAAAAAGAAAATTGATTCTACAACTATAAGTTCTTCAAATTACATTGAAAATGAAGCAAAGGGAGATCAGGAGTCATTAGCCAAGCTTCAGGTTGGTACTCGTCAAGGAAGGCAGATCTCAATGGAAGACAATGGGTTGCAAGCTATTGATTCATCTCTGAAAACACAAGGTGACACCGGACATAATATCCGGAAACCTTCTCAAAAGGCACTTCGTACTCTATTTGTCAATGGCATTCCTCAGAAAGACAACAGAAGGGAGAATCTACTTTTACACTTCAGAAAATTTGGAGAGGTTATTGACATTTATATCCCATTAAATAGTGAACGAGCTTTTGTTCAGTTCTCTAAGAGAGAAGAGGCTGAGGCTGCTCTTAAGGCACCTGATGCTGTAATGGGTAACAGGTTTATCAAGCTGTGGTGGGCTAATCGTGACAATGTTCCTGATTCTGTAATTAGTAGTGGTAATAGAGCACTGGTAACTCCTGGTGGGGTGGCAGCTGTTTCAGTTCCGTCCCGACCATCTATTGCTCAGAGAGTGAAAGATAATTTTCAATCTGGAACTCCAAAAATTAGTGTCCCCAATGCCTCTGCTGGTCTTCTGGCTGCTTTTGATCACCCTAAGCCTGTGGCAACCAACAGTCCCAAGGCCCTACCTCCTTCGCAAAAGAAGCTGGAGAATCTAGAGGTTTTGAAGGAGGAACTTCGTAAGAAGCAGGAATTGCTTGATCAGAAGCGTAATGACTTCCGGCGCCAATTGGATAAGCTTGAGAAACAGGTAATAATCGCCTTTTTCTGACTTACCATTTTGTTTTGTTTTTTTGTTATTATATTTATAAATTTATCTTCTCTTACTTTGAGGTGATTTCCTCATTTATAACTTCCCCACTACCAGATGTTGCATTTCTCTGTGCTATATTATATAATCTTGGGAAGTTTTCTTTTTCTGCTTGTTATCTTCCAAGTGGTTGCTAGAATCAGGAACCTACATAGGACCTATGGAGGGGTCTTCTGGATCACAGTGATTTTTTATAATATGGATTATAGAATTGTGTGATCCTATGATCCTGATTATGATTTTAATAACCATTTTTCTTGCACTTTTAAGTTCTTGGAAGATTATGCAAATTATAGATGTTAAATAACGTAAAAGAATAAAAAGAAATACTAATATTATTATTACTATTATTTTGCTAATAGTACTAATATTAATTTTAGCATACTCGTATTTTCACTTATGCAGGCTACAGGCATCAAGACTGAAGTAGCATCTGAACAGGCTGCTAAGAGACAAAAAGCTGAAACATTGGATGACATTACAAAAGCTGCAATGCCAGCGTCCAATGATTCTGACACAGTCATAGGATCACAACAGGCAGAAGTGGTTGAGAAGAATATTAAAACAGTGGGGAATGTCATGCAACAGAGTTCCAAAGCAAGTACAGCTACAGCACAGCATGAATCTTCAAGCTTGAAGCAATCATTTCGTCCTTTGGCACCTGCAGGGGCATCCATTTTCATGAACAGATTCAAATTGGACAACCGTCCCACCACCTTTAAAATTAGTCCACCTTTACCAGCAGGCCTTGCAAATGTGAGTCTTTCTATTCCTTTAGATCTATATGGTTATCTGTATATATGTACACCTCTTAATTTATTTCCCTGACCCCTGTTCCCCAGTAAAAAAAAAAAAAAACGTGCAGCTGTATGTATATGTGTGCGTATATATGTTGAGTGTTAATGTCATAATTTACTTACTTCTGATTGTATATATGTTCAAGATATGCATTTTCTTAATTCTTTGTGGCATTTTATTGATATGTAGGTGCTCCCAAACTGGGTAAAAGAGGGTTGAGATATGTAGCTAACAACCAGTGCAAACATTTTCACATGGATTGTAAAATGGCTAATTGAGTTGAGTTGAATTATAGATGCATTTTCTTCTGTCCCTAGATAAGAAGGGTTACCTGTGTCATACCTTTTTTAACATCATACATGTAGAGGACTGAGGGATGGAGGATTCCCTATCCATGCCATAGCAGCTGTTTCAGTTCCATCCCTAACCGTTCAGAAGTAGTTGAGGCCATGGCAACCATAGATACCATGTGAAACAGCATCAGTACATTATGTAAGAGTAAGAATGCAGAAATGAAGCAAAATAGTTGACTTGAATTTTAAATGGTTGACTTTAAAAGATGTCAATTATCTATATCTCTTTTGCATTACTTCAATCACCTAGGAAATTGATTGCTTAATCCAGACAGAAACCAAGAAGCAGAATAGAGAACTTGAATTTTAAGTGGCTGAGCATACAGAACCATGAGCTATTTAATGACTCTTCTGCATTAGTTCAAGCCCTGGAGGAATTAAAGTGCTTAATCAAAGACGATTTGCCTATGCTTTTAAAAAATTTTAACATCATGATAAATTAAACGACATGCATAGCATAGTCCATAGATATGAGGATTACCCATTCAATTTGGCACTTGCAGTTTCCTCAACTCTGAATGCTTAGGTGAAAAACATGTTTAGTCTCTAACCCCAACTTGTTCATTTGCAGTGGAGATACAGTTAGGCACTTAGTATCATTTTTAGTTTTAAAGTATTTAATTGATTACTCATGATATGTGAACTCTTTGTTTTCTAGCCCATTGGTATGAGGTATCCTACATATAATTTGCCTTTCTTTTTATTTGTGTAACTATGACAAGAATTGCCACTCATTATAATTCATATCCCATTGGTGGCATTGATGCCATTGCCATTACTTGGGAGTTATTTATCTTTGAACTTAATTTCCTTCTTCTGGCCGTTGGCTTCCCCTGACATCATAGACAAAGAAAGAAAACAAATAGAACATTCCTGGTTTTGTCTCTGCATGTCTCTCTGTTATTCTGGTGATGATAAAACTAACTTTTTAAGTTGCCTAGGTTGCTACTCTAGAGGAACACTTCTCAGCATATGGTGAACTCTCTGCTGTAGAGCTAGAAAATGTGGAGTCTAATGATGCAATGATATCAGAGAATTGCTCAGCTCGAATATCTTTCACAACTCGTCGTGCAGCTGAGTGGGCATTTGTGAGTGGCAAATGCTGGCAAGGCCAAAATTTGCATTTTATGTGGGTGGTGTCTAATAATCCCAGCAATGACAATGGCACAAGAGAAAACCCTCCACCTCCTTCCAAGGGCATTTCAGATGCCAAGCTTGAGGCTGTGGGGCAAGTTGCACCTGTTGATTCTCAGAAAGTAGCTGTCGCAAGAGATGGAGAATCTGAAAATTTGGAAAGAAAAGAGAGTAGTCAGGGCAGTATAGACCAGGATGAAGATCTGCAGCCCAGTTCATCTGCTGTGCCATGTGAGAAAGTCACCTGAAGGGAATGTTTGTTGAGTACAACCTAATTGTCAGAATGTACAGAGAGGTAATTGGCAGTTATATTTAAATATATTTCAGGTGTATTTAGTTATTTTCTTTTCTCATGCTTACCAATTTTTCTTATCTCGTGTTTGTGGTATGTAATGACAACTTTTTTGTTTTCATCTGCCAACTCTGGATAAGGACTCTGGATAAGGTTACTCAGTTGTGGACTTGCATCTTTCAATGTTAGGAATGTCTAGAACTAAGGATTAAAGATGAAAAGTACCATCAAATAAATTGACATGTTACATGAGAGAATTTCTCCTCACTTTTGGAAGTCCAATTAAAACGGTATTGTGGAAAAAATGTTGGCATTAACTGAAATGTTAAATTACAGTATCTGTCTCCTCACTTTCTTACCACAGGTCCGTTTAGTATGGTTTTGTAGCAAACGTGTTATGATTTTTGTTTCAAGCTTGGTTATATTTATAGGCATAGCCACTTGCCTACTGTTATCCCCCCATTCTGTTGTCTTGGGGTTTTTCATCAAAGCCCTGAGAGGTGATAAAAATTTGGTGCTGCCATACCTATTCTGATGCTAAGGGGTTTTGGAGGCTCTAAATCCATGATGACTGACAAAAAAATGCAACTGGGGCCAAAAAACAAGGTTTCCCTTTTCCAGTTTTCCTGAACTAATGGTAAACTGGTTTAAACTAAGTGCTTAATTTGTAGACTTGTTCTCTTAACCTATTTCTTGAAATTGTCTTTATGAGTTCAGGTATTGCTGTTGCCTTCAATAGAATAAATTGACCTTAAAGTCTGATGCATCAAATAGGGGTTGCTTTCAGGGAATTTGTGCTAGAATTTAAGTATTTGGCATTTTAGCATTCACACTTGTGCTTGAAATAGACACATTAACGAAATGAATAAGATATTGCGCAATAGTTTCTTGTCTGATATGTTTTTGCAGGTTAAAAAAGATGGGATTGGCTAGTCAATGGTTATTAAGCCCAAAAAAAAAAAAAAAAGACTAGTCAATGGTTAGATTAGTAATGTGGCTAACCATTAAGAGTAAGAGTAGCCGCAAGGGTGCAGGTCAGAACTATTAGTTTTCACCATGAGCAACCACCATTTACCTTTTGCCTTTTCTTTTGACCTGTGTTGCATACTTTTCAGTTTGCATTGATAGTATCACTCAGTCCCTGCACTTGAGAAATCAAGATGATTTAAGTCTCATATGCCGTTTCCTTAAGTTTTGGTTCATCATTTTGAGGCCATAGTCTGGGCAAAGGAAGATGAATTGTACTTCATCTTTAGGCATAAACTACTAGGACAGTGAGGAAGAATTGTACATCTGTGGCTTAAATGTATCATTTCTGAAGGGAAGCACATGACAAAATCTAGAGATCGATTGTGTGCAATCCATCACCCATCTGAAACATTAGCTGCAAGGGAAGCAGCATCCTTTTGATAACATCTTCCAACTTTCCAGCATCGCTCCCACATCACAAGATTGAAATCAACCGTGGTTTATACCTCTATTTGTGAGATCAACATCATCTTTAATTAGAACTCTATTTATAGATTCCTCCCTCTTTATCTGTTTGGACTACAAGGCTTTGGTGTTGATATATTTGTCTTGACCAACAAAATCAGACAAAAGTTTATTCTATATATAATGATAGATCATATATGGAAGAGAGAATATGTAATGGCTCCTAATTGGAACTGACTTGAAAATTTCAGGTGGTTATGGCACTTTCAGAAATGAAGACGCATCCGACAGTATTCTCTACCTATCATAGTCCCTTCGGGCTTGATGATTGAGATAGTACAGCCGAACACATCTCATTTCCGAGTATCTTGAAGGATAATGACAAAACAATTTTGTTCAACCCATAGGTTTGGGTTTATTATATGATTTTCCGCACCCTCTAGAAATTCCTGTTTTTCCTCCTTGTTTTGTTTTTGTTTTTGTTTTCAACTGTAGAAACAACAGTTCTCACCTGCTGTGGCATAGTGTTAGGGAATCATCAAGTTATCAGAACGTACCAAGGTTTGTTCCTTCTAGATAACTTTCTTCTTAGGGTGTTAATCTGCATATTATTCAGAGATTCTTTTATTAAGAACCACCATCAAAATTTAAGGACTATTTGTTCTCGAGGGTGGCGTTATCTTTTGTGGGATGATGGCTAATTTAAAGATGTTTGGATACTAAAGGGCCGATTGGTGAAAGAGTAATGTTAAATCAAGGAATAGAAACTCTGGGGACCTCCTGTTTGGGTCACCACTCTCTGAGGCTGGTTGGGCTAGGCCCAGGCCAGATGGTGGACCGTGTGCAATGAGGGCGGGCTGGGCCTCATTATATCTAAATTTTCTTATATATTAATATAAATTTTAAAATTTTGTATTGTTCATGGGCCGGTAGGCCGTGGACAGGCCATTCTCTGTAGTAAAAAGCCTGACTCCAGTGGGCCTGCGACATCCAGGATTGGGCCCATATATAACATTAGCAGGCCAGGTTCTGTCCTGATTGGCCCAGGTTGTGCCCAGAAATAGGGCAAGATTGGCCCAGCATGCCAGTAAATTTTTGTTCTGCGATAGATTTCCTTCTAGTAAAAGTTCAAAGCGTGGATTTGAAGCACGCTCAGGAACATAAAAGAAGTAACCCGATAATGCATTAAGTAGTCTGTTTAAGTAAAGAACAATTATTGAGAGCTAAGGAAAAAAAAAATTTACTTCTTGTTTCACTCGGGTGTTCTTGACAAAAATTAGGAATTAGTTATTACATACAACATGAAAAAAAAAAAAGACAATTTATTTACACTTGTAACATTCTTGTTTTAATATGTTGTATTCAATACACAAATAAATAACCACTCTAAAACTTGCAATTCCATGTTAACATTTAAATTTTTCACTGTTTCGAATATAATTTTATATTTATATTTTTTAATCAATTTAATTATTATATTTTAATTTTTTTTCATGTAAACTAAACTTTTTATTATTTTAATTATACCTCTATATTTATATTTTTAAGTTAATTTAACTTTTATATTTTGATACATAAAAAAAATAAAATTAACTCATCTCATTTACTTTTTTTCACACGTCAAAATAAAGAGATTAATTTGATTAAAAAATACAGATATAAGAGTATAATCGAAATAATAAAAAATAGAGTGTCACATAAAAAAAATTAAATTATAAAAATTTAATTGACTCAAAAATATGATATGGCGTAATTAAAATAATAAAAAATTTAAATAATCACACGAAAAAAAATATTAAAATACAGAAACAAAAATGTGAATTTGCGAGCATCCATCAGAATTCGTGGTCATAACCTGCATCAAACATAAACAAGTTGCTTTTCTCCATTTTCCTCTGCAGTTGCTGATACCAAGCCAAGCCACGAAGCCACTGGAATGGCCCAATAAACAGCGAAAAAAATGAAGTGAAATTAAGACCATAATTAGACATACATCTTCCCCAAATCCACAGTTCATCAATTAACCAGCAATTACTTCTCATTGCACCACCCATACATTCTCAATAAATTGCTAAATAATCTACAGACTTAGTAGCATTTCAGAAATGATTGATTAAGCAGGCCTCAGCTAAGTTCAAATCGCCATTTCTATTAAAGAAATCCCCTAGTAACAACCACATGGTAAAGTAAATAAAGCAGCATTAACGCAGTAGAAAACATTTATCACCAACAGATTCTTCAGATTCAAGATCAACTGTCCTTCAACTTCAGACCAACCACCCTATAAACCAAGCAGATTGCCCAAGTTTGACTTCGCACTCTAGTTCTTCATTTAAATAAATTCATTGCCATTGGAGTTGCTCAATCTCAAATTTAACATGCTGGTAGTTACAATTATTAAATGTTTACAGTATAGAGACAGAAATAACACTTTCAGCAGTGTCACAAGCCAAGATGCAGTTTCCTCAAAAGTATCAATCACCACACTCCACACATCACATGGCTAAAATCAACAGATGCTGCACAAACAAATAAATCTTTCGGGACTACCACAACCCATAAAGTATTTTCCTCATTATACTTGACATAATCAAATTCGATTAGTTGTAAATTTATCCCTACAACAGTCAGTGCCGTAGGACGGATAAGGGCCATAAGGCAATCTTATCTTCTAACGCACCTGGCACAGCCAGCCTAAAGATGTGTGCATATGCCAAAACAAGCTTAAAAAATAGTTTTAATTCCATGGTCTGCATAGTGACTACCATGATGCAGACGTTTAAGTAGCTACCATTAAGTAAAATTTCAGTGCTATAACCAACTTTAAAAATCTAGGATGTTCTCACTTATTCATGGTACTTTCCAGCTTCAATAAAAAGCACGAGAACAACTGGATTAAGTCAGAAGAAATGAAGCACAAAAACTTGTTATCTGGAAAATCCCAAAGAGAGAGTTACTGATATCCCAGGCCTTACAAAGCAAGTATATAGTGGTAGCACACAACCATTGTAATAGCAAAGAGACTGCAAGCATACAATCTTTTAAGAAAAGAAAGTCAAAAAACTTAATATATAAAATAAACTTGATGAACAAGGTGACAATGTATAGGAGAAACAACCATGTAGCAGTGCTCTCGGTTGTTTAAAGAATATTTTTCAAATAAAGAACGGAAATTTGACTTCACCACTTATATTTCAAGTGTCCAACTCATATTCCATACCCCAACTCAAGTCATACTTAAAAAATCATTTCTGCAAGATGACTTCTAATTCAATTCTCCCACGCCCAAAGAATGAATATGCAGAATTCTTATACAACGAGATGAAGAAAACAATTCCAATGTCACCATCACACATATGGAAAAATCAAGCTGTACAGCACAGTGTCACTTCATGACATCCATCAAGAAACGCAAACATACAGTAAGTGAAGGGAGAACATTTACGAGCAAAACTGTCACCTTTTCATGATTCCCAAATCTGGACCTTCTCTTGAGGTTGTGCATGTGTGTTCCAGATAGCAGATTGTCACACCACTAGCAAATAGCAATAATGATAAAAGTGAGTTAGTAGAGCTACATGACAACCAAGACAGAAATCAATCAAGTAGATTTTAACAAATTTATATGAGAAATAGTAACTAGATATGTAAGAATATGCAAAGAAAAGAATGCAAACGGAGTGTTATATGTATACTGATCAAGAAAATATAAAACAATAACACCAAGAAAAGGAAGAAGCTGCTTGCAGCAGTTACCAAGCAAACAAACAATTCATAAATCAACCAAAGTCCAAATATGTCAACAGCATTATAAATTCAAATTGAATAATTTTTAATTTCATGAGACAAGATGACCTTATCTGTTATTTCAAATCTTTAGAACCAAAAATTTACCATCCATATTGCTGGAGGCTGCTTGGCATCATTCTACTCACAACTAGAAATTTGTGCCTGTTGGTGTTTCAGAGAAAATCAGCAGATCAAGTGCCACCTTCTCATCTCTCAAGGCATAGACAACTGACTTACAGCAAACAACAGCACAGTACAGTGAAAATAAGCACCTTTGCAACCAGTTGCACCTTCATATTGTTTCTTCAGCACAGCAAGTCTAAACCAGGAGCTTTCAAGAGATTTTGGGTAGAAAATAATAGCTAAGGGAGATGGTGGATGCCATGATATGATTCCATAAGCTCACTTGCATCCTTCAAACTTTGTCCTTCTCGTATTAATCTGTAATTCATTTTAATTCTCAGCCTTTGCCCTGTGGCCACAGCCAACCAGCAGGATTAGGGCCCTGGGCTCAGTCCTGCAATATACTCAAGTGCATGGACATCCAGATATAGGCATTTGATATACTCCAGATCCCGGAGCTAGAATCATCAGTCATCCTACCAAGTTTCCATTGTTTTTCAGCATTTCCCAGTCAAAGATGCATTTTCTTCTGATCTTACAGATTTAGATATCCCATGTATTACATACTTGAATGTAAGGCTATTCGGTGCGAAGCCCACTTTCATCATGTTATCCTGAAACTCCATCAACTTACCAACATCTCCCCCCTCACAGAGAATCTTAAGGATTGAATTACAACTATTTGTGTCCCAAATTTGAAATTCCTCAGCAAATAAGAAAAGTAGGGATTCTGCTTTACAAAGGTTTCTTTCCCTGCAGAGCCCATTTATCAAAGTTCTGCAAGTTGCAATATCAGGACTTGCACCAAATTCAATCATTTCTCTCGTTAAGTTCTCACCCTCAGTACTTCTATTTAATGCACACAGGCAGCCTATAAGAGACTTATAAGCAACTAAATTAGGCTTCATATCCTTACAAATCATCTCAGCTTTCAACAGTAATGCCTCCTCGATAAAATTGCATTTGCAGAGAGAATGAATCAACACGTTATAAATTTCCTCTTTAGGCTTGTGACCAGCTCGAGACACTCTCTCCAAAAAATTCTTTGCTGCACAGGGTCTATTATCATTACACAAAGTAACAATTAGGTAATAGTAAATATCTGCAGAAACTATGACTCCAAACCTCTCAAGCTCCACTATCACATTCAGCGCAGAAAGCAACCTGCCCTCTTTTCCATATCCTTCTACAAGAATCCAACAGGTGAAATCATCAGGACGAATCCCATTGCCAATCATGTCAACCAATAACAATCTAGATTCTTGCATCATTCCCTCCTTGCAGTAACCGCATATAAGAGTATTATATGTTACAACATCTGGAGTCAATCCTCTATGAATCAACCTATGTAAAAGCTGATGAGCCTCTCTTAGTTTTCCAACTTTACAAAAACCATTCATCAAGGCAGTATATGAAATCAGATCCGGCATAACACCTCTCCTATACATGATCTTATACAAATAAAATGCTTCTTTCAATTTTCCCTTCTTACAGTAACTATCAATCAAAGTATTGTATGTCACAATATCAGGATCAAACCCTTGTTCTTCCATCTTCTCCAAGAACTCATTTGTCTTATCCACATCTCCACTTTTACACAAGACATGGGTCAATATATTAAAAGTATATGAATTGGGTTGTATCCCAATTTTCCCCATGCCTTCATAGATTTCCCAGCAGTGACCAGTACAATTTGACTTTGAAAATCCATCCAAAAGACAATTACATGTAACAACACTAGGTACCAATCCAAGCTTCACCATTTTCCTAAAAGCCTCTAAGCCTTCTTGAGTCATACCCACTCTCACGTAAGCCTTAACAAGCATATCAAAAACAACTGGATTCCAGTTACACTCATCTGTACAGAGAACCAAACTTTCAAAAACATTGTCACATGCCAGATCATTCTTACTCAGCCCTATCAATTCAGATAACAGTTTTGATGCCTGCGAATATTTCCGAGACCATGCCAATATGTGAACAATAATACAATAGTTCTTAGTCGATGGTATAAGACCCAGATCATTTCTGATCCAGTAAAAGAACGTGAGTGCTTTTGAAGAATCAGATTGGCATCTCAACAAAACCCTAGACATTTCACGGGTCCCCAGGTGAGGAAGAAGCCCTTGCATCTCTTTCTGAACAAGGGCAAAATCGGAACCATGTTGTTTGAGATTTGAGCAAGTGAGATCCACTATATTATTAGGGTTTTGGGTACGAGGAAGGAAACTGTAAAATGGGTTCGAGAGAGATTTAGTCTGAGAATTTGATGGGTTTTCGAGAGATGAAATTGAAGACGATGAAGAGAATGATAGTTTGGATATAAGACTCCCGTTGTCGATTGATCTTACAATGATTTTGTTAATTGATGATCGATTCATCTGCTACTACTAACAACACAAGGAACGCTGATTTGCAACAGAAACGTACCAGTTTGAGCTCAACTACTGCTCTGAGGCAATCAAACAATCTGTGTCCGACCTCAAATTTCGATTTCTTCCGCAAAAGTACAAAGAAATTGTGTCCCAGACTCGTTAATAACCCTCGTTGCAGCAAATCAAGATCGTCGTCCAATTGCCCTCACGCTAGGTTACACGAAAACATAAACGAGAAATGTTTCTATACGTTATGTAAAAATGGATATTCTTTCAAAAAAAATTAGATATAAATCATATCTAAAATGGAAATAAAAAATATTTAAAAAATGCAAGACTCAGGCTTCATTTGGCAATGCAGTTGAACGCTTATAAGCTATTAGTAGAGCGTTTAAGCTGTAAAACTTATGTAGTTACATGTTTGAATTTACCAAGAGCTTCAAGATTCCACAGCTTAAACGCTTTTGTATTAGAGTTTAAAGAAAGCTTTGGGGCAGTAACTTTTGCAGAAAAGCTTGTGAGAGCTTCTGGAGTTGACCAAGTAAATGACTATTTTGCCCTCTTCCAATTTCAATATACTACTCTCCTTCGATGAAGCTCTCTTCTCCCACAGCATCTATGCCTCCTCCATTGTCAGATCTCCTCCCACAACGGTCGCCACCGCCGCCCATAGCTGCCCATCGCTACCTAGTGTCGCCCATCACTGCCCAGCGCCGCCCATCGTTGCCTCCAGCACCGCAAGCTGCCATCGTCGCCTCCTGGTTGTCGCCGCTCGGGGTCTCTCCTCTGTCGTGTCTACTGCTAGCTCCTTCTACTTCCAAATTGCCATCTTCCAATTTCAATAATTTTATGTATTGATAAAATTAAAAAAATAAATAATTTTATATAATATTTCAACATATATATTGAATATTTTTATGAATTAAATTTAAATTTATACATAAAGTAAAAAAATTATATATTTTTAAAATTATTTTATAATTTATTAACATATAATTGTAAGTATTTCAGTAATTAGACATCAATTATAATTTTTTTTAAAAATATATATATTTTTTGAATTTTATTTGCATTATTCAATGTCATGTCCATTTTAGTCTTTTTGTCAAGTTCTAGCAACTTATCAGCTTTTACAAACTAAATACATAATTTTACATTAATAGCTTAAAAGCACATTTATCCAAACACGTTATCAGTTTAAACACTATCCAGCTTCAATGCTATTACACAACTTAAACACTACCCAGCTTAAACGCTATTAAAAAAAAACATAGCTAAACTAAGCCTCATGCATAAATCAGATAGCTAAAAACGAGCGATATGTTAGTGTAGTATGGTGAATCATGAGCTTAATTTTTTCTCCACGTAAAAATAAAAAATTCAACTTAAAATATACCCCTTATTTAGCGGTTGTTTGACTTACAGATTTTTTTATAACTTTTAAGCTATTTAGGTTTCAAGTTAAAAGTTAAGTAACGTTTAAGTTGATAAAGTGTTTGGATAAATGTACTTTTAAGATATCAATTAATATTTATGTGTTTGGTTTGAAAGAGCTGATAAGTTATTAAAACTTAATAAAAAGACTAAAATAGATATAATATAAAATTTTATTATTAAATATTAATAAATTATACATAATTATTAAAAATATATTAATACAATATTATTATATATGTTATATATAATAATAATATATATTATTTTGTGTTATATATACATATAACATATATTATGTTTATTATTACTGTTATATATATATATATATATACACGTTGCACGCAATGATGAAGAGCAGTGGTTGATGGCTTGCACGATGGCGTGACCCACCAACTAGATGGCGATGGCAGCCTAGCTGGATAACGGCGACAGCGGATCTGGAGAAGGGGCAACGACGACAGCAGGTTTGGACGAGGGGCGACGGCAACAATTGCAGCGACAGTAATCTTCGCTTCTGATATAAGGGAAAAGAGCAAAGGATGAGAAGAAGATGTAACTTTTAGGGAAAAATAGTATTTTTGTCGATCAACGGCAGTAATCTTGTAGCATTTTTTGCTAAAGTTGGGGGTACCAACTTTTGTAAAACGCTATTGCAATCGCTGATAAGTTACATAGTTTTTAAGCTAATTGTTATTGTCAAACACTTCATCATAAAACATCATATAGCGTATACGCTGCATAAGCAGCTTATAAGCGATCAAATCGTTAAGCCAAACAACCTCTTAATCAAAGGTACAAACACGAAAAGCAACACAAATAAGGTGTCGTCCAATTAAATTCGAGCCAACAATTCAAAAATAATCAAAAGGGTATGCTTTAGCTCAAGTACCTTACGCTGCGGAAGTCGAAGGGAAATTCTATTGGCAACCTGACAAATTACTCTTCACAGTCCACTCCATGCAAAATTATTCATTAATTTTCAACTTCCCATTTTAACCCCAACCCATTACCTCCTTCGACCACCACCTCAGCTCTCTCTTTTTCTCCCGCACCATATACACATATACACACACAAACACATACACCATATATATATATATACACACACTCGCACACACACACACACACATATATATATACACACACGATTTCATGGTCGTGGCCATGGCAACCGCAGCCATGGAAGCCCACCCACCTCGCTAAGAGAGAGAGAGGGGGTCGGCCATGGCCGACCCACACACACATTTATATATATATATATATATACACACACACACACGACCGCGGCCATGGAACCTCTACACCGCGAGGTGCGAAGATTATATATATATATACACACACAGTGGGTCGGCCATGGCCGACCCACACTCTCTCTCTCCGCGAGGTGGGTGGGCTTCCATGGCCACGGCCATGAAATCGTGTGTGTATATATATATATATGGTGTATGTGTTTGTGTGTGTATATATGTATATGGTGCGGGAGAAAAAAAAAGAGTTGAGGCTGTGGTCGGAAGAGGTAATGGATTGGAATTAAAATGGGAATTTGAAAATTAATGCATAATTTTGCATAGAGTGAGCTATGAAGAGTAATTTGTCGGGCTACCAATAGAATTTCCTGAAGTCAAAATGGTGATCCACTTCACATTCCGTCAAGTCGAAAGTTCGAGAATTACCTAAATACCCTTACATTTTGTATTTGACCAAGTCGGCCCACTGGCAATTACATTGATGATTGACCGACATTTGTACGAGCCGAATATTTTATATAAAAATTAATATTTTGTTCATATTTTACGAACATATCTTTTGCAATCATCATAGCAATATCGTTGGCACGACAAAATTTAAAGATGCCATTAATAAGTTGAGTAATTTTTAAATAATGAATATTATTGCATTTTTTTAATTTTCAAATGATCTAATTAATTAAATAAATATTTTAAAATATAATGTATTTATACATTAAAAATCACAATTTTCCCGTATCATGCTGGAGGAAAAATAACACGGTCCAGTAAGATATAACATAATAAATAGTTTGAAAAGTGTGTTTACTAATTTCATATTTTTTAAAATAGTGTTAATTTTGTTTTAATAAAATTTAAAAAAAAAGCAAATTCCATGACAGTACCATAGCAAGTTAAGGGTCAAATTTATATTTATATTTTTTTATTTTTTTATCTTTTTATAATTTTAATTATACTCCTAAAATTATATTTTTAATCAATTTAATTCCTATATTTTTATATTTTTTATACGATAATTTAAACATTTCATTATTTTAATTACATTATTAATTTTTTTTATCAATTTAATCTATATACTTTACATAAACAAAGTATGACATATTTTATCATCTCATTTTATCTTTTTTTTTATCTATAATAGTTAAACTCACTAAAAAATATAAATCTAAAAGTGTAATTGAAAAAACAAAATATTCGAATTATCACATAAAAAATTGTCAAAATATAAATATTAAATTGATTAAAAAATTAAATTTATAATCAAAACAACACAAAATTGAAATAATTATATGAAAAACAAAAACATGAAAGTAATGGAAAAAAACTATGAATTTGACCATGTTTTAAGCCACTTGATTTAACCACTGGCACTGGCACTGATCATGGCCTCCTCAGGTTAACTGGAGACTTGCAATCCCTAGGAATAACAGAATTAAAGGGTCTTACAACTTAACAATCAAGTTCAACAATGATGCATTAGAAAAGAACAATCTTTAAAAAAGAAAATGAAAAAATAATGGGTCAAGAGCTGAAATACTTTCCTGAAGGGATCTGAGAAGTGCCCAAAAACCCAGAACAAGTCTAGCCTGGAAAAGAGATTCCTATTCTGCCTTAATTTCTTGACATCCCAATATAGCATGGAAATCTCATTATAATCATCACACAGTGCAATCTTGTCCTATAATTTCAAGTCCTGTTAGAACCATAAATCTGCAAGGTCATGTTAGGAAACTTCTCAATCTAAAATCACTTTCAGCTGAGAACAAAGTAACAACAGTAGATGAAAAGGTAACATTCTAAGTACAAAAATCCAGGGTTGTGACAAGGACATTGCAAGTCCAAGGCATTGTCAGAAATGTTATAGAATTGAGGGGAGGACCAAATTGGCAAGTCTGAGCTGCTTCTCAGGAGGCAAATAATCTTTCAAAGAAACACAAGCCTGATGCATCACCAGCAGCAGGAAATCAGCCATATGATTCTCACTGCTGTCAACCGGCTGTGGGCCGGGCGAATCATCACCTCGTCTAATGCGCATAGCCCAATCATAAATTCTTTCTGTTGACGCCCACAAAGACAAAGCCACAGATTCGGCAACACCTCCCCAGCTGCTATCTGATAGAAGAGATGAAAGGGTAACCGGTAGGTCTCCCAGCACTGTGTGTTGGTCCACAATCAGGAGAGGCATATACTTTGACCAGCTACCACAGAGCAGACCTAGAAACCGCAGAGCCTGTGCAAGCGAGAAATATTAGTGCAATTTCAAACTGGATTCCAGTTGAAGGCAAGGAGAATGGACCTCTCATTGATGCTAGTTTATCATCATAAACGAATACGGTCGTAAGGAAGAAGATAACATATTGAAAAAATTGAAAATAAAGAGGGACACAACAAACCCCAAAAAAAGAGACCGGGGTATAAGCCATTTCATAACAGAATGAATTCATGGAAAACTGGTTTTTCAACAACTTAATATAATCAATAAGAGGAGAAGAAAAAAATCTGGCACTCTTTAAAATGACATCCAAAAATATACAACTGACATTCCAGTATCATTACCATAAACAGGGATTGACAGCTGAAAAATAACTGGATACCTATGTGCATTAAAATGTGGTTAGAGAAGGCTAGAATTATATAGGTTACCATTACATTCTAAGGTATTTGTGAAACAATTTTCTTGAACAGTTAAGACAACAAAATAATACAAAATAGTTTCCTTCAACATTAGTTACATAAAATTTCTCTTCTCAGAACATTGTGGCCCAATCTATTTTTATGTTCTATCATGCCAAAACCTCTCGTCCTAAACTTTAGTTCATCATATTTGATCTTTCCATCTTAAAATAACCTTCAAGAAAATAAACATGAAAACACAGTGGGATTTTCACTGAAATCACCATTTTGAATTAAAGTTGCCAAATGTTGGAGCATGCATAGAAACAACAAATGAAACCGTGATCCCACTAAGTGGAGTCAACTATGTGAATTCTAGCTCCCTAATCATCTCAATTTTTGGCCATAATTCATCGAGGTATTAGTGTTTGCCAGTAAGACTAGGTATGCCACTGAGTTCTGACCATCCCAATAAGTTGAACAAGTCAATCAGAAGACAGGATCAGCACATTTCAATTACAATATGCACTCTTTTTCAGAAATGTGCATGACATCTTAATGAATACTATCACCACACATTGTGTATCTGTGCCACACTAAACAGCCAAGGGTTTTAGGAAATTCCCGTCAGTTTCATATGCAATGGTAGCATATCCAAAGAATAGAGGGCCTACAGTGGAAGGGTAATTTGTTACACAGCTAATCTCCACCGCATCCACAAGCCACTGCCTTTTGATACTTCCTTCAACATGCTGCAGAGCATTTACAACTTCCACCAAAACATTCCAAACAACTGCAGGGATTAAAGGTCAAAATGTAATTTCATAGCAAATTTAAAAGGCAAGCAACAAGCTATCCAAAAAAGAGTCGAGCAACCAAAAAAAAAGCTACTTTTAATTCTGTAACAAGACAAAATTTTTAGATCCCATTTCCTGAATGGAATAAGCATATTGGAAATCCTCTAACTTGCCACATTTTCTAATTAATTTTTCTTCTATTTTTATTGATTAAATCCCCATTTTCACTTGATGGCAACTGTTCACAGAGCAACTGCTTGACTTAATTGATATGTTTTAAGAAGTTTCAGAACTTAAAACAATAAAATATAATAAGTACCCAATTAGGAAATTGGTCACAATTAGAGGACTTCTAATATACTTATCCCTTTCCTGAATTTATTGATTATTGCATGTAGTTTCCTCAATTCCAACTTGGATACCATTTTCTGGAAGACTAACCATCTGTTCCGGTGTTCAATATATAAGCTTTGAGTTTTCCTAGCTCACTCAATGAGAAGGAACCAATCTGAACTAGCCTGGCCCTTGCTTGAATCTTTTTCACTATCTCAGATAAGTCACCATCTCCATCCAGTAAATTTCCTTCTGAAACCTGTATGGGGCCATACAGAAGTTAAAGTTAGCGGAATAATGTAGAGCTCCAAAGATATGGCTTACAAGCAGATAAGAGATTAAATTTATTCGGGCAAATTTATGCAGAATAGTTTTCTTCTGGCTTTTTTTTACCCCTTTTATTTACTTGATTATTATTTTTTCTTTGTGATGTAGAGAATGAAAGGAAAACCTTTGTCTCTCGTGTAAGATTCATCCTAGACATCTGAATATGTTAGCTTACTAACAGGCAAAAAACGTTCCTATCCATGAGACCAGAAAATTATGTATGTTCTAATTTTGATAACTATTGGCCTTCAAGATATGATAAATAAAATAAAAACTAACAGTGACTGAAGATGACTTGAGATTGATTTGGTTCAGTTTCAAGGGACTTTCAATTTGGTCGAACATTCAAATTGATGAGCCTGACCTAGGTGGGTTCCTTCCACTCTCTGCACAAACCCAAACCAGGTTGTGTGTGCCCCTATACCAACCAACAAATCTCTAAGAGAATTACTCCAGTAGGACATAGGAGATCCTGGTACTTTTATATGTTTATCCCAGGAGGCTGATGCTTTCATATGTTTATCCCACGACAAGGGAGGGGGAAGTCTTCTGAAGATATCGGCTAAAGGAGAACAAATTTAAGCCACATATTTAGAAAATAATTATCATAAATATGGGAACAAATATACTGCTAACTTAGGTACCTGGAGAAATTCATATAACCAACCCTGCCGAGCCTTTGCAAGGCATCTAATAGCCTCACACCACTCCACTGAATGCATCTGCTCCATCCCTAGAAGAGCAGCTGACTGCAATAGAGGCAAGGAAGAAAAGAGGACCTCTAGGCAATTTTCCATCTTTGATACATACTCTTGAGTGTCTGGAGAAGTTTCATCCATACAAAAAGAAAGGCCCTTCCAGCATGAGACCCGCAATAAGCTTTTCTGCTCCACATGACAAATGTTCTCCAAAAGTAAAGAAGATAAAAACTTAGCCACATCATCAAAAAGTTTATCAAGCCTTGAACCAGAGAATATTTTTATCAGGTCTGCCAGATGAGAGAAAATCCATGATTGAAGATTCAGCTCTAGTGTCCTGAACCTGGACAGATCAGATAGTTCATCAAGGAAGCTTAAGAGTTGATTAAATTGGATTGCATGGGCTAAAGAAAAATGCAGGCACTCTTCCCTGAGAATTCCTCTTTTAGGAGTCAATTCACCCTCAGCAGTCTGACCCTCATATTTCATGCATCGTCTAATGATTGCTCCCCATTCCAATGCTGGTAATCTTGGAGCTTGTGATAGGCTCCGCAAAACAGCTGCAACTGTATAGATAAGTGAAAAGGTACCTGTCTGGAGTTCATAAAACCAGAATGAAAAAAAATATATATATATACATATCAGAGAGAAATGATTTTACGAATCCGCACAGACACAGGCAAGGGATTTATAAATAGTTCACTAGAGTGAGCAAAAAGGAAAAATAGTTCTCTGGTTTTAGTTGGATCAGTTGATATATGATTTGATTTAAGAGTACCAGCAATCTCAAATACTTCTGAATGTTGAGATTTATAAAATATGTGGAGCATCAAATACGTTAGCACAAGATAAGTTGGTAGATGGATTACAAGAATTAAAAAACATTAATAGTATTGCATAAAATAGGTTAGAAAAAGCAAACAATTATTTCTGCACAAGTGAATAAAAATACTAACAATTTGACAATAAAAGCTGACAGAAACCCTCACCCCCTGCCCCACATCAAACATGAAACAGGGAAATATTATGTGTGTGTGTGTGTGTGTGTTTGTGTTTGAAACCTGCGAAAGTTTATCAGAAGCTCCAGAATTAGCAGAGTTATGTGCAGTTCTGATTAAAAAATCCAGTAGAAAGAATTGCCTCCATAGAATTTCCAAATAATCAAAATAAAATCTAGAGGCTTACCCCCGGATAGTTCAAATGCATTAGCCACAAAGAGAGCTCCATGACTACGCCATCCTCCGGATATTTTTTAGCCGCCAGTTTCTGATCTGCAGCATCACTGGTAGAATGACTCTCAACATTTTGAAATTCTCTGGACCATAAACTATATCGAAGAAATGAAAATGCCCATGCTGCATATTCTTGGAGTTGGTGATCATCTGTGTTTTGAGTAACAAGAAACATCGCTTGTATCAACGATGTCAACTGAGGCTCCAAAACAGGACTTGAAAGTAAAGGACCAATGATTAAGAGAGATTCCTGTAAACATATAACATGAATAACAGAGAGAGAACCATTTAAATAATCAAGCACTCAAACAAACACCAAGCTTTGTTTAGCGTAACAACATAAAATTACCCTCTGGTTGTATGTGGTGTGCAAAGTTGTTTTAGGGTAATTATGAACATAAGTCCCAGCACCTGCTCCCAATGCATTAACAACTCCAAGCATCCCACCAAAATGGATAAGAGGAGGATGAGGATTGGTGTAAGCTTTCTGAAATAGGGCCAGCAAATCTTTTACTAGTTCAGCTTCCAAAGGATGCACACCTTCATTCAGAATGCAGGCAAGTGTGTTTCCTGCTCCAACACTAGATGCCATCAACAAGCTCTGATGGAAAATGCCTGATTTCTTAACTGACACTAGTTCAGAAATGAGCTCCCTGAAAATACTCATCAGATGGTTTAGTTCATTATCATGCATCAGTTCTACTCTCTGGCAGAATGCAACTAAATAAGGAAGAGCAAGACAAGACCCCACAGACAGCATTACATCCAAACTTCCACTGCTGAAACAGTTATCAGGTAAAGGATTTGAATATGGAATCTGTGATATGATAAAGGCTTTAATCTTACGCACAACTTCATAAGCTCCAGCTCGGTATAACGCGCCAACAGTACTCACCAGACCCAGAACAAGTCCTGCAACACCCCATATATCTTCCTCCATATCATCATAGTTCTTATCCAGTGACTCATAAGCTATATACGAATCAGTGTCATCTGAAGCCAGAGGGAAATTTGTAGAAAGACTTTCTAGAAGATCAGATAAAGGACTAAATTGACATATCATCTGACATAAGGCCCTAACAATTTTTCCCAGATAATCTACTTCCTGCATCTTGTAGCTTTCTTTTTCCAACTCGGAGTCATCAGAAACTTCTACTTTCATAAGAAGATCTTGACAAAAAAACCCCAGTCCAACTCCACAAGCTCCTTTTACAAGGGTGCTTTTGCTACAAGATGCAACCTGAGAGCCAGACAAAAGTTGATAGCTTAATTCTACTTTCTGATGCAAAATTAACATATGTTGATGCAAAATTAATGTACGTTATAACAATCATATTTCCTTTGACATAACCTTTAATTGTCAGTATCATTACAGAATGAGGTAGTAAGAGGGTAGCACAGTATAAATATTACTGAAAGTCACACTTACTTTTTAGAAAAGTATAACTTCATTACTAACTTGCCTAAAAAGTAAGTTTAATTCAGCAGTGAAAGTCACACTTGAATAAGTCATATCAAATTGCAGTACTTCATGAAAAAAGCATCAAAACAAGTGTGTAGTCAAAAACATGCTCATTGTGGTAGGAAGCAAGAACAGTGTACCTCAATAAGTGCTTTGATGTTATGGAATTTTTGCCTGTGATCAGTCACATGCAGACAACTTGAGACTAATCCCAGGGAAATAGCAGCTGACCACTGGCGATGTTCATGTTCAAACTGGAACAGCCACTCATGCAGGAACTTTGAAGCAGTTGACTTAACAGCATGGGCAGACGGAGGCAAGACCTAAAAATAGCGAAGATTATTGCCTAAAAACATCACCACAAACGTAATAACCAGAATTGATGAATTGGAAAAAAGTTCAGAGGCATGATTTACAAGCAACTCCAATCAATTCGGTTCCATAATGCTTATTGTCTTAATACACAAAGCCAATTTGATTGTGGCACCTACAACGTTTATTATTTCAATTGATGGACGAGGTTATAACTTAATTTTAACAGAAAGTGTGCAAAGTGAAGCAGAATTCACAAGCAGAGCCATGCAAGAAAAGAATAAATTAAGTTATTGAATTATGCACTTCTACACTCATTCTGGAAGCCCATGAACACTGCAGGATGAGTTACCCCTCTTACATTACAAGCAGTACTGATGTAGCATAAAGATCACTGCCTATTAGACATATAGATTCATAAAAACAAAAGAGAAGTGATAGAAGGGGGCAAAGAATGGATCACAGAGAAGAAAATCGCATATCTAATAGCAGGAGGAAAAAGAGGAGACAAGAAGGAGAATAAAAAATAAGGGATGCAGAAAACAGGAATCTGCAGGGACAGGAGAGAATTTTATGCAAAAAGCACGAGAGAGAGAGAGAGAAGAACTAATAAGGAAGAATCTGACAAGAAGAAAGGATAAGCAGCAATAGAGCAGTTGTAAGAGATGAGAAGGAAAAGGCAAAGAAAATAAGGAGGACGCAGGCAATAGCAGCATATGCTGAAACAGAGAAGAACAAGAGAAGGAGAAGGAAGAAAGCAGAAGAGAAGGGAGAGGGAGAAAGCTCAAGGCCTGTTTAGCTTTAAAAAAAGCGTTTTCCAGTTTCTCATTTTACAGAAAATTTAGAAAACACATTCAATTGTTTAATGCAGAAAACTATTTTCATATTTAAAATCTGAAAAATGTAATCAAAATGGTTAAATAAGTATGTGTTCAATTGTTATATAATGAAATATCATAATATTAATAATTTTAATTAATAATATTATACTATTATTGTTATTGAAATTAATACTGCCAAGACTAGATTGTGGGATCTGCTTGAGTAAACATTAGCATAAAGTTCTTACCTCACAAAGTGCACCAATGGCTAATGCAATGTTTTCTGCAGATCTAGGAATTGATTCCTCTGCTAGCCTTCTAATAATCTAAAAGATGGGAGGGGTTAAAGAGTTATATTATTCTTTACGCATCATCCATCAAACAAAGGTAGACGAGACTATAATGTAGTACATCCATTTTGGAGGGGTACAGACCTTTAGAATACCATTAGCAGCTTTAGAAGTTTTGTCCGCCACAGTTGACGGCGCTTTACCATCAAGGAAGATGGCACAAGCTCTTAACCAACGTTGCATGAAGGGTTTCCAAGATTGGAGTGAAAGAAGTGCAATCAGAATATTTCTTGAGAGGTGCAAAGACATGGATATCTCCACAAGTGCATTCTCATATTTAGCATGCACTTCCTGTAATCCCTGAACACTAATCAATGCAGAATAAGAAAGTATGGTAAATCCCATGCAAATATCGCATTTTAAAACATAAATATACTAATCTTACTTTTGATATCCCTTTATCACTTCCTTAGGAGCCAAAGAAAGGCAAAATAGAGCTGCACCAGGTAACTTTCTAGCTCCATCAACATTTCCTGCAAGTGAACTGTTTATAAATCTCTGGACATCCCAATTACATATATAAATGTGCATATCACCAAAATTGACAAGTTTGTATTTCACAATCAGATCAACCACCCTCACCCAGACTTTCTAGTTTGCCTGAACCTACTCACTTAAAATATCATCATAAATTTACATCTCTCGGAAAGATTTTATTTTAAATATAGCATATTTCACTTTCTGGCCTTCGTAGCTGAAGCATTTTCCCAGGCCCTCATGACCACAAAAATCAACCCAGGAAAACACACACAATATATATACGTGTGTGTGTGTGAGAGAGAGAGAGAGAGAACAACAGTAAGAAGCCAGGTGCATAATTACTGGCTATGTCCTAGCAATATGTGGTATCAAGAGACTTAGCATGCAGAAAAACAATCATAAGATGCCACAAAGATGATACTCCAAAAACTTGCTCTTATTCTTAAAGTTATTTCTAACAAAAAGGAGAATAGAAAGAGAGTAGCATTTTATTGGGAAGACACAAACAAAGGCTTCACAGAATTCAGTTGATACCTGAAGCAAAAATAGCCCGGGGGAAAACTTCCAACAACTTCTCAATTTTGCTTCCAGCAACTCTTTTCTCCTTCACAAATCTTCGCCTTGTGCTGAAGAAAAATGATAAAACGTCATTAGTTACCAGCTTCAATCATTTACTCCAACATTAAGCAGAAAGACAACCAAGAATTATTCTTCATTACGTGTGCTCATATGTCATAATCTTGACTTCAAAAGCTTCCATAGCCCTTAGTACTTCAGGGTCAGTCTCGGATGTAAACAGCTCCATGTTCTTTTTCTTAAAATCTGGAATGCTTTTCTGAATTTCTAGCACCTGAAGAAACACATTTTGATTAAAGTAAAACATAAAAATTATTAACCGAGCTTAACCCAAACAAAATACAGGGAAATAAAAGAAAGTTCCAAGAAAGAATGAGTCAACACATATGATATAAGCTTTGACGAAACCAACCTCATAATGAGTTAATGCATCAAAAGCCGCGACCCTGGCCTTTGCCCATACAGATTCTTGACCATGGTGTCCAGAGGTGCCAACACCCCATAATATTTGCAGAACAGTTCTTGAAGCTTCAGGATATGCATTGGCATCCATTGCACCCCATCTTAAAAGAAGACATGTGCTGCCCATAAAATGAAATTATCAGTGTATCAACTGTCAATATTTGAACAAATATCAGGAGAATGCTTAATCATATGATCAACAAGAATAACCTTGAAAAATATTAAGCAAGCATTGAATTCAGTATTTAAGGAGTGCTTACATAGGTATGGTTTTTATATCGTTTTGATAAATAAATATATAATAAGGAGAAAATGGGTCAGAAGGCATATGCAAATGGACCGAAACCTGTAATTCCATAAAATCAACAACAGTCCAAGAATTCTTTCTGCCTATTAAGGCATCCAAAGTAAAAGTCATCAAATCATAAAACATTGCTACAGGTTTTACAAATGTTCTCTAATCCTGTTTTCATTAACCCATAAAACATGCAAGAGGGATTCTCTTACAAATTGGTCAGTGAAATCAAATAAATATTCTTAATACTACAGAAGTCGATTGAAGTACCAAGTTGTCAAGCAATTTGGCAAACCAACATGCTTGCTTTTCCAAGAATTCACAGTTGAAAGGGATGAGAAATAACAGACCATCTCCACCCTCCACCAAATTATGTTCAACCAATTTCAGCTTCCTGTCATAACAAGCAGATGCCATCTTTCTCTTTTTATTTCTCTGTTGCAATTGTGTTGTTTTTCTTTTTCTTTTCTTTTCTTTTTGTGTGTGTGCATGTCGTGGGATAACAAAGCCAAGAAAATAGAATGCCCTATACTTTATAATTCCTCTAAATTGGAGGTCAGTAGTACTTCCAAAATCCTCCACATTTTCTTCAAAAATAATAAAAACAATAAGATGGTGCTAAGTACAACAAAAGAACAGTCATAACAAGCATCAAAAGAAGTTCAAAGTTCAAGAACAAAATAATTTTTTAAAAGAAATTATACAAAAGCCATGCATACTAACCTGTAAGCAACATGCGGGTCTTTGGAGGAGTTAAGCACATGCTGGCAGATAACAGCCCAAGCAGTGTAGAAATCTGCAATGTCATTTTTTTTATAAGTAAAAAATGGAGTGTCTAGTGTGTGTGTGTACACAGAGATGGAGAGCGACTATTAGCAGATCATTGAAGGTATGATTCAAAATGTCAAAAAACATTACAAAAAGGAATTAGGAACTACACTAACAGTCAGCATTAACTTTGTATCATAAAAGAGATCACTAGCAGATAACTGTTATCATCATCATCACAAGAATAATCCTCCCGGCGGGGTTGGCTGCATAAATTTGCCTAGAATACATGTTGAAAAATCCAACAATTTTTATACTGGCTGTCAACTACCTATTGCAGCCCTCCTTTATTTGGGCTTGAAAGCGGCTGTAACAAGGAAGAATACCTTCAACACTAAAAGTGTCAAGGGGAATATTCAACCCAAACGCAAAGTACAATAGCAATAAAAGAAGATAACCTGTTGATAAAGTACAATAGCATACCAATTGCATCAGCCTCACAAAGATGGGAAAGACTTTGAAAACCAAGAGCTTGAACTACAGGGTCTTGGCTCTCAATGCAAGCCTGTTGATTCAAAGGTGAAGTTAGAGAGCTTGAAGTGGTATGCAAACCCTCCCTCCCCCACCCCACTCCCCACAAAAAGAATTAATCGAGATACACAAGCACATAAATATAACTTAAGAAAAACAGAAAGAAGTTCATGGAGATACCCACTGAAACAGAAAGGATAAGATCCACACCCCTATCAGGATTTTTCCTGCAAACATCCCGCACAGAAGCAGCCATGCTTACACAGATACTTCTTTCAGACATGAACTTAGTGAAACCTTGCGGGTGCAATACTCCCTACCAACAAGAACAAGGGAACAATTACAGGAGACATATCAACAAGAAGATTAAAAGAAAGGGTGTAGTGATGGACAATGCTAGTCACTAATACCAGACAGGTATAATTATTATTTGTCGGTTTCATATACAATGCTACACAGGTGTTCTTGTGGATCCTTTTGAAAACTTTAAAAAAGAGCATGTAATAGAAAAGAAAATATGTAAGAAAAAATTATAGAATGCAATAAGTATTACTACCATTGTGTTCAGAGAGAAATTCAAACACTAACTGTGAAAGTGTTGTTCAATAGGCTGTCATGCCCAGAGGTTTAATGTTGCACAAATATCACAAGCCAGAAACCAGTTTCTCGATGATATTACCCATAATCACAACTGAATAGTTGTACATTTAACCAGGGAATAGCCTACTTTTTCAATAAAATGAAAAGTAAGATGACTGAGGGAATCATGTAGATTTAAAAAAACAGCTAAATTAGAGATCAAAATAAACCCCCAAACAAGTCAAAAAGTAGTTTAATTACATGTTCTACAAACTATGGTAATGGCATCCCCAAGTAGCTAATACATTAGTATAGAAAAAAATATAAATACCTGGTGTCATAAATATCCAAATTTGATTTCATAAATCTTGATGTTCTATTCTTTCCATCACACTATCTAGCTTCACTAGTATAAGAATAATTGCATTGCAGGACACAAAAAGAGATAAAGCAGAACAAAAATTTTACCTGCAAAGTCCCAAACACACGATCATTGATATCCCAGGTCTTGCAAAGCAAGCGCGTAGCAGTAGCATATAAAACTCTAGGTATGAGATAAATAACCATCAAGATTGCAGTAGAATAATTTTTTTATGAAAGCAACAAATTGAAATATTATACATACAAAATTCAATAAGATGACATTGTGAAGAATGCTAACATTTTTAAGAACAATTTAATACACTGCAACTATCCAGACATGTATAATTTCCAGAAGGAACATACGGTTTTGCATCCTTTTGAAGCATGGGCAAAATAGTCTGGATAATGAGCGGTATCATCGCAGAATGAGAAGCAAGTGATGGGAGAATGCCCATAAGTTTTATCTGCATCCAAGTTTCTGAACATCTTATTGCAACATAAGAGCTTGGGTGGTAGTAGTAGTAGTAGTAGTAGTAGAGCAAACATAAGAGCTTGTGTAACTTGCATCAAGTACATGACAAATGGGATTAAGCTCAAATTTAGAACTTACCAACATGTTATGAAAGTTGATGTCTTTGTATTTACCAGAAAATATATTGTTGTAGAATAAAATGGCTAGCAACAATGGAACACCAAGCTTAGGATCCATAATGCCAACAACCGCCAAGAAATCTACAGCTGAACTTCCCATTGTACCATGCATGACCAAGATGCTAGCAATTGCACTTAGTAACACAGGCATTTCTACAAAAAATATATATATATAAGTAAAAAGTTAGTTCCACCCTAAGACAGCACATATACCAAACCAGTGACAGTTATTGTAAACTAATAATCTCTACTTAAAAGATATGATAGCATTTACCAGCAAGAAAGGTCTCTTGAGACCGAGATATAGGTAGTGAGGACTTCCTTCGCTCAACAATAGACAGCGCGTGTTCCCTCAGCACGGACATCCAGGTTTTTGGTACACTGAGCATATTTTTTGCATTGCTTCCATCATTAAAGGCAAAATTCAGAAAATAAAAACTGGGCAGCCATGGTTTATCCTGGAAAATATGGAACATAAAAGCAAATTTATTAGGGCCACATAGAAAGAAACATAGGACCCAGATATCATATCTTAAACGCTAAACCCTGACTGCCATATGAAATTCATATCCCTCATTCATCAAAATTGCTTCTTCTGGTAGATATCCAAATACTCACAAGTTAAAGATATAACATTAAATTCCAGATCCAACTCACATGATCTCAAAGGTTAAAGTTACTATAAAGTGAGACTACACGTTCCGTCAGCATAAGTTGAGAATAAGGCACAAGACAAGAAAGAATTTAGTAATTGACCAAACAAAGAAGAATATTTGCAATAAGGAATTGATAAAAGAAATGTGATGCAATGGATGAGTGTTCAGTAGCCAAACTTCTTGCTCTTTCCAATCAAGGTACAAATGCAGTTGAGGCAGTAGGATGATAATATAAGAAATTCAAAAATGATAAAAAAAAAAAAAAAAATTGTGAGCATTTTTTCTCAGTTCTCGGGAACAAATGGAAACTCCAAAGAACCAGCCGAGGAAATACCTCTAAACTTTCATGCCTGCCCACAATGTCAATCAAAATGCACACTGCAAACTCCAAAAGTTTCATGTCAACATTGAGTATCTCCGGTCCCTCAATATAGGAATATTTTCAATTCATAACCCATTATTTACAATAATGGAATCTCCAAGAGATTTGATGACAAATATTTTAATGTTTGTGTAATGATCTCCAGTTAACAAAAAAGAATTAAATGTTTTAGGCCATTCTACTTCAAAGTGTTGTAAAAGACATTAAGGTTTCTAGATATTAGAGGATGCCAATTATTTCATACAAGCAACAGCTACAATTCCATTTAGCAGATTCCTAATAAGACCCATCAAATACAAATGAAAGTGTTGCGGGAAAAGGCCAATTAGAAATGAACTTTTCAATTTTTGTCAATTTAGCCCCTGAACTTTTTTTTGACTCTTCACCCCTGGACTTTTCAAATGGTTTAATCCAGAGGTGAACCTGAGCTTAAAAGAACTAGCGTTTCAGGGGCAGAGTTAACCATTTTGAAAAGTTCAAAGGTAAATTTGAGCCAAAAAAATGTTCGAGGACTAAACTAACCAAAATCAGAAAGTTAGCAGGCCACTTGGGCCTTTTTCTCCAAAAGTTATCAAGCTGCACAATCATTGAGCAGACAGCTTAGTATCAATTTAGTGCATGCCTGCCAGATATATGAAAATAAGTTTCGAGAACTAAAAACAACTGATAAATTATGCAAAGTGCAGATATAGGCATCAAAAGTACTTATCAAACAAGAAAATATGCAGTCCAGAGCCACTCAATTCTTGAAATCATCAGAAAAATGTTGAGAAATGAAGAAGTTACATATAACTTTCTGCTATAAGTAATGGAAGCCAGACCTGAGTCCATAAATACTGTAGAAGCCTAAAAATAATAGTTTCAGGTCTGCTAATAGATGGAAATTTTCCTGGCATGTGCATTTTCTTCTTGGAAGCAACCAGCAAGTTCACTAAAGGCGATTCCAACATGGAAAGGATATCAGATGCTTCTTGTTTAATAGACTTAGAAGGAGATGAGACAAGGTTGATGACAGGAAATATGAATAAGAGCTCTTCTCTCAAATTAATTGCGGCCACATGTCCTGCAAAGTAAGTAAATGAATGCATTTTGTCAGCGGAGGAAAATTGGAACAAGAATAAAGCACAAAGCTAGGACAAGAAAATCCAGTATACATCATGTGCAAAGTGGTGGCTGGAGGTCTAAAATTCATGTAGCTGACCCAGCTGGTTTTTTAGTGAACTGGAAGTGAACAGTTTGAGGTGTTTTTTCTCTCTCTTTTTTTTGTTTCTCTATTTTATTTTTAAATGTAAAATAATATAATAATAATTTGAGATATTTGGAATGAGTTGATGTCCACTATCTAGATAACATCTATCCTTTTGTTAATATATGCATTATTTTTTTCTAATTTTTTATTTGTAATTTAAATATTTGATCTTCAGTTTTATTTATTTTTATCATAGATTTATATTAATATTGTTGTATAAACTTTTTTCTAATTATAGGCAATGTTGCTTAATACATTTCTAAATCTATTTAAGAATTATATAATGAATTTTATTTTTTAAATGTTTTAAATTAATTAATATTAATTTATTTATTTATTTTACAAAAATACATTTTGGCTCAACCTCCGTGAACAGTCACTTTTCCGGTTCAATACATCAGTCCGATTTTCTAAACTTTGCTGCAAACCCATGTTAAGAAGCAGGATTCCTCAGTTTGAGCCATCCCCTTGAGGCAATACCCAGATAATAGGCCCATATACTTCATTAGCCAAAGAAAATGAAAATCGCTGTGATTATGAGTCTCAATTTGTCAACTTCTCTTTAGGAAATAGTAACTTAAGATGCCCTATACATGGCACATGCCTGCATATGATGCAAATGTAGTAAATATTTGTTGAATATAGGCCCAGAGGGCCCAGCATAAACTATACTGAATTCTAAACAACAGAAACAATAACCTCGTGTTGATGGGCACCATTACAATGACAAGGCCATAATAAACCCACTCCAAGGAAAGATGACAATTCCTCATGAGAGGAAGCTCCTTAATCATGCCCAAGCAGCATTGCCCTCTAAAAACTGAGTGATTCTAATTGTCCACCCAGAGAGAGAATCATTCCACTTATCAAGCCAGTTTATTTTTATATATTTTGGAAACTACACTCAGCAGTGTCCATTTTCCAACTTGGACAGGCAAATTAGAAGTGCTAGTGGATACTAATTACCAATTGAATAAACCTGCTGCCGCTGCTGCTAGTTCTCTGTATCTAATTCCCCATAGTCATTAAAGCCATCGCCTATTTTAGCTACTATTAACACTTTCAGTAGGGGCGGTGAATGAAAACAACAAGAAGTAATCCCACAAGGTTGAATCAGCTACCTAGATTCTAGCTCACCAATCATCTCGTCCAAGTTTAAAGTATCTGATGATAGCTACACTAGCTGTTGGCTACTTTACATAGCCTTCCTCTTTTATCTGATCTTTGGATCAACTGTGAGGAATAATAACTTCAATGCCAAAAGTAATAAGGGGATTATCCAATCCACAATCAAAGAGAAGTTGACAAATTGAGACTCATAATCATATATAATTAGATTTCACAACATAAATATGTATCAAATAATAGGGTGCAAGCATCAACAGTGTTGCACCAAACTGAGAGCCATCCAGCCCATTCCCGTGCTAGTAAAAGATGTACGTGATTAATTAAATCAAAGTAGAAGCAATACCAATACCATTTTCATTTTTCCATTTCAGAAGGAAGTGAAGCAGCTTCAAGATAGATAGCTGTTCATGTTCAAGCTCAGACTGTAACAAAGTTGTAAACAAGGATAACGTTACTGTTGACAGTTCAGGTATATAACTCAGGCCAAGCTCTTTCTGGGCATGCACTACGCGCTTTATTACTTCCACAATAGGCTGAACTCCACCATAACATTTGTGACAATCAGGAGATAGTGAAACAACAGTCTCTACCAGTTCAACACCACAAAGTTGAGCCTCGTGAACCAGCTGCTAAAATGAATGTTACAGATTAAGACAGATGAATCCCAAGTACAACATAAAACTTCTATAATTGTGTATTGTCGAACTCAACAGTTAAATCTATGACAAAAATAAAGATCAAGAGAAGTGAAGGTGGAAAAGGCTTAGAGGATATAATGAGGTGAGATTTAAGACATACCGATCTCATTCCAACCAAGTGTGTCAAAACCACAACATAGACACCTAAAATGCACTCCACTGAATAAGAAATATTTGAAAACTCCTGCAAAAGGACAACACATTATTAAGTTGTGTAAAACTATATATGTCAACCTTAAAAGATTTATTCTAAAGGAAAACCGTGATACTCACATCCGAGTTCTTTCCAGGAAAATATTTTAGGGATCCTGCCAAAAACTTAAGGACTGGCATTGCTTCCAGAGGAAACGAACAGCACATGGATGCCATTGATGATATCAAATCATTCATAAATGTGGACAACGAACCCGAAAAGGGTAATCTAATAATTGAAAAGTTCAGGAATGGTCTCAAGAAGTTGCAGACTTTCACTATTCCCAATTGCTTGTTCTGCGCCATGAACAGAAGCACTTGTTGCGCAAGTTCAGGCTGTACCTCCCTTCGGCAAGAAAGAACCTGCAACCCGCAAACCCATCAAACCCGAATAGCAATAGCAAAATGTTTTAACAATCATTATAAAATTGTTAACAGAGTCAGGGGCATATCAACGAAGGGCACTCAGTTGCACATTTGAGACGATCTATACAAAATGAGAAGATTTAAACCTAGTTAAATTAACATTCATGTGGGCGCCAACAAATATGCAAAAAGAAATACCCGAAAAGCAAAATTGTTCAATTCACAAATGACCAATACATAGATGAAAACCAAACAGAAAACAAATTCAGTTAATTCACAAATGAGCCAATCCATAATTGGTTTATCCACGGATGAGGACTTGGGAGATAGAAAACCAAACAGTTAATTCAGAGTTAATGTGCTCCAGTGGACTGATACTCTTACCTTAACAAAAGGATGAGTCTCCGACGAGTAAAACCGAAACGACGAGCTATTTTTTTGAAACCCATGCCTGACGAGAAACCCTATACCTTTAACGAACACATCTACGAAGCGTGAATCGCAACCTTCGAGTGCAGACTGAAGTTCCAACAAGCCGCGGGACAGATCGAATTTGGAGTCCTTCACGAGGCGGCAGAGCTCTCGAACCGACTGGTCGACGACGGCTGGTGAAGTCGAGCGGAGGCACTGGGAGATAACGTCTCGTTCGGGGCCGGAGTCGCAGCCCAGGGTCGGCGGGACTGATCGGAGCTTTTCGAAGATTGAGATTACGGCGAACCTTTGCAGTGATGGCTGAGGATGCCGAGTTCTCTCGAGCAGAGAGGAATACGAGGAGTCCATGGCGGGAGACAGAAACCCTCCCTCCGACGTCTTCTGAGCTGTTTTGACGGTGCCGGAAAACCTTTACTGGTCACATGCGTATAAGATTTAAAAATGATTTTTAAATGTATTTATTTAATTAATATTTAAGATATAATACATTTAAAATCTAAATTCTACTTGTAAAATACAAAATTTAGAATATAGAATTCAAAGTTGAAAATTAAAACCTTTAATAGTCACATGCTTTTAAAAAATTATATCTTTTATATGTGATATTATCAATTTTTTTTTACAAAAAACTGTAAGATTTTATATGAAATATGAGTTATTGGGGGATTTATTAGTTGTGAGTTTATAACTCTGTCTGTATAATTTTTTAAAATATTTTAGTTATTTAATTTTTAATCATTTTAAAATATTTGAATTATTAAATAAGTATTAATAATTTTAATTTGAAATTACACTATTTATAATTTTATATTTTATAAAATTAAAATTCCACTTAAGTCGAATCTAAGATTTGAGTCCCGTCGACGAATTAGACACAAGTCCCAATAAATTAAGCTTAACTTTAACTTATATAAATAGCAAGTGAAATTTAACTTAATTTACTATAATAATAAGCGGGGTTAAGCTCAACTTGTAAAATAAATTTCAAATTCTTATGTAGATTATTTATAGACCAAATTAACATTTTGAATAATATATCCAAATCCATCATTTATAATTGAAAGTAAGTCGTATAAATATAACAAACAAAGTGATTGCAAAAATTATTAGTTTATCGCCTTCTTATTTGCGTTAGTTCTATTGTTATTTTATTTTATCATATGCTATTAAATTTTTGGTTGACTTTTGTGTATTTGTAAGTCTGGCTAAGTTATCATTTTGTTTTTTCCTCCTATCAGGATCACCTCCCGTTGTTGCTCGTTTATGTTTCAGTCTCTTTATTCTATTATTTTCTCCATAATTTGACGAGAGCATTGTATAAGAGTAGTTTATGACTCAATTTATCTCTTGTTGTTAGAATCTCGATTTTACGCGTACGATTTTACGATTTTATAATTTGAAGACTCCCAAACGATTCAAATCCCATGTAAAATTCAATTTGGGATAAAATCCTATAAAATCTCGATTTTACACGTACGATTTTACGCTTCAGAGATCCCCAAACAATTTTACGATTCAAATACCTCTATTGATTTAAGTTGTAATTTAGAGGATGCTTCCAACGTCTCAATGTCACATAGCATCTGACATTGAAACTTATGCAATGAATTGTTATATTTTGCCTCTAAATTGGAACTTGATTTAACATTAATTACATAAATTTCAATGTCATATAGCATCTAACATTAATTGCATAAGTTCCAATTTACTTGATTTAAATTATAATTTTTACTTGATTTAACATTGATTGCATAAGTAAATCAAGACAAACAAGTAATTAATTAATGGACCACCCAACCCCAAATTGGGATATTATTTGATTTAATCAATGTTAAATCAAGAAAAAATTGTAATCTAAATCTAATAGAAGACATTGGAAGTATCCTCTAAAGAATTTTAAGCTATATTTTACCTCTAAATTACTTATATTTTGCTTCTAAATTGCCTATACTAACTTGCTAGTTTTTTAGCTATATTTGGGAAGTATCATTTTTTGAATTATAATAAGGAATAATCAAGTTATTAAATAATATTAATTTATTTTCTACAAAATTATATTATTATAAACATATATTTACAAAAATTAAAGGATATTTTTAATTATTTCTAAAATCTTACGATTTTACGATCCGATTTTATAGACCCTTTGTCGATCTCACTTAAAATTCCGATTTTAACAACCTTGCCTAACGCTATTCTCAAGCACTTGTGTGATTGTTATTGTTATTCTAGTATTATTTAGCTTTGCGTTTTTTTAACTTGTTTTATGTTTTTTGCATTTTTGTTATATTTTATTGTGAGTGTTGTCTTGTTTTTTTTTTAGTGAGATATGTCTCGGGTGACTCTTGTAAATGTTTGTGTGTTTTTTTGTGTTATTAAATTTGATTTACACAAAAAAAAAATATAATAAGAAGTCATTTCATCATTTTTACATTCTTATTCACTTGATATTTTAATGCTTAGAAGAGGTTATTGAACGTAATTAATAATTAAATTCTAAATGACATGAAATATTTATGATAAATCAATGCAATTTAAGAAAAATCAACGAAAGGACATCAATTAAAAATTGAAGTCCTGTTATCTTGTTTTTATAATGTTTTCAAAATTTAAAGACATATAAAATATGTTTATTTTCATATTTAAAAAATAAATAAATTTGTATAGAAAACTCAAAATAACTATTTTGATTGTTTTCACAAATATATTATAAATTTTAAAATTATAAAAAATATTATAGATAAAAAAATACGTTTTCAATAATTTTAAAATAAATACTCAAAATATAAAATTTAAAATTAAAATACAAAGATAATCAGCCTAAATTTTCGAATTGCCATCAGGGTGATTTGACATCTCTTAATAAATTGCCAGCTTCTGGACTCGATTTTGATCCATTCAGCCCATTTACACCTTCATTGTAAAGCGAGTAAAGGATAATTGGGCGGACAAATTAAAGGCCCATCAAGCTATTGGGTTATGGGCCTCGTTTCTCATGTTCAGCTGGGAAAATAAATGAAAAATTACAGTCGACTGAATGTGGGCCGAAACTTTACATGGGCCGTAATTTCATTTGGGTTTTTAACTTTTTAAGAGAGATGGTCCACAAAAATTTGATTATTTAAAAAAAACAAAAACAATTTATCTAATAAGGGAACGAACAAGGGGTTTGTCCAATTATTTTGACGAATTTGTATTTTTATTTAACCTTCTTTTTTATTTTTAAAATTAAGTTTAATTGGCTCTATTTAATATAATTTTATTCAACAGATAAAATTAATTATGAGATAATACGTTTATATTAATTTGACATATCAAACATCATATAATAATAATTTATTGTGAGACTTGTATATATACACATAACTAACAAAATAAAAAAGTAAATAGATTACTTTTTTATTATTTAAATATACACGCGAGTCTCGTAAATATTATTATTATATGACACTTAATATGGTAAGTAGCATTAACACACTTGATTTTACATATTTGAAATTGCACTCAATTGAATCAATTTAGACCTAATTGTCAAGATTAAAGTGATTGAATAAATTATAAATTTACAAAAAATATTATATTATTTTCATAATTAACCTTAATCTTATTTACTTTATTTTTAAGAAAGCATGTAGCCCAATAACAATGTTCATGACTTCAAGAGGATCTAGAAATAATATCAAAATTTCAAAACCCAATAGTTTATTAATGTGTTTTTCGAATATTCAATCGGTTTAATTATTAAATCAATTAAATTCCTCAAACTAAATACATTAAAATTATCTAAAAAATTGAACTAAATCGATCAAATAGATACTCAAATTGGAGAAATCAAAAATCATATCAACAGAAAAAATAAAAACGAGAAAAATAAAATTATTTTTGATATTTTAATCGATTCTATTATTTTAATTTTGTTCAATACGAAAATTAAATAGAACTAAAATAACCAAAACATTCAAACTTGAAAACCAAACCAATTTGATCTACACTTTGAATTGAATTGAATCAATATTTTAGTTTGATTATTTCAATTTAATCAAAATGTTATTCACAACTTTATACACATAAAATATCTCATAAAAATAATGGTCAAGAAACTTTTAATTGTAATAAATTATAAAAGAAAAGAGAAGAGATAAAAGTGAAATAAATGAAGAAAATATTAGTGATAATCAACCATTGTTAAAAAGATAGAAAATAAATTTAATTTTTAAAAATTATTTTAAAAAAGTAACTTTTTCGAGTTTAACGATGGAGGAGTGATTGCTCCAATATGGAAATATAATTTCCATAAAAATAACATTTTCGAAAATTTAGTATATAAAAAAATATTTTATCTTAATTAAATTATTATTAAAAATATAAACTATTTACGCGTACCAAACACAACTGTCAGGCGGTCGAGTCAATCAGTCTGTCAGCTAGCCGGAATATGAGCATAGTAACTGGGCCCTGGCGAAGGCCCACTGAGTCTTTGAGGTAGACACTTTGGGCGGTTCGTGGTGGGCCTCCTGGCCAGCCCGACAGCGACGGACGTGACCCGTTTCAGGCCCGTGGAATTAAACCCGAATCCCCCATCCTCCTTCCTTTCTTCCTTATTTTCAAGTGCTCATGCGCGTGCTCATTGCTCGGCGTCACAAAGAGAGACAAATCATCCGCATACGTTCACTTTTCATGGATTTCTTTTTAATTTTTTAAAGTGACTTTTCAAAAACTCTTTTCTTTCCGGTATCTTCCACGCCAGCCCCACACCCACCACTACCCATTTCTCATACCATTAAGGGTGTGCGACGGTTGGTTCGGAGTGGTTGAAAAGTGTTTTTTGTGTTAATGATGATTTGACTATTTCTTAATTATTATTATAATAATTTAATTATCGCGTGTTTTAAATAACTCAAATTGTAACTTATATAGAAATTTAAACTATTTGAGAAACGTAAGAAACATGCACAGCTTGAATTACGAATTTTTGGATTAAATATATATGGTATAATATATTAGGTTAGGTTAATGGATTATTATAAGAGTTTTTTAAACTCGAATTAATTAAGAATATATATCGCAATCAATTTTATTATAATAGTTTAATTTAACACACTCCTCCTATCGATCTTTGTCCGTTACTTGCATACTAATAATAATATAATAATATATATAGTTTATAAAGCATAGATCATAAATATATAAAAATTTGGCACCGAATTAATGCATAGAGAGAGAGAGAGAGGAGAGGAGAGATAGAGACAGGTGGATGCAAAATTAAGGATGGACGGGAGATGGGGGGACGAGGAAGCCAAATGGGTGCAACAACCAATAATGATCATGCGCATGCAATTAATTAATTATTCTGTAGATGCTGCAGGCACCATCACATGCCGAACCGAAACAATCCCTTTTCTGGGTCCTATATATTAGAGTAGGCTTCTGTTCACTCCACTGCCGCTAGCAAGATGACAACGGTGGATCATGTACGTACCAACCCTCCAACTGCTCATGATTCGCAAGCAACAGCGCTCAAGAGCCAGCGTCGTGATCAAAAGAGAGCCAGCAATTAAGTTGGGTTGGGATCAAAGCTAGCTCTCAAGGGGGCAAATTAAGCAAGCAATGCTGTTGTTGGACACACACAGATAAAGTTTAGTTTCCACAGTAGTGATGGGGCGAGTGCGTCCAGGTGAATGCACCCATGACTTGGCAACGGTTAACATTTACATGTCCCACGCTGTGACAAAGAAGGGCCGGGCGGCCGGCCTAGAAAAGCTAGCTTATAGCTACTTTGAACCGTGGCCTAAAAAGCTTGGGAAGATTTGATTGTTTCCCAACTTCAAACTAACGTTCGAGTGAATAATTAAAGTGATGAATCTGTCTGTCCCTGAGAAAGTGCAAAAAAGCGACCACCTGCGGAGCATTAGTTTAACATCATATTTTTAGGTGTTAGGTATGATGCATGGACACATTTTGGATTTTGGGGTGTTATTTTGGCATTTTTAAAACGTTTTTTTTTTTTTTTATCGATTGAGAAATATATATATAAAAAAATATTTTATAATTTCATAAACATTTAAGAACTATTTTATAATATTAGAAAAATATTATAAACTCATTTTTATTCATAAAAAGGTTAGAGATGGAAGTTAGGGACATAATTTTTTGTCTCTAACTCAATTTTTTTTTTCGAATAACTATTTTTTATAATTTTTTATATTAAAAATTATATTTATAAAAGGTCCCTATATATACATATATATTTTATTTACACATTTTCCCATTTCTATTTCCTATTTTTTTGAAAATGGTCGTTTATTCATTTTTATTTTATGTTATACCTATTTCACATTTTTGTTTTGGTGCAACTTATAAATGTATTAACAATAGTATTAATATGACATATTGATATAGAATATGTGTCAAATTCTTTATATTTTAGGGTCATGTGTTTGATTATTGTTTTTTATATATATTTAATTTATATTTAGTTTAAAATAATACAAATTAACAATTTATTTTGATTTATTATTTTTGTTAACTTATTTTTAGTTTTTTAAAATATATGTTTATATGAGATCATCCAAATTTTCTACATATTAATTATTATTTCATCTTATATATATATGTGTGTGTGTGTATGGTAATGTACCTTTAATTTTTAGTTATAGAACTAAAAGATTAAAAAAAATCATCTATGTAAGGGTAAGGTAATAAAATTCATTAACTAAAAGTGTAAAATTTATTATTACCATATATTCGAACGCATGAAATTAACAAATCCGATCTTTAGATACATATTGTATCCAAGAACCTAATTAAGTAGATATATATATATATAGGGTTGTTAATTGTAGCTTTTGAGAGTTAATGTGGTAATTAAAATAAGAAAAGATCTTAAATTAATTAGTTTGATCCCTTTATTTTGTTTTCCTATTTTATCGGTTATATATATGTATATGAGTTTTTCTTTCGTTTTTATTGGTTTTTGGTCTTAATTTCAAAATTAGTCAACTTAAGAAGAGCATTTTCTTCCTACCCTTGTGGTTTGTTAAAGATTAATGATCAACGTTACCACAATCTCATAAATGTCACTTTAGTATAATGAAATATAATTAATGTAAACAAAGGTCTCGACGAATTTAATAGGTGATCTACCAGAAAGAATTAAAATAAAAAAAAAAGAAAGTGCTAAACTAATAATCACAACAAATTAACATTAAAGATATATATATATATATATCTCAATGTGGTTCAATTTAGTAACATTTACAATATATATTAAATGGCCCAATGTAATCTCGAATAGCCTATATGCACCAGATTACGTGATCTCAAGCATCTAGTGCTCCCTGCCAAATGCAGTGAGAAAACCTAGCTACAAGCTATGTGCTATAGCCAACGAGATGGGCCTTCGATCTCCCATATAATATAAGGGACACACAGTCTTACAAGCCACCTTGTTCTCTCCAAAGATACCTAGAAAACACTGCAAATGCATATATATATATATATGTATGTATATGATGTTTTTACATATATATTTATGGCATCTTCTCATGGCTCGGGACTATCTCCAGAAGGATTATTACTATTGTTATTGTTATTCCATGGAGAGTCATATGGAAGAGAAAACCCGGATCCGAAATGATCAAAAGAACCGGCCCCGTAATCCATTGTCCTCGTTCCATACATGCTGTACTGCTGATCATGAGGCCTTGGATGATTCGCCATGTCGGGGCCAGGAAACGCAGGTAATTCGTTGGTGGTGAAGCGCATGAGGTCGGCGTTGGTAGCGTCGAGTTCTTTCTGGAGCCGAATCACTTGGCGCTGCAGCACAGAGATGGCTCCGACGCAGCCGTAGACCGGGTCCTTCATCCTGGCTTCGGCTTCGTATGCGAGAGAGTTCACGGCGTCCTCTCTCTGGTGGGGCTGTATCTCGTTGAGCAGCTTACTGACGTTGCTGGCGCCGAAGATCTTGTGGACGTTGGCGAACTTTTGCGGCTCTTCCGGCGGGAAATACGGCGCGAAGATGCAGCCCGGCAGACATTTTCTCCTTAGGAACTTGCAGGCGGCGCATGGAGAGTTGGAGTAGCTGGAGGAAGCCATCTAATTGATGATTCTCTGCAGCCATTAATGTTCATGAATGTGTGAGCATCTATACATACATACATACATACATATATATATTGAGCTTCAATGAGAGAAGAAAATGGAAAACTTGAAGTTTATAGAACTTAAGGGTTTTATAAATAATTAATGTCCTTATAGATTAGTAAAAACATAATTATACACAAGACTGAGTTTTGGAGGGACAACAGAAGGAATTAAAGCTTTAAGATTATGGCTTGCTAGCTATTGCATATTATGGATGTTGATTGCATGAACATGACTGAGATTAGAGATGGACATGTGCTGTGAGGAATTTGAATTAATTAAGATATTACATAAGATACATATGTCCAAGACTTTTAATTAACTACATACACTATAATAGTTAATTAGGATAAGACTTAGCTGACTATATGCATCAGAAGAAGACAGGAATGGCCTCCATCTTTTATGTGATCTTTGAAAGAAATCCACTAATTAATTAAGGATAAACATTGGCCGACTACAAATACATATCCTCAGAGTGTGATCAGGTTCTTCAACTTGGACATATATCAGACAAAAACCCATAAATTTTTTAACTAAATAACAAGAGCCCACAAGATATATATATATATAGGACAATCATAGTTTTCCATACTATATATGATGTTTTCCTTCATCTTCCACACGCAGTTTCTACCTCAAAACCCTATATAGTTCAATTATTTTTTGCTAAATCTATATATATAATTCAAACTTACAGCAAAAATAAGACTGAAAATAGAACCCATCTAATTAATACAGAAAAAGATCCTACCTTTTTCTGTCGGTATATATATATATATATATGCATTTTGAGATGAGAAGAAGTCTCTTTTTCCAGAATATATACATGAGCAAACATCGATGAAACTATATATATGTGTATATATATATACATACCTATTAATTAATTAGTTACCTTCCATAGGGCCATGCCCTATAATTCAAAATCTGCAAACCTAGAGTCATAGAAAACAAAATTTTGCAAAATACAAAAGAATTTTACTCATCTCGACCCCCTCTCTCTCTCGCTAGGGTTTATGGGGATCAGATGAAGAAAAACAAACACAAAAGTTGTAATTATGTGCATAAGCAAACTACCTCTTTTCTTGGTGCAGGCTCAACTTCTTTCAAACATCGCCTTCCGCCCCTCCAATGCAGACAAACACGGCGGAACCTGGCTGTAAAAATCTTTAGAAGCCTTATTGCAGGGTTGAGTTGGGCTAAGAAAACCTAGATGCAGTATCAAAAAGGTAAAGAAGATGAGGCAGAAAGCATGAATGGAGAAGAAATGAAAGCAAAAGGACGATGGAAGTAATTAATAAATAGGAAGCCGAGTCTTAACTTCTAATATAATAATGCAAAGAGGACTAGTTTCTGTGTCACATAAATTGTAACTTTTTTTTTTTTGGGGGGGGGGGGGTTAAAACTATATTGAAAAAGGTTAAATATTTCTCCCCCAAATTATTGCGGTGGAGATATAATTATACTATGCTGGTTATTAAATAATTAACTAATATAAAGCAAGACGACAGTAATGAAAATGATGGCTGAATATATATATATATATATATATATATCTATTCTTGTTAGTACACCATGCCCAGCAAAAATAGACTTAGATTGACTTAAGTTGGTTGCCAAATTTACACAATAATTTCATTAGCTCTTGGTCAGTGAAGTGATGGGTGCTCCAAAAATACCATTTTAATTGGATGTTGTTCTTCTTGCTTAATTAGTACGTATTGGTTACTTGGCTGCTACTGAAAATGATGAAGAGATAAAACAAAAATTAACAGAAACAAATCAAATTCTTTTTTCCCTATTGGCTTTGATCAGATTTCTGTACACATCAAGTCTTTGAAATATGTAGTTCAATTGCTGCTGCCTCATATATATATATATATATATATATATGTGTGTGTGTGTGTAAACAAAAAAATTAAGTAACCTAAATGGTATACCAAAACTATAAACAATTGAAATAAGACTTGCCTAATTTTGCATGATGAAATTGAAATTGAATCCACGGAAATTGCTTATAATCCATAGCCTAAAAGCCGCACTTACACGAAAAACAATAATGAGCGAATCAATCCAAAAATAATAATAGGCGAGTCAACTCAAGTGCACAACTCGAATTTATTACAATATATATGTATATATATTTTTCAATAGTTGGGGAGTCTTTGACTAAGTATTTTATGGATGTTTTAGGTGATTGGGACTTGATGGGGTCATGATTTGGATATGTCAAGAGTATGACTTAATGTGTCATGAAAAGATAAATAATTAGACACATGAATGTGACTAGGTAAATTACATGGTATATTTGAGATGATCGCTTAAAATATCTACCGCACAAGACAATATAATGGCGTAAAAGATTGTGGTGTTTGAAAAATTTAGATTATTATTCAATTAGTTGAAGAAAATAACAGACTCAATCAAATTTATAATTAATTGTAGCCCTACTAATAGAGAGAACATAGGCTTTTTTGTCATTTTCACATAAACCGAAAGGCTACAAATAGAAGGTCTCCCTCAAGTATATTCATTCTATTTTCAATAAGACTGACTTAACTATGATCAGACAGTGATTATGAGTTAAAAAAGGGACACAATAAGCTCCAATTAAGGCCGCGTCACATGTGGCTTCCCTAAAACTCCTTGAATCCCATGCCAAACAGAAATAATACAAATTAAATTATTATTGACATGCCTGTTTCTATATATTTTACATATATATATATATATCTTTATGGGTTTTCTTCTAAAAATAAAAATAAAATTATGTACTCAAATTTTAGGAATTTGGATACATAAAAAGTAAAATAATTTAATCTTAATTAAGAGAATAATATGTTCACTAATGTGACATATTGGGGTTGTGATATTAGGGTTCAATCGAACTAAAATCAATCTCCCCAAACCATTTCCTAGCTTGAATTGATTTTTATATTGCATGTAACACTGTAAATTTTTATCAAAAGTGTTAGTTAAAAGGGAATTACGAGTTCAAACCCAAATATAATATATATATATATATATATTATTAGACATAATTTGTTACGTAATATCAAAAACAAAACATACAATTGAAAAGAGAGTTCAAAAAATATCAAAATTCACAATCATCCGAATCCTTCTTTAGGGGAAGTGGTGATACATATTGATCATAGATCAAAACAACACAAGGAGATTCATGCCTTCTCAGTTTTTTTTTTTTTTTTTTTTTGTGAAATTCTAAATTTTCTGTGATTCCAAATATGCCCTTAAATTATGTCAAATTACTTATTTAAAAGATTTTTCCAACAAATGATAAGCACGCACACTGACGTGGTAGTTTTCAAACATTCCCTCAGCTTCCTCTCCCTCTCTTTCTCTTCGACATTTTCTCAACTCCCTTTAAACAACTCAATTACTTATGAGTCTTCTACACTTTTTATAAAATTGACATAGACTAATTAAATGGTTTTATCAGTCTAATCAACTCATTTTTTTACAATAAAAAATTATAAATAATAATAACCCATTATCATAAAAATTCTATATACCCAAAACATTTACAATAAATAATATATTATAATATGAGATTTGGTGATATCCCCCATGCTATGATGTATGTTATTTCACAAGAGTCAAAAACATATTTTTACCCTTAAATTTTTATGTTTTTTTTTCTTATAAAATTTTAAATTTCTCGTAATTTCAAATATACAACTGAATTGCATAATTACTCATTTAAACACCTAATCAATAAGTGTTACGTATGTGTTAACGTGATAATTTTCTAATGTCTCCTCAACTTTTCTCTCTCAGCATTGTCTCCTCTCTCTCTCACATTTCCTTAGCATGCTCTCTCTGATAACATTTTCTTAGCTCCATCTCCCTCTCCGACGTCTCCTCCACTCCTCTTCCTCTCTCCCAGTGGCTACTCCAATTGCACCTCCTCCCTCGACATGATCTCCAATGTCATGAGAAATGTTGTAATGTATATATATATATATATAACTATTTATGCAAGGCGAATTTAAACCTCTAACTATAGTTTCCTGTTACATTCAAAATTAAGATCGTTCCGTCAATAGTTGTGAAGGGTGCAAGAGCTGAAAGCCTTTGCTGTTTGCCTCCATTATTGAATTTGTACATCAATAACTACACAGTATAGGCTACACCTTCGACAAATCATTGTCAATGAAGTTGGGGCCCACGCCACGCATGTACACCTCTTTTATTCTTTGGACAAAGTTCGAGGAACTCAGTGAGCTTCCAAATTCAGGTTCGGTGTTAGCATTTTAATGATTAGCATTGACACAAATTGTAAATATAATTTATTTTTATGAGACTGTTTTATGAATGCTCAAAGTTTTATGTTTTTAATAGGGTTGAAAATATGTTTTTGTCCCTGAACTGTTTTTTTTTTTTATATAATTTTAAATATGTTCATGAACAGTGTAATATCACTTATTTAAACATTTAACTTGTAAGTGATATACATGAGTACTAATATGATAGTTTTTTAATATCTCATCAGCTTAGAAAACGTTGAAGAGAGAGAGAGGGAGTTGAGAAAATGTAATTGGATAGAGAGAGAAAGAGATCGAATATGTCATTGGATCTAAGATGACGTAGCTAGAAAGAGGGAGAGAGTTGAGAAAATATTGAAGAAAGAGATGGGGCACTAGAGAAGACACAAAAAAAATATCAAAGATATAGTAGATGCAATTGGAGAGAGAGAGAAAGTTGAGAAGATGTCAAAGAAATAAGGAGATGAGGAGACTCCAAATATAGAAAAATGGATAACTGAGAAAATGTCGAAAAACTATCACATTAGTGTGGATGTCTATCTTTGTTGATTATGTTTTTAAGTAAGTGATTTTTCATGATTCAAATATACATTTGAAATTATGAAAAATTTAAAATTTCATAAAAAAAAAAGGACATAAAAGTTTAAGGAATACATATGACATTTTAATAACACTCTGTATCTTGATATAAACATCATGAACTCTTTCATAATAAAATCAATTGTTGTTGATACCTTTTTTTTGATTCCTTCCTTCACAACCTAAACCTAAACAAAAATAAAAAGAGAATAGAGGGCCCATGAAAGATGTAATCAGAAATTTATAATATAATCCGACTACAATGATCGTATTATTATCTTAATGCTGAAGGATACTAGATTACTTAGTAAAGAAAAATTTTAAATAATCAGAAATCTCTCTTTTTCTTTTCCATTGTAATTCTTAGATTATTATATGATGCTCTATCAATTAAAATGTTAAATTAAAATATTGAAATAATAATATTTTGAATAATTTAATTGCTGACACATTGGAATTGTAACCATCATCATGCCAGATAAAATCAAGGCGTGGATTACCAATTATAGGGTCCTATGTTTGTGCGCGTACACATGCTAACCCAACATAAAATACCCCACTCCTATAAATTAATCAATTAATTAAACTGAAAGAATATACGGAAGAACATGATGACTGACACATGAAAAGTAAGAAGATAAAAAAATATGTCAGAAAAGTATTTCGTATAAAAAATATTTTTTATTATATTTATTATATTTTTTAAAAATAATCATATAACTTTTTATTTAAAATTTTTAAGGGATAAGTTATCTTAAATTTTATAGATAAATTATTTTGATAGAGATTTATCTTATTTATTTTAATAAATATTAACTAATTATATAAAAAAATTAAATATAAATTTATTAAATAAATTTAAGGGTAAGCATTCAGTCAATTTGGCTATCAAACGGAACAAATAGCTCAAATCGAGTAAACTGAATATTATCTAAAAATCAAATTGAAGGGATTGAATAGTTGCTCAGATCGATAAAATTTTAAAAAATAAAAAATAACAAAGTGTAAGTAGATACAAGTAATTAGAGATGAATAAAATATTGGTTAAACCAAAACAATCAAATTGAACTTGCTAATTTTAGTAAAAAATTATATCATTTTTTACATTTCAGCTTGTTTGATTATCTCGATTTTTTTCAATAAAGAGATCGAATCAAATTAGAATAATCAAAAAACTCAAGTTTAGAAATCAAATCGAACCACTAATTCAATTTAGTTATGACGTGACATTACCTAAAATTATCAGAATATCCCTATGCGCTAATAGTCTTGCTCGTCACGTGGATTACCCGAGAGGCTGACACGTGGCAAGTCAAGAATCTTGTACGGAATCCGAAAGATCAGGGCCGGTCCTCATCAGGTATAAAAAGTTCTACAGCTCTTACATTTATTACGACTTATATTTATTCTACTGATTTGAGCGTCGAAATCCACCCCGGGAGACCTTAGCCCCGCCACTCTATTGTCTTGTAAGTCCTATAGTCGAGGTCCGACATCGCCAAGTCCGAGGTCCATTCGCAGAGGTGGCACGTGATGGTCGGTCTCAAAAACCACCATCAAGTTATTTCAATTTTTCCGAAATTTCACTCACCCCAAAATGGATTTGATAATTAGGATTTGTATTTAAATTTTCAATAAATTTAAAAATAAAATATGTAATATTATTTAAAATATTTTATATTCATAAAATTTCGTAATATACGATTATTTATTTATATAATAATATATAAATTAGCAAAGAGTGTGGTGGGCTGGCTGGATCATTGGTTTCTCTTGAAGTGGGATTACGACCAATCAGACCGAACCCATCCATCCAACAAAAGGCAAAAGCTCCAATAAACGACACAGAGATGGTGATTGTGATTTGTGATCATAATTAATAATAATTATAAGCTACTAAATTCTGGAGATGGAGGCCGGTGCTTACAGATCGAGGCAAAGTGTTAGGAGAATCATTACTTAGTGATGGCGATCATATTGTTAATGTAAAAGGGTCGGGCGGTGGGCCGAGTCCTTCTCTTTATCGCCTAAAAATTAAGGTGGATCCAGTCACAGTTAAATTATAATGGGATAGAGTATTATGTTATAAAAAATAAAATTATATTTTTATTATCACTCGAACATAACAATTAATTTATTAAATAAAAACGTCGTTGTAAAACTGTTTGAATCTATGATAAAAAGAATGATCGGAGAGCATAAATAAATTTTCATGTAAATATTTCGATACTTAAGTCTCAATAACTAAAGACAATACAAATTTAAAATTGTATTAAAATTAGTGTAAAAATATATATATTTTTTAAAATAAGAGTGTTTATTTATATAAAAAAATATATTTTTTTAAATTCAATAAAATTAAAATTCTTATAAATAACGTTAATATTAATATTCAAAAGTTTTAAGATTAGAATTTTTTATAAATAATATTTATTATTTTTGAAGAATCTTTGAAATAATTTTTGGATGTCAAAATTATCTAATTTATGTGTTGTGAGGGATCGTCTCGCTTAAGAAGAAATTTATACCTTTTTAGCACAAAAAAAGAAGAAGTTATTTTGCACTTTTAAACTTTTTAATCTTTTAGTAGATTTTTATTTATGACATAATAATTTTAAATTAATTTTGTTTGATATACCGATAAATGAAATAATGTTTCTCAATTTTGTCAAATGTCTTGATTAAACAGTTGTGAAGAAAAAGCGATAAATTTGACCCACGACTTTAAAATTTTGACAATTTTAATAAAACTCTATTTTTTTATTTTTAGGACCTCAAATTCTTATAATTTATACTTTATACACATTTTATAAGATAAATACATTTTTAACGGATAAAAAAGGGTTTTTATTTTTAAAAAAATGATATGGATCCAAATTCCTAAATAAAAAAATTATGAGATTGAAAAAATACATTAAAATTGAAAGTAGAATAAAGTGTAAATAAATTTTATTTTTTAATAAGGTATATTTATTATATTTTATTTTTAATATTTAAAAATAATTTATTAATAAATTAAATAACTTAAAATATAACACATTTATTATTAACTAATAAAATTATATGAATATTAAAAATAAGATATAATAAATATACATATTATATTAAAAATAAAATATATTTATTAATATTTAACCATTCTCTTAAAAATAATGATTAGAAGTGCTCACAAACACAAATATTATTTTCGAAATTAAAATACCCAAATTACAAATAAGGGTGAAACTAGCGAAAAACGATGTATTATACTATCGACGTATAAGAAGATGCCACGTTGCACCAGCCAGGATGGTTTGGGAATTTCCCCTCTCTAAGAGGAATAATCCGACGTGGATTCCGAATCGTGGGAACTGGGAAGCGACGAATGGAGTTGAGCTGTTTCCGACGCAAAGGACGAAGATGGACTTAAGCATCGGCAACCAGAGAAGATTAGATTGTCGGAAGCTTTTACCTGTAAGTGATACTGTCTCGTCTGTTGATCTTTCAGTTGTCCCTTTATCGTTCTGTGTAGATTGTCCTTAAAGAAGATAGCTGTGTTGTTTAGATTCCTTCGCCGTCCGGTTTTCTGTAGCTTTAATCCATATTAGGGTTTTTCATCGATTTCACGGTATAATTATTGGTGCTTATTCCAACTGTCTGGTTCTCTCCGAGTCTGAGATGTGTAACTGCAGTTAAAAATTCGTCGTGCTGAATTTTACTGTAATTGAGATGTAATTGATCGAGAGTTCTCCAACTGAAGTTTTCTTCGATTGCCACTTCTGTGAATTGGGTGAATAGTGCTGTACGTCTAGTCATAATTAACAATTTGGGAGAGGTATCGTGGGTTCATTTGGATTCAGATTGTCGTTTGCACATTTTGTAATTTTATATTTATGCTTTGTTTCTTCCCAACCCATTTGAACTTAGAAATGGTTACTAGTGAATTGAATTGAAACTTACTAATGATTTATAGATGTAGGGTTCCCCTTTTTAACGTGATATAAAATTGTAGGTATCTTCATTTATGTCACTGTTGCCCCTATTATTGGAAGGGTAATCAGGCGGTGGTTGATTGTATAATATAGAGCTGTCAAGACCCTGTTGCTTATTCTTGTTTCCGTTTTATGAGGAGGAATTTGTTTAATAACCTATCATGGCTGGTCTGGAAGAACTGAAAAAGAAGCTCACACCATTATTCGATGCTGAAAAGGGTTTCTCATCTGGCTCGACCTTGGACCCTTGTGATTCTTATATGGTAAGTTTTCTTATGGAGAAGAAGCTCGTTACACGTGAAAAGAATGTTCTTCTTTTTTTTTTTTAATATGTTGTTGTTTTCCCTGAAGCTGTCAGATGGTGGCACTGTGAACTTATTGAGCAGATCATATGGAGTATACAACATCAATGAGCTCGGGCTGCAAAAGTGCTCATCCTGGGCAGAAGATGACTTCGACCACACTGAAAGGACGTATAGGTGTGCCTCCCATGAGATGAGAATATTTGGAGCCATAGGTTGTGGTGCCAGCAGTGTTGTTCAGAGAGCTATTCATATACCCACTCATCGAATTCTTGCTCTGAAGAAGATTAATATTTTTGAAAAGGTTTATACTCATTTTTTGCTGTTACTGCTTTTCAATGTGTCAATTTGAGCAAGTGCTTTTGGTTTTAAATTAATCAACTAGTTGGAATATTCCCAAAACAACCAAATAAAAAATAAAATAATTCTTTGCCTTCTCTATCAAATTTTATATTTCTATTCTTCCACTATTGAATCATTCACCCCATAAAGTTGTTCAGGGTTTTTTATTGTAAAAGCTAGGAAATTATAACATATATCATCTATCTTCCCTCCTATTTCTGTTTCAGTTGTCTTGAAATAAATTGGTTAAATGTTGGCACAGGGAAGATACGGCCCCGTAGATAGAAAAAATGGTGGCCTAGAATTCATATAGCCGACCCTACATGGCGGAGCTTGTTATGTTGTTATTGTTGGCACGGTGAAGCAATCTTTTATCTTACTTCCCGTTATACCAGCTATTGAGTACTGTCATCCTGGATACACTTTATGCATTGGAAGAGAAACATTTCCATACCCCATAATTATTTTTACCATTCAATCTTGAAGGATAAAAATATCTGGAATATTGATTTACTGGTGTATGAATACCACTGACTTGTACCCAAATTATAAGGGATAATGACATAGTTATGCCTATTGATTACATAAGTTACAGGTTGGCAGGGTAAAATACACCATTGACTTTCTATTTTTCCTTATAGATATATATCTAATTGCTTACCAGGAGAAAAGGCAACAACTTCTCACTGAGATCCGAACATTGTGCGAGGCACCTTGCTATCAGGGTCTTGTGGAATTCCAGGGGGCATTTTATACCCCTGATTCTGGGCAAATAAGCATAGCACTGGAGTACATGGATGGGGGATCATTGGCGGATATTATACAAGTGCGTAAATGTATACCGGAACCAGTCCTTTCATCCATGGTTAAAAATCTCTTGCATGTAAGATGCCATTTTTCGGTTCTCTCTTGTCTTCATTCACATGTATTGTATTTTATTTCAGTTATCTTTACATCTCTTATCCCTTGTGTTTTCCTTTAAGGGATTAACTTACTTGCATGGAGCTAGACATCTAGTTCACAGAGACATAAAACCTGCAAATTTGCTTATAAATCTCAAAGGGGAGCCAAAGATAACAGATTTTGGTATAAGCGCTGGCTTAGAGAATTCCATGGCAATGGTTAGTTGCTGTTGGATTTATGTTTTCTTTTATTGTTCCCTGCTGCTACCTACTTTTCTTCTTTTTTGCAGATTCATAAATTAACATCAGTTCAAGATTCACTACTGACATGTATCCAAATTGGATTACCAGTGTGCTACTTTTGTTGGAACTGTCACATATATGTCACCTGAGCGAATTCGAAATGAGAACTATTCTTACCCAGCTGATATTTGGAGCCTGGGGCTTGCGCTCTTTGAGTGTGGTACTGGGGAATTCCCATATACTGCTAATGAAGGACCGGTTAATCTTATGTTGCAAGTGAGATTTCAAAACTATCCTGACAGTACACACCCGCTTGGTTTTTTGTTATTTCCTTTCTATCTTTATTGGCTTATTCTATCCTTTATCTGATTTGAATTCAGAACTTGCAATAGAAGAAGGCATCAGTGGCCTGATTTCAGAGATTTAAGTATTAGGGTATAGTACTTCGTAGGTTATGCTTAATGTATCTATGCCATCATTGGTGTCGGGTGCCATATCTCTGAAGTGATGACAATTGAGCAGACTCTCTAACTTGAGCAGGATAAAAGCTGTGCAAATGAGTGAGACTGGATCTTTGTTTGTGTTGTGTGTGTATACAAAATAGGGAGAAAAAAGGAGATGGGAGAGTAAAGTGGGAGGTGCAATAGTTCCATCAAACATTGGAGTTGTATCTGATAATCAGGATAATGTATAAAACCAGTAATAAATTAAATGGTCGAAGTTTTATAAAAGTTGTGTGCTTATGCGGCAAAAACTCCTGAAATGTTGTGTCTCATCTCTTTGAGGCCATAGATACTTTCATTGTTTTTATTTTCCAATGCTATTCAGCATTTACTCCGTCTGAGTTGTAAGTTTGATATGCATGTGATGTGTTTTGTAACAAAAATTTGTGGTTCTTTGCGGCAGATCCTAGATGACCCATCGCCATCACCACCAGAGCACAATTTTTCACCTGAGTTTTGTTCTTTTATTGATGCTTGCCTACAAAAGGATCCAGATGCCAGGCCAACAGCAGAACAGGTGAAGAAAAGACATATACTGTTGCTCTATTGGTGGATTTTTCAGGCTTTAGGAAATGCCATCTGATTTGAATAAACAATGAGACTTTACTAGGCCTAATGTCATTCCAAGTACTGACCCGGCACATAATTTGTAATGATTTTGAGTGGCTGTTTTTGACTGGTCAAGGTATTCACTCTATGGCCTAGAAATTGGTTTACAATTGTACCGTCTGAGATGTATGGCAATTTTTCCCTGATAAATGACTATTCTTGTATGTTACATGCCAGCTCCTGCATAAACAAAATTTCAGCAGCTAATATGGTTGCACCAGGAGTTAAGTGTGTTCTCTAGATTTTTGTATAATGAATATGATAGATAGGGATACTTGTTCAAAATAGTCGTAAACTTTAAAATGCCTATGAACAGGAAGCATCCGTTTCTAGAATTTTTCTCTGGATTTGCCATGGTTTACATATTGCTACAATTACCAAAGACATGATGACAAGCTTATTCTACACCACTTTTTGTGAAATGGGCAGCTACTATGGTCATCCCTTGATTGAGAAAAGGATTTTTTCCCCATTAATACATGTTGAATCAAATTCCCTTTATCTCTGTTACAACATGATAAGCTTGTCCAGGATTTTGTAGTGCCTCCTTTTATGATGTTGTACTTTGACCTCCACAATGTAACTTTTGATACTTACATCTACTTCTCTTATAACTTGAAGAGTTTGTCAGTTTGCCCTTTCCCAATTTATTTAAACATCACAAATATTGTTGAGATTTATAGTGACATCAAGTAGAGAAGGTCTGTACACCTATCTTGAACTCTGATAATTGGTCCCGTTGAAGCTGGTTGATAATTATAAAAATTTGCCCAAGGCTAACTTCCAAAGAGGATTGTTCAATAATAAACAAATTTCTTCATGTTTATAGCAAGAAATGCATAACCTAGGGTCAAAATAATAACATTACTGCTGCCCGTTATACTTCCTTTTCCCCTTTAGGTTCACTCAAATTGTTTTTTATCATTCACTTGCCAGCGTTGGAGATATACTTGGGCAGTTGTGCTGTAAGACACATAGCATTGTTAGCTAGCTCTAAATGCTTTGATGTCCATGCAGAAACCTTTTGTGCTTCATTAATTATCAGATTGTCCCTGAACTTCGTCACAGGAGAGATTTTGAAGGTGGCATTGTTTAACTTGTGCTACCTATCTCCTTTTGTAGCTGCTTTCACACCCATTCATCACAAAGTATGAGGATGCTGGGGTGGACTTGGGAGCATTTGTCCGAAGTGTTTTTAATCCAACGCAGAAGTTGAAGGATTTGGCTGACGTGAGTTACCAACTCTTCTTACTTACTACTTATCTAGTTTTGTTGACTGTATCAAACTATCAATCCTTTGAAAATGACTAGGGGATGAAAGGATGAATTCTAGCTTTCCAACCATCTTTATCAATGGTTGTATCTTCTAGTAAGACATCATATCACATGTCAGCCAATGTCTTTGAAGGCTTGAAGCTACCATTTTTTTTCATTAGTATTAAATGCATGCTTCTCTTACAAGTGTGCATTTTTAGCCCATTGATACATGCATGTATGTAATAACACATCTAAGCATCTTGAAAGCTACACCAGCTACTGAACATTAGAGAAGAAAGAACAGTTCATTGGTTAAACCACCTGGATTTGGATTTCTGCAAAGAGTTTAGATTAGCCATTGGGCCCTTACAATTAATTCATAAACAAAGATTAGCAGTTTATTTTTCTATTTTCATGACTATTAATCTCATCTTGTTACTTGGCCAGATGCTGACGATACACTATTATTTACTTTTTGATGGACCTGATGAACTCTGGCTTCACACAAAGACATTTTACAGCGAAGACTCAGTTTTCAGGTACTCACTCTTGAAATATTGAAGCTTCTTTCAATGCTACCAATTGAATTCAAGTTGATTAAACCTGCAACTTAGTTGGAGCCAGGCCTTAGTTGAGATTTTGATAAATTAAGGGAAGACGTGTTTTACTACAAAATTTCTAATTCTTAACATGGGATGTATGGATGTTATTATTTAAAAGATTAAAACTACCGAACTTGGTCTCTTAACTTTTGTTCCTTGAGCCTACTAACTTTTGAGCATTAGTTAACTGATGGTGATTCACACATGAAATACAACTGTAGAAATCTTCTTGTATATATTCACTGGAAACTAGGAGAAACAAATTTAGTAGTTTTGGGCTTACTTAAGATGCTTCACTTGGGTCTTGCCCGGGGATCCAACCACTCTATTAACACAAGCCTTTATGTTCCTAGTTTCTCAGGCAAAGAATATGTTGGCCCAAGTGATGTCTTTGGCTCTTTGTCAAGCATCCGGAGTACATTAGTAGGCGACTGGCCTCCAGAAAAGCTTGTTCATGTCGTGGAAAAACTTATATGCCGCGCTCATGGCCAGGATGGAGTTGCAATTCGTGTATCAGGATCATTTATCATTGGCAATCAGTTTTTAATATGCGGAGATGGTGTACAAGCAGAGGGCTTGCCAAATTTTAAAGATCTTTCAATTGACATGTCTACCAGAAGAATGGGTACATTTCGGGAGCAGTTTGTCATGGAACCAAAAAATACCATTGGTCGTTATGTAATAGCTAAACAAGAGCTTTATATCATCCAGTAGAAAATCTTACTACCTTCTCTCAGCAAGGTGAGCAAATTTCATTCTCTTCTTGAGATCTTTACTTCATTTAGTCAAACCTTGTTTCCTAGGATTAGTCTGAATAGTTGGCAGAGGATGTAACCTGTTCTGACATATTGATGCTATCTTTCTCAAGCAATCTATTTCCCAAACAATTCCTGCAAATGGTCTCACATACCCGTTCTCAAATGCCATTTAGCATTTATCGTTCCTGTTAGATATACATGTAAAATTCAAGTTCTTGTTGCCTAAATTCCAACTTGTGACTACTCAATTGTATGGTTACTGACGCCAAATTCCACACAATCCAAAGTTTGAAGTTGTGGTGGGGCAAGAGCAAGAGCAAGACACAAGAAACTTTAGCTTACGCATGTTTAACAATCATATTAATTCTAAATATCAATATGTTTGAATATCTTCAAAGTATATCACAAAGACTCTCCGGTCAAAGACAGTTTAGTTGGCATGCAAACCTGCAAAATGGCAGTTTAGTTTAGCGTGCAATTCAAGACTTCTGCGAAACCAAAATCCTGAAGAAAGAACGGTACTTACTCTGCATTAGTTTAAGGATCATTCACTGTCTTCTTGAGCAAATAACCCAGTCGCCCAAGGGTTGGATCTATGCTGACAATCGCCATAAGATTATTCCATATGAACAATAGTTAAGACCACAAACACTTATGAAGCAGCTACGAAGTAATCACGGATCGTTCTTCTCTTCAAAGAGGAGGGAGGGTTCAGAACTGAAGATGGGCTCTTTAGCTCGGCTTCAGGCGTCTTCGCATTTTCTTTCAAGTCTAAACTGGAGGAGAATTTTTCCTGAGATTTAGGAGTACCATACTCAGGCATTGGGCTTGAACACGCTGAACTAATTTGATGCAGTTGATCATCTGATGCAGAAATTCCAGGACCTCTGTCAAGAGCTACTGGTTCTGCATCCATGAGAAGCTTTCTGCGTTTCAATGCCGGTGGTGCCAATGCCATTACTCTCCTTCGGGAGGAAGATGGAGATCTAGTACTAGAGTAACAACTGTCTTGGATATTCCAAAACCGCACCTACCATCATGTTAAAAATGTCACTTGGTCCGTTAAAAGAATTGATGAAATGAAGCAAGTATTTAGCAAAAGTAGAAGGCGGCCAAAAACAGGGTTTAGTGAGAAACTTTTAGATATAATATGAGTTTTATAGAAAATTATAAGATTATAGATGAAAATAACAGACAAACTAGAATTCGTCTAGCTGACTTTATGTAATTGGATTAGAGCTTAACGATGATACATGTTTAAAAGTGAACAAGCAATTATGGGGATCCTTATGGATGAATAACATGAGCTGCTTCATTAATTGCCTTGCTTACCGTGAAGTCATCTGCAGAAGTTGCTATCTTCCCCATCTCAGATTGGCACCTGTTAAAAAACAGTTTCAGAGGCTTGTTTACATGTTTTTCAGATAGAAACCTATGATCAAACAATGAAGAAAGCATATACCAATCGACAGCTGAAACTTCTCCATCATGGCCATTCAGTATGATAGGATCTGCTTCGGGTTTGTTCACCTGGTTTTGTTCACACAGGAGTATATAAATTCCCAACAAAAGCAAACTCAGATAGAAAGTACATTGGAAAAACCAACCTGCCAAATGTAAGCATTTCCATTACTGGAACCACCGAGTATATGAGCTGCATCAGGACTTAATGCTGACTGCAATTGGATCAGTAAGATCAGTACATTAAAAAGAATAGCCCAGCAGTCCCCTAGCAGAGAATCAGAACTCGGCTCATAATTCATAAAACAGAGCTTACCTTCACAAAGAATGATTCAATCCGGCTTCCAGAAAAAGATTGAACGGGACCTTTATCAAGCTGGAGCACATTATAGAGGTATATTCTGCCAGAAAGAAGCAGTATTTAGTAACATTTTTTCTATATATTTCATCCTTAAGTACGGATAAGGAAACCATGGCTAAAACCCACGACAAGACAAACATTCAAAAGCGAGTTCCTAATTATAGTAGTGAAATATACCTGCTATTCTCAGCCAAAAAAAAAAAGGAATATACCTGCTATCCATGCAAGAAGCTGAAATAAATACTCCATTTAAATCTTGTGACAGGCTAGAAACGCCATGTAACCCTCTTTCCTGGAATTCGATGGGGGCAAAAGAACAAACAATTAACTGCAGTTGTTTTGGAATTTTTTTATTAAAATAACATTATTTAAAAAAAAATCAGAACAGCACCGAATTAAAAATACTACTAATTTAGTATCAATCAAAAAACTTGAAAATTTTGTTTAACAAGTGTGGTAAATAATAAACGCGCTTATTTTCTTCAAAAAATAAACTTAAGTGTGTTTTTTGATAAAACAATAAATATGCTAGGCCAAGTAACATGTTTATTGTTTTATCAAAACATTCGCTTGTCAAGTGTGTTTGTGCATTTAATCATCGCAATATCAAATCAGTAATTAGTATCAATTTAATATTGTTTCAATAATTTTTTAAAAATATTGTTATTTAAAAAAAACCCGGTGTCAAAGCATAAACGGAATATTTTAAATTGTTTAATTGTTACGTGTTGTGTGATCTGCAATTCCCACCCTCTACATCTAGCCATGGCAATACGATAATGGCAGAAAATAATGTCATCACATATAAGATCATTGCATTGAACGGTGACCCCCAGTTTCTCAGTATTTTCTGTGCATGCCAACTAACCTTCTGAGCTGATAATTCAGGATCCGGAAATGCCTGAAGAAATGAACGTTTTAGGTTTCTGACATCCCAGAATTTAACAACGCTGAAATAATCAAAATTCAATACAGTAAGTATTCAGTAATTCCAAATCCAGGATTGAATAGCTTCAACCCAGGAGTTTATTATTTGATGTAGTGGAATGTTAGGAAGCATCTTTGCCCACCTGTCAACTGCTCCAGCGGTCGCAATGGAAATTTCATCTTTTAGGTAAAGAACTGACGTGATGCTCTTCGAAGCAGCCTGAAAAATCTGAAGACCAGATAAATATATAATACAATGGATTCAATAATTGAATAATTGACAGTGAAATAAGGCTGCTGAATAAACCTTGGAACGCCTAAGCCGCTTTCCATGCTGTGAAATATGAGCGCCGTGTACCTCAGCAAGTGAACTGACAAGGTGGCGAAGAATTAGCTTGTGTGGAATGTAATAAGTTTAGAAGGATAATTTAAGAAATCACTGATGAGGACATATTTGCTTGAAGGGCTTCACCAATTTATACAAAAACGCAGGCCTCGGCATACTACACCGTTAAATTTATTGAGGATGAAAAATGCAAAAGTTAGTGAAAGATGAACAGATTTGAAGTTCTGATCATGAGATTTGGAATGTTCGAGGTAATGCAATTGGCCATCCAAAGAACTGAAGTTACTTAAACAGTTCTTTCTTCCTCCCAAATTACTTTAATTTCATCTGAAATTTTGATATTCATGGATGGAAGTAGATGTGTTACCCTGTCATAAACAAAATACCTAATAGGAAAAAGAAAATTAAGTACTTTAATCATATTCCTAACATTCATGCCGAACTTACGTGACTAGAAGCATCCCATTTCTACCTTTGGAGCACCTCAAATCCCAAAGTGCAAACGACCCATCTCTTGAACCAGAAACTATAAGATCTGTTGGATGGAAAACATAACAGAGGTGCAACATTCATCCTCTCATAGATGATGAAATAGAACTCAAGCCAAACATCATGAACAAGAAAATGAAATTATCTACTTACCATGATTTGTTGGATGAGAACAGATGGATTTGACACTTCCTGTGTGCCCCATCAATGCTGCAATACATTTTTTTTCTTGCGCATCCCATGCCTTTATCTGTTCATAAATGCAACGAGCATGTAATTGGCCAAGAAGCCGGAAGCATACAATCAAATGAACTTAACTCTGACACTGCCTATGTACTTTTTTTTTTTCATTGACAAAAGCATTTAAATCTAGACCTTCAACAGTTCTAGGGTCTGATTTGGATGTGTAAACAGACATAATTAGGTGCTGTGTGACATTACATCAATGCAATTGATCAAAATGGGGTATTGATCCAAGCAAGCTACAGCCAATAAAACTAGATAAGCAGAGCAGTTTATTTTCAAGACCTGTTAATTTCACTAGGAATTAAATGTCGCCTATGCAAATTATCTAAATTCAAAAATTTGGTACTTACACTTTGATCACCTGAAGCTGTTAGAATATTGGTGTCTTCCTGCACAAACCCAAATGCTATGATGTTAGCATCCAAAACAGTCATACCCAGAAAATCCTGAAGGGAGAAAGAATAGCTAAATGCTTCAACTAGGTTTTCCTATATTCAGCAGTAACCGTTCATTCAGTGCACGTCACTTTAATCCCTGTTGAAACTTGAGAAGATCAGTGATCTGGTAAATCTAAAACTGTCAGGCATGATGAGTTCGTTGAGCTAAAATTTATTATTCAGTCCATCCAATTTCCCATTATATTTTATTATCCTTGCTTTGAAAACGGTATTGGTAAATGGCAATTGCTACTTGGTACTCGCAATTTTTTGACAAGATAAAGGTTTCATTTGATTCATTGCATAGTGAGTGTGACGCCATTCATAAAACCTTTTTTAGTTGTTTGCTCACGGATGCCCGTGAAATAGCAAAAGCCTAGTAAAAAAAATTCACACGGAATAAAATCATGAATCAGCGCGTCTAAGAATAAACGGAGTTCTTCACATGCCCGCATGTACGGGACAGGAAAGGGAACATCCCTGTTTCAAAGACTCTGCTCTAATTGGAAACAGAAATGCTTCTAACCCGCTTGCACAAACTGGAAAATCTTCAGGCAAAAATTTGGAGATACCTTGATCCAACATAGATCGAATATTGCATTCTCATGGGCAACCCACTCAGAAACCCTAGCTCTTTCTGCAAAATATCAGTACAGCTATCATTACTTACTGCTACCGTATATCAATCAACAATGCTATCAACAGCCACATCCCTTCAATAAATTTTCAATCAATTCATCTTACCTGCATTTTCCTGGTAACTCGAGTGAGATGGAAGCTTCAACCGAGAATTGTACAAGCTAACATACCCATCCTCGTCAGTCACGGCAAGAATGTGTGAACTTTTACTTGTCTGAAAAAATATGGTTTTCGCAAAATAATTAATTCCTGAACTCTAACCACTGCATCAAATGCGTAGATTACGCCGAAATCAACGAAAAACTCACCTTGCAGAAGGAGATTGCCATCGGGGGTGTATCGCTGCCGCTGTGTTCGACGGTCACGGCTCCGATCTCAGTGACCTTGGACGAATCATCTCGCGGATACGGTCGCTTCCGAACTGAAACACGTACAAATAAACAACAAAGCAGATCTATCATTCATTGAGTTCTGCAAAGATATGGAGATCTAGATGGAACGAAAAGGCGAGAGACAAACCTCTGAAGCCATTGAGCTCTCTTGAACGGATATCTTGAAAGAACGACTGGAATTTGGGGGATTCCATTTCCCGATCAGCGCGTCGCAGTGGTAAGTTTCGTCGAGGAGATGAGGCGGCGGATGATAAGTACAGTAACAAGTGAACGCATCCGGGTAATTGTCTACTGTGTACTTGGCGCGATATTAATCGATTGGTTTGGCGGGAAAATTCAATTTGTTTCCGCGGGGTGCAGTGGCTTCTTAACTACGACTCTCTATAATTAGCCACGTCATGGTTTTATTTTATAACAATTTGGTAGAGATGCGAAATGGGCAGCCGGCCCGCATCCCGCTTGGCCCACCCATTTGGTGGGCCGGGTCGAATTTGGAGCACAAGAGAAACAGGCCAAGCCAAGGAAATGAAAATTTGGGCCCGACACGACCCTATAGCCCTTAATAAATGGGCCAAAGTGGGCCGGGCCATGGGCTGCTGGGCCGGCTCGTGGGTCTGCTGTGCAGGGGCGGCCCATGGGCTGGCTATTTGGGCCGGCCCGTTAGTAATTTATTTTTAATTTTTTATATATAATTTTTTAAATATATTTTTTTATTTTTTCCCAAACATAATTAATATTTTTTAAAATATGTTTATTAATGTTTACTTATACTTTTGATGCTTGAAAAATTATAATGTTTACATATTGTGAATGTGAGATTCATGTTTGTGAATTAAAATTATGAATTTGAGTTAAAATTATGATACATTATGTTTACAAAAATTACACTAAAATTATGTTTACAAAACATAATAAACATTATATTTACAAACATTACAATAAAATTAAATTATATTTACAAGAAAGATAATTTTTAATTTTTATGTTTATAATTATTAAATACAAACATAATTTTTTAAATATTTTTTTATTTTTTGGTGGGTCGGGCCGATCCATTTTAGCGGGTCAGTTGGTGGGACGGCCCACAGGCTATTTAGGTGGGCCAGGCCGCAGGCCACATATTGCTGGCCCGGCCCGGCCCACATTTTACTAGGCGGGCCGGCCTGGCCCATTTGCTACAGTAACGAGCCGGGCTAGGCCGAGCTATGAGGTGGGCTGGCCGGGCTGGCCCATGGGCCGCCCAACCCATTTCCCATCTCTACAATTTGGTATCGAATTGTTAGGACAAATCCATATCTTTGTTCCTTACTTTAATTTTTTTTTAATTATTTAAATATTTTATTATTTTAATTATATCTTTATACATATATGTTTTAATCAATTTAATATTTATATTTTGACCATTTTTTATACAACAATCTAAATTTTTCACTGTTTCAATTATAACTCTATATATGTATTTTCAAATTAATTTAACTTATATATTTTGATGTGTAAATAAAAAAATTAAATTGACTCATCTTATTTTATTTTTTTATACATAAAAGTATATAAATTAAATTAATTTTAAAATACAGGTATATGGGTGTAAACGAAGCAACAAAAAGTTTGGATTACCATGTAGAAAAATCAAAACACACGGGTTAAATTAACTATAAAATACAAATATATAGATGTAATTGAAACAACTAAAAGTTCAAATAATCAAACGAAAAAAACCTAAAAGTATAAAGATAAAACTATGAGTTTGATCGAATTGTTATAACATAATAGATTGAAATGAAACCAACAAAAAAAAAAAGAATCCAACCTACCTAATTTAGGCCTATTAGCATGAAAAATTCAAATATTTTCGTGTTTTGTGATTTTATATAAAAATTTTAATTTTTTAAATAAGGTTCCGATTTGATCAATTAGTTACAATTGTATCCACAATTTGGATTTAATTCAAGAGGCGTTCACGACCCATTGACGTGGCATGTCACATGACATTTTAAAACATTTTGAATATGCCCTATATGCACATATGTACAAATAAAATAAAATAATGTTAAATATATATATATATATATATGCACAGTGAAAAGGAAGCAAGCAAAGAACAGCGATAGAAACGCTTAATATAGGCTTTCTTTTGCTCACGGTGATGACGGACAATCTGGAAGTTGGACCGACTATCGATTTGGGTTTCCTCCTACTTAGGGCCACCTCACAGAAAATGACTGACAGCCCTATGCTCTTACGAGTTGATGATATCATTTGGCGATTGCCTCGCCCTCGCCCTCATCGTCGATCGCTTAAGTCGGCCCCATTGACATCAATGATTGGCCATCAAGCTTCCAGATTCGACCTCCATTGCCACTTCTTATTTCTAGATCAATCGTCGCCACTAGCCCAACATTATCGCCTTCCCCGTCCTTTACCTGCCTTACTTTGTAAATACATCTATAACACACGCATATATATCACATATATTTAATATTATTTTATTTATTTATTTATTTTACACATATATATGTAGGATTCATTCAAAATATTTAAAAATGCCAGGTGACAAGCCACATTAGCGAGTCTTGGACGCCTCTCGAATTCAATATGAGTCATGGATAAAATTACAACCAGTTGATTAAATCGAAACCTTATTACCAATTTTTTTTTTTTTAATAAAATCATAAAATGCGAAAATATTTTGATTTTTTTTTGTTAATAGTCCTCGAATTTATATACGAATAAAATAAACTTGAGAGATAAAAAAATCAATTTTAGCAGTTAACCAAGTAAATCAAACTTTTTAAATATATCTAAACATGTGTTTTAAGTTGATCAACCTTTTTAGTCAATAACAATTAAAAATATTAACAATTGTAAGTAAATAAGAAAGTATCAATAAATTATATTATAATATTCAAAACACAAATTTTATATATATAATAACTCTGAATAGTACTTGTGCATAATAATTATATCGGCACTTAAAAATGAAATAACAAAAAAAAAAAAAAACAAAGAAGAATAATAAAAAATAGAAGAAGATAAAGAAGTTACTAGTTGGTGATGGGACCATGGGTGGTGTGGGTTGGTAGCAACAAGTTGCAAATTAAAACGATGAAGAATATGACAATTAACAACAACAATGAGTTGTGGGGAGCGTGGTTTAACGATTGTAAGTTAAAGATGATAGGGACAAATAAAACGATGGTGACAAGTCCAAAGAGGCGAAGGAGGCAGCAGTCGATGACAACAAGTTGTAGACTAGAAGGATGAAAACTGAAATAAAATAAATAATAAATAAGACATCACTGTTGCAATTTATAGGAAAATAGATGGTAGAAGAAAGGTGGTGTGTTGAGGGCTATAGGCTATGTGATGGGATGGTGTGTGGGTTAGTGGTGTCGGTACGTGTGGGTTACTGGGTCTAGGTCAATGGTAGTGATTTGGTTTGGTTTTAATTTTGATTTGGTGGTGATGTTAAGTTAATTCGGTCAAAATGACAATATTTTTAAAAATATCAGTTAGTTCAATTATTTTAATTTTTTTTGTTTTGTTTACAAAGCAATCGTAATTATTAGAAAAACTTAATCAAATCGAACCGTTCTACAAAATAAATCAAATCAAACCACTAATGTTGATTAATTTGATTCAGTTAATTCAATTTAATCAAATTTTTGCTCACTCCTAATTAACCACTTTTTTAATTATTTTGTTTACACGTATTTTCAAATGCATGATACAAAAAAATGATATCACTCCACAAATAAGTTCGAATTCCCAAGTCTAGTGGGCTCGAGTTGGATTGATATTCAAGTTCAGTCATATTTTAGCCTTATGGGGATCCTATAAGTTCAGTCACATTCTCTGCCTATATTTGGACCCATTGGGCCCAGAACTCGACCGACCCAATATTCCACACGGGCCATACAAATCCAATCTATCGTATTGGGCCCAAGACACAAAACCCTAGGGCCGCTAACTTTTTCAGTCCCTCTCTTTCGCTCCACTCCGTCTGTTTCGTTTCTTTTACTTATCTCTCCCGGAAGCACCACAGGTCCATCAAATTCATTAACCCTAGCTCTCTCTCTCTCTCTCTCTCTGGTTAGCTTCTTTCACGTCCCTGTCTACGTTGCGTCTACCGCAACCATGCCGAAGCATTACCGCCCTCCGGTAAGTTCGTACTTTCCTACTCCATGTTCAGTTTTTGTCACCCGAAGTCTCGAACTGATCCATGTGTTCTTATTCTTAAAACAGTTCCTTATTCGAATTTATGCTTTTGATTATTTAGGGAAAGAAAAAAGAAGGGAACGCTGCAAGGTACATGACGAGATCCCAAGCAGTCAAGCACCTCCAAGTCACTCTACCTGTTTTCAGGTCTCTTTCTCTTTCTTCGTACATGCCTCAACACACACACACACACACACCCCTTCGAGTATTGTCTTACTTGTATTATAGTTTCGGGTGCTTGTTAATTGTTGAAACACTCATTCGGAGCCTCCACTCTTTACTAGGTTAGGTTTTACGTAGGGGTGACGATTTTTATCCAATCCGATTATTAGCCTATAAATTTGATCCATTTGGAGCGGGATGGACTTTAAATTTTGTCAGACGGATCAGGCATGTACTGAGAAAAAAATACCGGTACGGGTACAAGGCTCCCGACCTGTATTAACCGATATATGTTTATTTTGTTTAGCATAGTGCAGGTGCATTATGCAAACAAGGTTAGGCTCAAGTGGCATACCTAAGCCGAGGTTGGTCACTGGCTACTGGCTAAGATCACACCTATTCTCGTTGGGTGGTTTGTAGCTGGGATCAAACTTAGCCAAATTGGATAACTTTAATGCTTGGGGATAGTAATGAAGTTTTGAAGACTGCGGTTCAGTGGTTGTGGCTCTCTCCAAGTTTTATTTAGTTGAGCAACTGGGTGGCTTCACCATAAATGTTGACATTTGCATCAAAAACCTTATAATGCTTAGGGAGTGGAGAAAAGAGAATATGTTCGTGGTCCTCTAGAAGTGTTATTTAGGTGAGTAACCCGGTGTTGGCATAAAAAAGATCAACATTCACATCAAAAGCCTTTTAATGCTTAGGGGGCTAAGACAAATGAAGATTGTGCATTCAAGTTTGCAAGTGAAGTCATTTGAAGATTTCCTCTAATAGTTGTATATAACTATATATTCTTTACGTTGGAGGAATTTATCATATAAATCAGTAGTTTAGATTCAGTTTTCATTGTTTATTTAGTTTTTCTTTGTGATGCTTGGGGTTTGCCTTAGCATAAGCTGGAGACATTTTGTGGTTTGTTTCAATGAAATACTCACTTACGGGGGGGTGGGGGAACTTTAAAACTTACTAACCCCAAAGTTTGATAGATAATTTGAAATAGGAAACTAATAAATGTTTATTTAATATTTATATAGAACGAGTTTGGGTATTTGATGGATGTCCGTTCCGTTATCCGATAGGGATGGGGATGGAGAATTGAATTTATTACTAGATAGGTAGGGTTATGGGTGTTATGAAGGGGATACATATGGGTATAGGTATGGAGACAAGTGCACTTAATTCATTGCCATTCCTGATTTTATGCAACTTCAGTTGAGATAGGATGTACTTGGACACTAAGTATATACGGAAAGGAAAAGAAAATGGAAAATATTAAAGCTGAAGCACAATTAAGTTGTTAGGATTTCTGAAAGATCCACGATCTCAGCATCATTTCGCCCTGGCTAGATGGTGACAATTGCCAATTAGCAAACCCATTGAACACGTTATAGAGACTGAAAATGGCAACTCTTATACATTATAATCACCTTTCTCTTGCCCTGTTTTCGTCAGTTGTCCTATGTGGACCAAAGTTTGCTTTAGATGTTTAATTTTGGTTTTGGAAGTTAGTGTTACTTGGGGTGTCATGTTGGGAGTTATATGCAATAATCACAAAGCATACATGATACTCACCATTGTTATTTCATTTAACTAGCCTAATTTTGTATTCAGAATAATGGGAGGAAAAAAAGGGTTTATAGCCTTGCACTTATTTTTGTACAATTGCTCCATAAATTGCAGGAGATTATGCATTCTCAAAGGTGTATTTCCACGGGAACCAAAGAAGAAGGTGAAAGGAAATCACCACACCTATTATCATGTGAAAGATATTATGTTCCTTAAGCATGAACCTTTACTTGAGAAATTAAGAGACATTTGGGCATATGAGAAGAAGGTGAAGAAAGCTTTGTCCAAGAAGAACAGGGATCTTGCTGAACGTCTCTTGACTCGGAAGCCAACTTACACGCTAGATAGGCTTATTAGAGAGAGGTTTGTTTAATGTGTCCATTTGGACGATCAGCTCCTAGCACTATATGGAGTGTTTGACCAACGTTGTATTCATTTGGGAATTCAGGTACCCAAGTTTCATTGATGCATTAAGGGATCTGGATGACTGTCTCACCATGGTACATCTGTTTGCTGCCTTACCTGCCATAGAGCGAGAAAAGATAGAAGTGAAGCGTATCCATAATTGCCGAAGGTTGATGCTTTCCATATTTTGTTTCTTGTAATTAATTGATTGGTGTATTTTTGGAGTTGGTGTTGATGGGATTTCAGTTGTATTGTGCTCATTGCCTGATTCTGGCATATCTGTCAAGTCTGAGTTTTTGTTCACATACTGTGCTTAAATTTATACTTCCTCCTTTGTGGTAGGTTGGGCCATGAATGGCAAGCATACATATCTCAAACTCATAAGTTGCAGAAAACATTCATATCTGTGAAAGGCATATATTATCAGGTATGATGGGAATGTTCCATGGATGTTCTGGTGTTTGTATTATAATAAACCAAGCATTTCTTTTTTTCTCGTTAAGTTTGTTTGGTTCATCTGTGCAGGCGGAGGTTGAGGGGCAAAAGATTACTTGGTTAACTCCTCATGCATTGCAACAAGTTGTGCCTGAAGATGTTGACTACAATGTTATGCTTACCTTTTTGGAATTTTATGAGGTCATTGTTTATTAGGCGCCGTGTCTTTATTGTTTTGACCTTTCGTTTCAAAATTTTGTTTTGAGATCTTCTTTAGGTTTTGTGCTTGTGATTAATTGTTTCATAAGTCGAGGGAGGTATTATTTCATATTCTATGGAAGTCAGCAAAAGTATTATTTTTCTCAGTGTGGTTAATTCTTTTTAACAAGAGAAATAAGTAACATTGATGGTTGGGCTAGCACAAGTCAAGAGAAAGCATTTATGATACAATGAATTATCCAGGCTTGAACTTATCAATACAGTACATTTTTTTGGATGCAGACCCTCCTTGCTTTTGTGAATTTCAAACTTTATCATTCAATTAATGTGAAGTATCCGCCCATTCTTGATCCTCGATTGGAAGCTTTAGCAGAAGGTATGGTTTTCCCGCTGTCTCTACTGAATAACCTCTTAAATGAGGCTCAGTTGGGTAGGGACTTAAATGTATCTATTTAATTCAATTTCCATTCTCATATTGGTACACTTTTGTTTCACTTGTGACTCCTAGTTGAGTAGACTGGAGTTGTATGCCCACATGATTTGGAAATTCTGCATTTTTTATCATTATAGTCCTTTCGATATTTTTTGCAGAGCTTTATGCCTTGTCAAGATATTTGGATGCTAGTTCTAAAGCCCCAGCACTGGAACCTCAAGCTGTTGGTTCATCTGGAACTGAGCAATCTGAGGCCCAGCAAAAGGGCGCAACGCTTGAGGAGTCTGAGCTTAGGTTGGCCCAGCTTCAACATCAGCTTCCTTCAAATGAACCTGGTGCATTGATGCATTTGGTGCAAAATGCTTCTGCTGAAGATGAAGACGATGACGAAACAATGATGCGTAAAACTCTCTTCAAGAATATGAAATTTTTTTTGAGTCGTGAGGTAAGTGATTGATATGGCCTAGAGTACTGCCTAGTCATCATATTTGATACCTGACTAAAAATGGAAGCTTGGTGCTTGTCTTTATCTCTTTAAATCATAGTATTGATTCTGTTGCTTTGTCTTTGTTTCTTTAATACAGTTGTATCTCTGTGTTCAGGTTCCCAGAGAGTCGTTACTTTTTGTCATTCCTGCTTTTGGTGGTCTGGTTTCTTGGGAGGGAGAAGGGGCTCCATTTATTGAATCTGACCAGACTATTACTCATCAGGTCTGTTCACTTTACATACAAATTTGGAGATGCACGTGGTTAAACCATATTGTCTTAAGATTGAAATGAGCCTTATATCATGCTCTTGTGGCACTATCCTGTTGTGCAGGGATAGCCCTTTTTTTGGGTGGTAAGAAAGCCTTGTCTTTTGAACTGGTTGGTCATACTTCTTGTTGCCGGCATATGAAGTCTCCTGATGCTGGCATTAATCATATTTTCTTTTGTCAATAATGTCTTACAAACTAATTGATTATATAGATCATTTTTATTAAGAAAAAAGCTGTGTACCTTTTTTGTCTCTCATCTATGACCTATGACATAAAAGAACTATCAATGTTGCAATTTCCAAAATTTGCACATGATTTCTTCATTTTTACCTTGTTAGTTTATTATGTTACTTGTCAAAAACAGAATTCTCTTTTGATATTGTTTATATTTTATAACAAGGATGTTGGTTATCTCGATTAATTTTATAAGGAAAAATCTACTTTCTAATTCTACATGTGTTGAGATGCTCTAGTCCAGTCACTAAATAAAATTATGTGTTGGACTACTCCACTTTTGTTGCTAGATAACTTAAGGAGCTTTCTATTGACTTCGTAGAAAAAGGAGCTTGGTTGTTGGAAACTTTCCAATTTTAGGGCCTATAATTATTTGTTTTTTATTGTTCATTCTTTTTTACAAAATAATTATACACATCTTCATATAGTGTTACCAGGTATCATGGATGTTATGTCTAGTGAAAATGATTGATGTTCTTCTCTTCTTCATCTAACTCCTCTTAATTTGACTAGAATCCTTATGCACTAGGCATGTAATTGTGTTTTATGTTCTGTTGCTTTTTTAGTTCAGTTGTATTGGTTAATTCTGCAAAATATGGTATCTGGAAATTTATTCTCAGAAACATATTTTCTATAAACCACGGATGATTTTCAGAACTCAGTATCTGCAGCCACTCCACTATTGGTAGATGGAAAATCAACATCACAGAATAGGAGCAGTATGATTTTTCCTGATGATTGGTTCCTTTATCAGTATTTTGGGAACGGTTACCAGAAAACTAGAAGAATTTGTGTTTTTATTTTCCGGTTTTTGTGAATTTTAATAACAGAGAACTGTGTCTGTAAGTCTCCCAACACAATTTTTATTCTTAGTAATTCTGTGCTTAAAAAAACCCTTACTAGTTGTTATATGATTTTCTTCTGCTTTTCGAACCTAAAATTGTGTCAGTCATTGTGGAAAGTGTAGATCTCATTTACTGTTTTTCACACTGTATGAGCTCCATTTGTTTTTGCGATTGTCTTGGTGGGATTTCTCATCTTTTATATTGGCTTTTAGATTAACAGGGACTTGTAAAAGACTGCATACAGCTTTTACTTGCATCTTGAAATGTAGGAATCTCTATAGGATCTTTTTGTTGAATGTTTCCTATAATCTGTGCAGATTGTTGACAGGCCAACTCAGGGACGTAGGTTCCTTTCCAGAGAATATGTTCAACCACAATGGGTCTACGATTGTATAAATGCACGCATCATAATTCCAGTTGATGAATATTTGGTGGGAAAGTAAGTTACAAGGAGCAAGGATTAAATGAGTCTATACTTAAATAATTCGTTGATAATAATTTGGCACACCGCAATATAACTATGATCTTCAGGTACTCAGATTTTATGGTGCATTCACAGGGTTCCTCCACCGCATTTATCACCGTTTGTTGACAATGAGGCAGAGGGTTACATTCCTGAGTATGCAGAGACTGTCAGACGGTTGCAGGCTGCTGCAAGGAAAGAAGTCCTTCCAATGCCAGGTGTTGGGAAAGAAGATTTAGATGATCCTCAAAATTTACTGGTTGAAGGCATTGTAAGCAGAACAAAGGCAATTGAAGCTTCTGAGAATAAGAAGAAGGTACAGTCTCTTAATGGATGTTGCCTAATTGGACTTTTGACCATGGAGAATGAAGTCCAAAATAGATCATACTGTCAATACAATTCTGTCTGTTCATTTTTAAGCATAAACCTAAATTAACAGGCAGATCAGGTTGACGGTCAGTCCAACTGGTGTCTGCGATATGCAATGATTATTGAATTTGGGCACATGTCATCAGCTTGTTGTATTATGCCTTTTGGATTAACTTTTTATTGTATTAGTAAGATAGTTGCTTATACAAATCATTGTCTGCTTTATTTTGAAACTATCTTGCTCTCTCTCTCTCTCTCAGTTTCCAAATTATCTAAACCTTGCTGATTATTTTCTTCCATAGAAGTTGATTGCTTTTCTTTTTACATTTGAATCGGATACAGATGTCAATGCACCAGAAGCAGTATCACGATGAATTGAAGATGGAACTTGAAGGTGCCCAGTACTCTTCTGTCTTGAGTCTGAATAAGCAGAAGCCTTCCGAGGAAGTAGAGGCTGGGGAAGAATCTATTCTTGACTTGCAGCAAGTTGCTGACGATGCTGCCAACATGTCCAAAGTTGTCATGTCTCGTAGAAAGAGGCGGCTCTATGAAGCCATGCAGGTAATTTTCTTATATGCAAACTCTATTGTGACTTTCCTTTGGCGTGCAATGTTTGCTTGTTTCCTTTTGTTGTGAACATACTCCATATGATTTTGGAGGGTCGGCCAAGACACTTGTCCAAGGATTGGCATGATATTCGAATTTACCTAATTACGATATCTGAAATATCCTTGCACTATCGTTAGAACTGAGTAGTTTTACAGCAAATACAGCCAGCCATATAATAGATGATTGGTCAGTTGTTGATTTCACTTAGTTTGGATTTTGATGTGGCTAATGTACATCTTTCTCCGCATACAGATCGGCAGAGAGCGGAAACGGTCTCATATTGATCGTCTGAAAGAAAGAAAGAAGAAGCTTGACGAAGCCAAGAAATCAAACCAAAATTGAAGCCTTGCAGATGATGATCCCTGGATGCGCCCAATTTTGTTATTAATTTAAAGCTGTGGTAGACGTTGACTTATTTTTCTTTTGCATATCCCTATTGATTTTTGTAAATTTAACTGGAATTGCCATTTTGGTTGTAATTTCTACAAGTTTTGTTGTGACTTAGAAGGTTGAGTATTTTTACCTGGTTGTCTAAAGCACATCTATTCATATTCTTAAGCTTCTAAGTTATAATTTAAAATACTTAATTGTTTAATTATAATTTAAAAAATGACAATTCTTGATTTAATTTAAAAAATACATTTCAAATAATCCATAATTCAACCTTGCAAAACGTCCTTAGCTTTCGGGGATTATTTAGAATTTGATGTTTATTCTTTATAATTTAACTCCTAAAAATAAAATTATTTTTTCTAGCAACTTGCATTGGCATTTGCTTTCACAGACACTCAACATGAAAAAGACTTTAATTAATTTAGGAAAAAAAATAAAAAAACTTTAATTCTAAATTATGAATTTAATAGGCCGGTCATTTCATAACTTGTTTAATGAAGTCAGGAATCAGAATGCAAGTCATTTATAAAATTAAAACAGAAGAAATCAAAATTGGCCAATTACATGTTTTTATTCTTGTACTTTTTTTTTCGTGTAATTATTTAAATACTCTATTGCTTCATCTATATCCATTAACTATATATTTTTGAATAAATTATAAATTTCAGTTAAAATATGTAACACATACGCACTAAAATAATTAAATTATTACTCACGTGATCATTATATCTGTTACAATTTTTTTTTTTAGTGGTTGACACCAGAATAAGTATAGGTTGATATCTATGAGTGAAGATGCAAATGCTATCATCACCAGACAATGGAGGAAGGTGAAGGCATCAACAGTGGTAGACAATCTCTACACTTTTAGTCACCACCAGCCCCTTCGCCTCTTCATTTTCTGCCATTGTGACATTTTCGCCTTCTATTTTTTTTTAACAGATGACAATCTTTGCACATTTTGCCATGTTAATAAGTTTGCATTTGCCTTGTTGTTGGCCACTAAAAAAAGAAATTATGGTAAAAGACAATGGTTACACGAGGGGTAATTTGGTTATTTCAGAATGCGTATTGTATATTTTAATTAAGGTATTTAATTAACTTAAAAATATATAAATTAAATATAAAATTAAAATAACAAAAATACTTATCAAATCAAAATTCCCTTGTGTAAGGGAAGAGGATACATACATCCATACATATATACATGTACATATAAATATATGTATAAATATATGTAGAGGGGCTCAGGCGCCTTTCTTCGTGGTGGAACTGTTGGAGAGGTTTCTCGGGTCAAATCTCTCTCTCTCTCTGATTGTTCACATCACAACACAGAGTGATAATATATGTCAACGCGCGATCATTTGAGTTCAGTAGATCAGTTCCGTGCAATTTCGCTGTCAATGGATATCTATGTTTGCCGTCAATGGACATCTATGAGTTCAGAAGAGGCCGCCTCAGTGGTTATCGGAATAGAACAGTAGGACGGCTGTGGTCTTGTTCCTCAAACGCAGGAGCACAGAGAAGGTCTTAAAGTAAGATTTATGTTATGATTCGCTTCTTTTTACAGCGTCTAGTTGAATATATTGTAGCGTTGGAGATTGATGAGCGTATCTCCTGAGTTTCTTTGAATATGGTTGGCTGTTTCTTGAAATGGATACTCGAAAATACATACGTCTAAAGCCGTAATCAGATTTAGAGAAGTTTCTTGTCAGTCTGAGTCGCTAATCGTCTGTGAAGATTTGTATGATGTGATGTCCTTGATATTATCCTCTACTACAAGTACATAAATAAGGCATAAGGGAAGCCAGGGTGCTGTTTTATTGAGTTAGAATAGATAATATGATGATCTAGCAAAAAAAAAAAAAAAAAAGAAGGTAATATGATGTGGTCTTCTATGCACAGTTTTTGGAGGAGGATTTTCCCTTAAAAAAATATAGCAGATATTTGTTTTGTTATGTCTTTCCGAACCAGTTGGTTGTGAATTTGGGAGCTGTAATTGAAAACTTGAAAATTTTGAATTCATAGCATTTTTTTTGGTTCTTTAGTCCCTTTGAATGCTTATTTGCTTGTCACATCATTTCTACAAGCGATTCTTGCATAGCTGCCAACTTTGGTTCCATCATTCCTACCATTTGAACATTTGCTGATGCTCTGTGCCAATGATGGTCTTTGACATTGTTGCCGATCAAATAATCCTAGTGTTTTTATTCTTCATACCCCCCCCCCCCCCCCCCTCAACCAAGAAAAATAGAGAAGGAAAAAGCCAAACCCAAATCTGTGTGTGTGTGTGTTTCATAATGGACCTTTAACCAATTTATTCTTTTCTATTTTTCTATTTGCGCATGATCATATATTTTTGTTGCTTTCACTGGGATTCTAACATCTGCAATCTGCTATTCAACACGACCTTTTGTATTCTTCTTGCATTTATAAATTTCCCATTAACATTTCATTTAGACCAATAATTATTCATGCACACCATCCTTTTGATTGTCTGTATATTTTCTGAATGTCTGATTATGCACTCTGCAATACAAAGATAAACAATATATTCCAACAGTGTAGCTGCTTAATTAACTTTATACCAGAGATGATTCTGTTCTTTTCAAGTTGGACAAATAAACAGCTGCACTCAAACATGGGAACCTAAACACAAAGTGAAATTACTAGCAAGCTTTTTCTACTTAAATTTCATCCCTCTAGACATCACTCAAGCAGTTTTTCAAACTCATAGATAACATCCTCTTGTCCTATTTTGATGATTGTATCTTTGGATGGGAAGACTTACCGATTATGGCTTTTTTCACCTTGGCAATTGAATGCTTGACCCTTGACCCAACACCTGAAAGTATTTTGTGAGATTTCTTATGTGGAGTTTTGACATCAGAATCTCTTGAAGTTTCTACAATGACTGGAGCATAAGTGCCCGACTCTTCAGTTTTTGGTTCATATATTTCCTCTTGTTCATCATTCTCTTCATCTGCTTTTGCTTCTCCAGCTTGAGCTGTTTCTGCCATCTGAGTCTGTGTTTCTTCCTTGTCACCTGTAAGCTCCCTCTTTCCTGTCCCATGGTCTGGCATTTGCAAAGTTGCTGTTTTGGATTTCTGCATCATGTCAGATAGTGAATTCTCTGTCGAATCCATCAGTATGGAGTTTTCTATTGCTTCTTGACATTCTTCACCCATTGTTTTCTTTTCACAATATTCTATTCCTTTTTGTCCTGACCCTGACACATGTCCAGCTTTTAAATCTTTAACCATGGCTTTCTGAAGGGTGTTTGCAGTTGAGCTCCCTTGTGTTAAAGTAACATCTTCGCTGGCAGTTGAACTTGTATTTTTTGTGCTCTCACTTGGATCTGCTTTTATTGCAATGTGCTCATGGGACAAAGGAAGGGAATTTTTCTCCTGTTCTTGTGTATCTTTACTGGTCCCTTTTGCTTCAGCCAGATCCATTATGTCCTTTTCATTTGATACTTCTGGATCCTCAACATGAAACAGAACATAAGGCTTCTCCTTTTGATGCTTACCTTCCTTGTGTCCTTTTTCAGTTATTGCCCTATGATTGTTGGCTTGATCAATCTCATTTTCAACTTTTTGAAGCTCTGCTGGCTCCTGCAGAAATAATGAAATGTCAAATGCCATGTTTGTCCCATTCATTGCCTTACTGTTTCTAGACTAGTCATGCACACTGCATCTTTTATACAATATGAAGAAAACACATACCTCATTCTTTTTGTGCTCCTCCTCACAATGACTGCATTTAACTTCTTCCACCACACGCACTGTTTCCATTGTTTGCTTGTCAGATATGAAGTCATAATGTTTGTCATCTACAGTATCCTTGTTCCCTTTCTCTGCTACTTTTTCCTGTGAAAATGCTGGCAAAACCTCTTGGTTTTTTAGAATCAGGCCTTTGCATGCTGGCTCAAGAGATGCATGCTCCAGCTTCTCATTGTCCATAGCTTTTGGTGAGTAATTAGTGTCAGAACTAGTAATATCTTTTTTCCCATTACATGTCCCAATGCTTTCATGTGTTGGGCTATTGGCAGCATGTATAGGAACTTCATTGAAATTTTCATTTACTTTCTCATCTGTTGCTTCTCCAGCTGTTGCATCTGTAACTTGTGGGACAGTCAAGCCTGTAATTTGCAGTTGTCCAATCTTGATTGTTTCCTCATTGTCATCACATGGTCTGTCTTCCTCTTGCTTTGCCAATATCACGTCAGAGCTCATGGCCTGCATGGCAAATGACAAGCAAATTTTCTAGTTCTTTAAGGAAAGAATCAAGAGAGTTAAGAAAATATTCAGCATTTTCTCTTCTTGCTCTTCCTCAGTGATCTATTTAAGCTCTCTCTGGTTAACAAACTTGGAAATGATAACACAAGGTACACAAAAGAGAAGGGGAAAATGTATAAGCTGATGCACACATTTATTTTTTGCCTTACCTTTTCATTTGAAGTATCTTTCTTTATGGCATCATCTGCTTCAGTAGTTTCCTTACTATGATTTTCGCCATCCCTCTGTTCAGTTATGGTTCCCTTGAGATGCTTCTTTTTGATTTCTATCCCTTGTGATATATAGGTTAATTCAGGACTGCTAAATTTAGATGCAGATTGAAAAACCATTCGAATCTTGTCAAACTCAAGATTAGAGGCTTCCAGGAACTTTTCACCCACCTCTCCTGGTAAGAGCTGTTTGACTGTTGGATAAGGGGGTAGCTTAACCAAACCTTTGTGTGAGTTCTCAGGATCCATAACACCCTGGTCTTTTGCATCCTGTGAACTACATTCTATTGGTGCCTTCTCACATTTTCGTGGAGCTTCGTGTTCTCTTGGCGGATCAGCATATATCTCACGGATGTATTCCTGAGGCTTTACTGTTGAAGCTTCTTGTAGCCTTTTGCTTTCTTTCTCAGGTACTCTATTTTGAGTATTCTTCTGGACTGTGAGATCCAGGTTGGAAACTTCAAGCTCACTTGCCCCTTCATCCTGCAAGCATGGGTTTGCTGTTGCATCTTTTTCAGCAGAGTCAGCCCCATTCCTTTTCATTTGAGTTTCATCTTTTACCGTATCAACTTTGGTTGTGGTGTCATTGTCCTGTTCCTTGAGGAAGGCAGAAGATTTTTCACAAAATTGTTTCTTTTTTCAAAATTTGGAGACTCTGATTATGGGCAATATCCTCAACAAAGACTGCTTCAACAACTTGATAATTGGGTTCAAGTATTGTCTCAGTAACCACTTTTATTTCTTCTTCTACTTTGTCCGTATTAGTGTTTCCCACTTCCTGGTCTGGCTCAATACCATGAATTTCTTCAACAACATGAACTTGTGATTCAGATGTTGCCTCAGATGTTTTAGCTTCTTCAGCTTCAACTTCATTGGCATCTGGTGTGTCTATAATTGCACTCATGTTGTCTGAATCCTCAGGTACTGTTGTTGGGGACTCAAGCAACACACAAGTGGGTTCTTCAAGCTTGGTCTTGTCAACTTCTGTATCAGCTTTCATTGTGATCTCATCTTCCATCTTCTCAATTGTGGTCCTGCTTTTGCACTCCGGTTTGTTGGGAAAAGAGCTAGAGGATGATACCAGAAGTTGCTCCCCTAATTTACCAGAAGGGTGAGGCTGATCAGGGGCCTGGCAATCAGCAACTGCTTCAGCAGCTTGATAGAAGGGATCGTTCATTTTTGCAGTTACTTCTTTGATTTCCTCCACTTCGTCTGCTTCAGTTAGTTCTTCAGTTGGGCTTCCCCTTGTCTTGTGAATCTCTTCAAAACCGTCACCTCTGGGCTCAGACACCGTATATAAAGTTTTTGTTTCTTCATCTGTAACGCTGTCTGCACCTGAATTATCTACAATTGGGTTGTTTCCACTTTCACTTTCAGTTATTGAAAGTTGAGACCCCATGACAGAGGTATCTACTAGCTTCAAGTTGTCAACTACTGTATCCTCTTTATCTGTGCATCCATCTTCCATCTTTTCAGTTATGGTTGTTATTTCACCTGGCTTTTCATCAAAAGGCAAGATGGGGGATGCATCCTCAAGTTGCTGCTTGCTTTTCTCAGTTTGAAGAGACTTGCCATGGGCAAATGTATCACTGCTGGCTCCTTCAACTTCTTGTTTTATTTGTTCATGTAATGCATCAGAAACTCCTTTGATTTGTTTTTCGATTTTGTCTACGTACCCTTTGCCACTGTTGTGCCTTTACCTGTCCCTTGAATCTCTTTGTTTCCCTGATCTTTAAAAGATACCTGACCATCTTCCATCTTTTCAGTTATGGTTGTTATTTCACCTGGCTTTTCATCAAAAGGCAAGATGGGGGATGCATCCTCAAGTTGCTGCTTGCTTTTCTCAGTTTGAAGAGCCTTGCCATGGGCAAATGTATCACTGCTGGCTCCTTCAACTTCTTGTTTTATTTGTTCATGTAATGCATCAGAAACTCCTTTGATTTGTTTTCGATTTTGTCTACGCACACCTTTGCCACTGTTGTGCCTTTACCTGTCCCTTGAATCTCTTTGTTTCCCTGATCTTTAAAGATACCTGACCATCTTCCATCTTTTCAGTTATGGTTGTTATTTCACCTGGCTTTTCATCAAAAGGCAAGATGGGGGATGCATACTCAAGTTGCTGCTTGCTTTTCTCAGTTTGAAGAGACTTGCCATGGGCAAATGTATCACTGCTGGCTCCTTCAACTTCTTGTTTTATTTGTTCATGTAATGCATCAGAAACTCCTTTGATTTGTTTTTCGATTTTGTCTACGTACACCTTTGCCACTGTTGTGCCTTTACCTGTCCCTTGAATCTCTTTGTTTCCCTGATCTTTAAAAGATACTGACCATCTTCCATCTTTTCAGTTATGGTTGTTATTTCACCTGCTTTTCATCAAAAGGCAAGATGGGGGATGCATCCTCAAGTTGCTGCTTGCTTTTCTCAGTTTGAAGAGACTTGCCATGGGCAAATGTATCACTGCTGGCTCCTTCAACTTCTTGTTTTATTTGTTCATGTAATGCATCAGAAACTCCTTTGATTTGTTTTTCAATTTTGTCTACGTACACCTTTGCCACTGTTGTGCCTTTACCTGTCCCTTGAATCTCTTTGTTTCCTGATCTTTAAAAGATACCGCATCAGGAATTTTTGTTTCTTCAACATCAACATTGATTGCTTCTGACTTCTCTGCTTCCATTCTTCCATATTCTGTTTTCTCAGGTTCTTTTGTTGGAAGATGGGACATCATCCTAGACGTTTCTTCAAGCTCCATGCTGGTAACTTCCGAATTCTGTTGGCTAGCATGAGCTATCCTGTTGGGACACTTTGTTTCTGAGCCAATATTAAGAACCTTTGTAGGCTGATTATTTAGTTTAAATTGTGTCAAGCTTGTTCCTTCTGTTATGACTACCGATGCAAGGAACTCATCATTAGTTGCTGCTTCAACATCTTGGTTTATGGGCTGAGTTAATGCTTCAGGAACTTTTGTGATTTGTTTCTGAATTGATTTATATACACTTCTCCAGTTGTTTGGCTTGTATCTTCCTCGTGAATCTCCTTAAAACTCTTATCTTTATACTCAGGTGCTGCCCCTGAAACTTTGGATTCTTCAACTTCAACATCATTTGTTTCCAACTGTTTTACATCTATACTTTCACTTGAAGCATTTCCATATTCATGTATCGGAAGTTGAGACACTGTTCTGGGGGTTTCTTCTAGGTTCCTGCAGTCGTATCTGAATTCTGAATTCTCTTGGATACAATCAACTCGTTTGGTTGTCTCTGAAGTTTTGGCATTCTGGACTAGTTTCAAAGTCCTCTATAGGCTCATCATTTAACTGAACATTCCCCAAGCTTGTTACTACTGTTGGGGCAATATCAGTCTTTTCATCACAATTTTCTGTGTCTTCCATATTCTCTTTAGTAATCTTTTCTTCTACCGCTTCAGATACTGAGGTTAAGACATTTGTAGGCTTCTCAATGGCCTTCTCGAGTTCTTCTGATGGGTTTGTCACAGAAGATGCCTCTAATCCCTGATTGAAATCTTCTTCAGCCTTTGATTTTATCATTTCTGTGTTATTGTTGGAGGCTGTTGCTTCAAAACTTTGTATGGGTGTTAGACCCAGGTCTGCCACCTATTTGGCAAAAAACAATTGCAAGTTTGTTGTTACTGAATTTGTTG